>NC_054378.1:104527216-104836284 GCF_017654675.1 Xenopus laevis | reverse complement strand
TTCATACAAAGAAAAATGTACATATTGTTGTCCTTTAAAATTTTCCAGATTAAGAGAAGTGCCTTAATAATCGCATTTTACCAAGCCAGTAACAAGGCTTTATATTTGTATAGCTCTATATAGTGTCTGAACAGAATGCTGTACCTTTAACTGATTGATAGTACTTTGTTGAAGCACTTAGATTGCTGTGGCTTGCAGTCGTATGGTTGTTAATAACCCCTCCAGCAAAAGCATGTAGCAGCCATAGTACAACTATCCCTAACTTACAGGAACAGTAACATCAAAAAATGAAATTGTTTCAACGAAATAGTTTTCAGCAGTAAAACTGCTGTGTTTGCTTCAGAAACACTACTATTGTCAGGTCTGGACTTGGAGACAAAATAGGCCCTGGCATTCCAAGTAGACAGAGGCCCAAATAGTCCTCCACCAGCCCACTAAATAGTGACTGTCTATGGGACCTTACAGCAGCCCCTCAGAACCCACAGATTGCCAGTCTGGGCCTGACTATTTATATAAACAATGGCTACACAGCAGCTTGTTCATATAAACTATAGTTGTGGTTCTGATGCAAACATACTAGTTTTTCTAGGGCAGGGCACCAATACATGATATTTTCATTATTTAGGACACTTTTTTATTTTTTTTGGTGTTACTGTTCCTTTAAGGGACATACTTTAGTATGGTAAATACATAAAAATCTAAGACTAAGTTTGTTTCCGCTGAATACTTACTTAACAGATTACGGAGAATGTCTTTCTCTCTTACAGTGATGCTGACCTCTCTGGGTATGAAGCTGTAATGGGGACACTCTTCAAGAACCCAAGCCCTGATGATCCTGACAAGCAGTCTGTTCCTATAAACAAAATAGTGTGTGGACCGTCTGACTCCAGTTTGGTGATGCTAAAACTAGAAAGGTAAATAGATACCCATGGCAGGACACTATATGAGAGGTAGCATGGGGGAACCGATTCCAGTCACCCTTTTGTTAGTGATAATGCAAAATTATAATAAGCATTAGTCTTAGATTGCAAGAACACAAGCGTATATTTATGGGCACATTGACACTGATTGCAAGAACAGCAATTTGTTAGTTCTCATTTTCTGAATAGCAGAAGACCATGACTGGCACTTTATGACAATGATGCTGCGTATTTTCAAGTTGACGGCAAAATAATCCTATTGGCTTTTTTTAATGTAGAATAGAGATACACGGGCACACAAGGTAATTGAAATGCAGGGTTACCCCTTGCTATTTATTTTTGTGCGAACGTGCAACGTTTCGGGGCTAACCCCTTTATCAAGTTCCAGTCTTTTTTTAATGGTAAAATGTTATTTGGTAGAATTAAGGCATGGTGCTCCAAATTGTGGAATGACCAGTTATTAAGGAAAGCCCCTGTTTCAAGCATATTCTGCATAATGGATCCATGGCAAAAGAGGCTTTCCATGGTATATAGAACACTATTATCCAGTTAGCATCTAAGTTTGGCTCAGAAATTCTCAGTCCACTTTGCTGCAAGATGTGAAAGCAGGTTCATACAGTATACAATCAAAGCCTTTTCTCAGATTTCCTAAATTCTGCAGATGATTACACTACTTTCAACCTCAGCCCTGACTCCAACATCCCTTGTCTTATACCCAATGCAAAAGTTATTTGTGGTATTAATTTTGCTTTTGTTTCCTGCTGTCTATCTCCTACAGAAGACACCTGATATTTATGTTTCTCTTTCACGTTTATAGGCCTGTTACCTTAAACTCACGTGTCGCTCTCATCTGTTTGCCCCCGGAGAGATACATTGTTCCAGAGGAAACTAAGTGCGAGATAGCTGGCTGGGGGGACACCCGTGGTATGTTGGTGCAAGCTGATTACAGTTTAAGGGTTACTTTATATATAACTCTTAACATCTAATCGTTTCTTTGGATAGCAGCTTTTCAGAGTCTTACCTTAACCATATCAGTGTTGTAAACTCAATTCACCAAGCTCTGAGGGGGTCACTTAAAGGATAACTAAAGCCTAAAATGAATATGGATAGAAATGCCATATTTTATATACTGAACTTATTGAACCAGACTAAAGGCTTAGCATCTATATAGTAGTAATGATTCAGGCCTTTCAAAGTTGTCACAAGAGCTGTCACTCCTATTCTTAGGAATGTCTATGACACGCACATGCTCAGTGGGCTTTGAGCTGCTGTTGAGAAGCTAAGTTTAAGGATTGTTGCAAACCATCAAGCCGAAAATAAGGTTTTCCTATCATATAAGTTGATTCTACAGGGCTGGTTATTAAATTCTAATGCTAATTGTGCGAGCTGCCATGTACCAAAAATTTGATTTATTTACTAACTGGCTTTTTTTAGTGTGCCATTTATATTCAGTATATTGTGCGTAGTTCCCTAAGTTCATGTGACAGCTGCACAGAGCACGTGCAGGGAATCGGCAGAAAAGAAGATGGGGAGCTACTGGGGCATCTTTGGAGACACAGATCTTCCATGCTAAAGGGCTGTGGTTGCCTTGGGCTGGTTTGGAAGCCCAAAACATACTGATATTGGTCAGGTCATCTAGGCAGCATATGTGTACCAAAACATTCAGCAACATACACACGATTATACTCTCACAAGCACCGTTTTTACAGAGAAAACAACCCCACCTTTGACAATCTACCCATACTGCTTAATTTTTCCCATTCCTTTTAACCAGTTTAGGGACTAACATTGGCGTCAGAAATTCTATTGTTCAAAGCATTTTTGTTTGTTCAACAAGATTTGATTCACAGGACCATGAGCAAACCCCAGTTTAAACCATAGTGTTTTGTAAATACAGAATTCAATCCCAACATCTAGTATGGATCCATCTGTTGGGGTTAGTCCATCATTTTTGGATTTGACCAAATAACTATACCCCCAAAATAAATATTTAAGCAAAAGATAGTTAACATCAAATTTGCATATTAATGATATAAGGGATTATGTGAATCTTAAATGTGCTTCTTAAAGTGGCAGTCTTTTATTCAGAGTTAACCAATGGTGGCACATACTACTAAAAATGGTTTATTTGCATGAACCAGGTTTTCTTTTACTTATGAGCTGTTTTTTATACCATATATTTTTGTAGAGACCTACATTGTTCGGGGGGGGGGTACAGTTTCCCTTTAAAATCTGCCCTAATACTGAGCCAATCCCTAATTTGTATAATCGCATATAAGAAAATTGCACTCATTATGAACAAGATATTAGTTCCTTCAGTTTTCCTGAGCTTTGAAGACATTGTTTGGACTTGGTTTGTCTAAATACTCTCACCAACCCTTTGGATATTGTGGCCAGTGTCCTCAAAGCAGGTTCTTGTTTTTGTAATTTTGGCTTGGAGGCAACTTTTGGTTGCATAAAAACTGTGTTCTGCCAAACATAGCCTCAACATAAAGGCTGCCAAATAGGCAATCACAACTCATATTTGGCATCCCCAGGAACTTTTTTTCATGTTTGTGTTGCTCCCCAACAAAAACAAATTAATGTGGCTCACGGGTACAAACGTTTGGGGACCTCTACCATCGACAATAGTGTAACGTTTGTAGAAGCTAAGGGAAGCCATGCAATAAGAAATATATGATATTCATTCATATCCCGTTTGGTATAGAAAATCACTGTGTATAATGGTATGAGGGTATGTGTTTGTATAATATACATAAATATAATTTGTATTTTTAACTCTGTAAGGCATAAATATAATTTGTATTTTTAACTCTGTAAGGCATATCTGCATTGTCTCCCTCCTCCAGGTACTGGACATGATAATGTCTTGAAGATCGCAACTTTTTATATCATCAGCAATGACAATTGCAATAAGAATTACAGGAGTCAAAGGAACAAAGTGTCGGATAATGAGATGTGCACAAAGCCAATGCCGATAGATGCTGGAGCATGTGAGGTGAGTGTGTGATAGAGTGCTACCGTTGGTGTTTAATTTCACTACACTGTTTGAAACTGTAACTTCTAAATATGCAGCTGGTTTGTTGCTGCCTAATGCTTACTGAAGTAACAGGTGATGGGAAGGGAGATCAACTTGATCAGTCTTTCCATAGGTACTATGTATATGTCAGGTTGGGCAGGTTCATATCCAAAGGTAATATACATAGTAATATAGTAATTTAGGTTGAGAAGAGAAACCCTCATTGAGTTAAACATAAAACCTGCTTAGCTGCTAGCTGATCTAAAGGAAGTTGAAAACCCCCATCTAAAGCCTCTCTAATTTGCCTTGGGGTGGGGGATCCTTCTTGATTTCATGATGGCAGTCAGACCAGTCCCTGGATTAGCTTTGCTTCAGTATTCTTATATTTTCATTCTTGCTAAAAAGCCATCCAACCCTTTCTTAAAACTATCTAATGTATCAGCCAGTGCAACTGATCCAGGGAGAGAATTCTACAACTTTATAGCTCTCACTGTAACAAACCTTTCTTGCATCTTAATCTCCATTGCGACTGCTGGAAGGAGCTACTAGTGATTTAAAATTTAAGCCCTGGAGACCAAAACTACTATTCATATTTTAGGTGGGGCCTTACCAGTGCTTTGAAAAAGGAAAGGATGACCCCCTTTATTCCTAAGATTTATGTCTCTTTTAATACATCTCAAGAAGGTGTTTGCCCTTGCCTGCTGCTAACTGGCATTGCTTGCTACAGCTACGTTTCTTATCATGTCCTTCTCCATCGTTGATTTAACTAATTTAGTCCTATTAATGGGAATCTTGTTTAATGACATTATTTTTCCAGGGAGACTATGGAGGTCCGCTAGCCTGTCTGACCCATGACTGCTTGGTTTTGGAGGGAGTCATTGTGCCAGCGAGAGGATGTGGAAAGAAGAACCAGCCGGCTATATTTACACGGGTCTCTGTATATGTTGACTGGATCAATAAAGTCATGAAAATGGTCTAAGAAGAGTAGCTGCCCAAACCTGCACTGCAACTTTCTCTCAGAAAAGACCATTAAAATGGAAGGGGAAGGGCACATTGGGGCTGGTGTAACATCAAATGTAAGGGAAAGCCTATTACAATACTGTAAATATTATATATAAAGGTTAGGGTAGGATGACAATAGGACAAACATAAGAGGAAAGAATAACCTTTAACTGTTCCTTTCAATTGTTTAAAACTTGTGTATAGGTACTGTATATGGGATCTGTTATTCAAAAAGCTCCACATTATGGAAAGACCATCTCCCATAGACTCCATTATATAAAATAATCTGGAACAATCTAATAGCGTAAACAAGGAAAAACCTGGGAGGCAGAAGGTATCTGCTCAAGTGATTTTATTGGTATTTAACACTACATGTTTCGAGCCTCCTGACTCTTTGTCAAGTGCCAGGAGGCTCGAAACATGTAGTGTTAAATACCAATAAAATCACTTGAGCAGATACCTTCTGCCTCCCAGGTTTTTCCTTGTTTACGCTATTAGATTGTTCCAGATTGAACTGTACCTTGGTGGAGGTACACAACAAGGAAGAAACCGACTACTGCACGCACCAGGGTCAAGGTCAACAGTCACCTGTGTTTATAGTATATAAAATAATCCACATTTTTAAAAATAATTTCCTTTTTCTCTGTAATAATAAAACAGTAGTTTGTACTTTATCCAGACAAAGATATAATTGATCATTATTGGAAGCAAAACCAGCCTACTGGGTTCATTTAATGTTTACATGATTTTCTAGTAGACTTCAGATATGAAAATCCAAATTATGGAAAGATCCATTATCCGGAAAACCCCAGGTCCCAAGCATTCTGGATAACAGGTCCCATACCTGTATATACATATTGGTTTGTGCACATTTTCTCTCTGCTCCTCAATTTGTTGCCTGAGAACATGTGCACAAGCTCATAACCTAAAATACAGCTTGTTAAAAAAATAACAACCTGGCACATTAACTCAGAAAAAGACTTAAAAGTTTAGCTAATTAATACATAGCTGGGAGAATGGGGATTTTGTGGCGAGGAGCAACATTATGGTACACAACAGAGGACTTTCTTAATCCCTGCAAGATTTTATTGTAAATAATTTCACTGTGACTTTACTGAATTCTTAAATGAAGATGCACAATTTTTAGAATGAGTCTGGTCTCTCTAACATATCGGATGTCTTTATAAAGAGAGCAGAAAATGTATTTTCTTTTATATTTTTGTATGTTCCTCCTTATTTTGTATGCTCATAATGAAAGTGATTAAAGAACATATTCCAGCCTGGGCTGCTTGGTTTATTTGGCATAGCATCATCTCATCTTGGAGTAGACCGAGAAATGCAATGGCCAACTGATGTAACAATATGCAGTTAAAGCAGAATGAAAGATCCAATTACTGGGGGTTCCAAATGTGAGGTTACCCCCATCCCTTGTTCTTGATCCCAACTAAGATATAATTACAAGGCAACCCTGTTAAAGATGTCATGAGATTAGCATATACAGTTAAGCCCATAAATCTTTGGACAGAGACTTTTTTCTAATTTTGGTTCCGTACATTACCACAATGAATTTTAAATGAAACAACTCAGATGCAGTTGAACTGCAGACTTTCAGCTTTAATTCAGTGGGTTGAACAAAAAGATTGCATAAAAATGTGAGGAACAAAAGCATTTTTTTTTAACACAATCACTTCATGTCAGGGGCTCAAAAGTAAATGGACCATTGACTCAAAGGCTATTTCATGGGCAGGGGTGGGCAATTCCTTCAATATGTCATTATCAATTAAGCAGATAATTGCTCTGGAGTTGATTTGAGGGGGGGTGCTTGTATGTGGAAGATTTTCTGTGAATAGACAACATGCAGTCAAAGGAGCTCTCCGTGCAGGTGAAACAAGCCATCCTTAAGCTGCAAAAACTAAAAAAAAAATCAGAGAAATTGCTACAATATTAGGAGTGGCAAAATCTACAGTTTGGTAAATTCCGAGAAAGAAAGAAAGCACTGGTGAACTCGGCAACGCAAAAAGACCTGGATGTTCACGGAAGACAACAGTGGTGGATGATCACAGAATCATTTCCATGGTGAAGACAGAGAAACCCCTTAACAACAGCCAAACAAGTGAACAACACTCTCCAGGAGGTAAGTGTATCACTATCCAAGTCTACCATAAAGAGAAGGCTGCATGAAAGTAAATACAGAGGGTGCATTGCAAGGTGCAACATCAAAAATACAAAGGCTAGATTGGACTTTGCAAAAAAAAACATCTAAAAAAGCCAATACAGTTCTGGAAAAACATTCTTTGGACAGATGAAACCAAGATCCACCTCTACCAGAATGATGGCAAGAAAAAAAGTATGGAGAAGGCGTGGAACAGCTCATGATCCAAAGCATACCACATCATCTATAAAACATGGTGGAGGCAGTGTGATGGCTTGGGTGTGCATGGCTGTCAGTGGCACTGGGACACTAGTGTTTATCCATGATGTGACACAGGACAGAAGCAGCCTAATGAATTCTGAGGTGTTCAGAGACACTGTCTGCTTAAATCCAGCTAAATGCAGTCACATTGATTGGGAGGCGTTTCATAATGACACAAATCATACAGCCAAAGCAACCAAGGAGTTTATTAAAGCAAAGAAGTGAAATATTCTTAAATGGCCAAGTCAGTCACCTGATCTGAACCCAATTGAGCTGCATTTCACTTATTGAAGACTAAACTTCGAACAGAAAGGCCCACAAACAAACAGCATCTGAAAGCCGCTGCAGTAAAGGCCTGGCAGATCATTAAAAAGGAGGAAACCCAGAATCTGGTGATGTCCATGAGTTCAAGACTTCAGGCTGTCATTGCCAGCAAAGGGTTTTCAAGTATTAGAAATGAACATTTTATTTTCAGTTTTTTAATTTGTCTAATTACTTGCCCCTGAAATGAAGTGCTTGTGTTAAAAAAGGCTTTAGTTCCTCACATTTTAATGCAATCTTTTTGTTCAACCCACTGAATTAAAGCTGAAAGTCTGCAGTTCAGCTGCATCTGAGTTGTTTCATTTAAAATTCATTGTGGTAATAATGTACAGAACCAAAATTAGAAAAAAGTGGTCTATGTCCAAATATTTATGGGCCTAACTGTATCTCTATTGTCAAGTGCAGCATGTCTTCTTCCTTTTTAATGCCAATTGATTTGTTTCCTTCCTTGCAGTAGGGTTAAAAATAATCCTACAAATTGTACAGCACGTTGCTTCACTTCTCCCTACATGATCGCAGGTCTGAATCCATTTATGAATGACATTGCCAGCTCAGTGGGTAGGGTATTTTTTGCACATGCACTGAAACAACTTAGCTGCAATCTTTTATGATGTAGGTGAAGGCAATAGGGCTGCCATGATTGTGCACCAGGAGAAATATTGAGGTGTGAGTAAAGGACATAAAGTAAGCAATGTATTGGGGGGAAAAAGTTAGAGACTAGAGTGAGGAAAAGTAGAACTAACAGATGGTGAATGGGTGCAAAAGAGTCCCTTAATCCTACTGGGTTTATTCAAAGGAACAGTTCAGCGTAAAAATAAAAACTGGGTATATAAGCTGTGCAATATAAAAAATATTTCTAATAAAGTTAGTTAGCAAAAAATGTAATCTATAAAGGCTGGAGTGACTGGATGTCTAACATAATAGCCAGAACACTACTTTCTGCTTTTCAGCTCGCTAACTCTGAGCAAGTCAGCGACTTTAAGGGGGGCCACATGGGACATAAATGTTTAGTGAGTTTGCAATTGATCCTCAGCATTCAGCTCAGATTCAAAAGCAAGTTATGACCCATGTGGCCCTCCTCAAGTCACTGATTGGTTACAGTCTGAAACCCACCCATGTGACCCCCCTCAAGTCACTAATTCATTACTGCCTGGTAACCAATCAGTGGAAACCAAGAGAGCTGAAAAGTATTGTTCTGGCTAGTATGTTAGACATCCAGTCAATCCAGCCTTTATACATTACATTTTTGGCTAACTAACTATATTAGAAACCTTTTGTTTTGCATATCTATTTACCTAGTTTTTTATTTTTACACTGAACAATTCATTTAAAGCAGAGTAGGGGTTCTTCACAGTGAAGTTGGGGAATGCACTGCCAGATGATGTAACAAAATAACCCCTGTTTTGGGTACATATGCAATAGCATTTATTATACTTATATATATACTTTAAAGCCTTTAGAGTGCTCCCACAACCCCCCTGTTTTGATATTGTATATTTAGCCAGGAGCTGTGGCATAGCTTCAGTGGTTGTAGCACCCCATACCCCCCCTTTAAACTAGTGGTGATCCTATGCTTTTAAAATTGGGCGTTTGTTTTGGGAATATCTCTCCTTTAAAAGCCTGATTGCTGGCTGGGGAGGATTTAGCCCTCAGTGAAAAAACAGCGTTCAATGGACATTGATTACCGGTAATGCTAAAATGCACATAAAATATAAAACAAATTAGGGACCGCCATTCGGGGTTTACCTTGACATGGTATGGTGGCTTATCAATTTTATGATCATAACTTTGTAACAAAATAACCCCTGTTTTGGGTACATATGCAATTGCATTTATTATACTTATATATATACTTTAAAGCCTTTAGAGTACTCCCACAACCCCCCTGTTTTGATACTGCCAGATGATGTTGTGATGGCTGATTCTGTTAATGCCTTTAAGGACTGAACTCCACAGAACGATTTGGAATGATTTGACTAAACGCAGGCACCTAATATAATGGGAGTGATAGAAACATCGCAGGTACAAACTAAACATGACTGTCGGATAAGACGCATTGTGCAACGTTCACATCCGACAGTTGTGTCGGATACATGTAGTTTGTACCTACGATGTTTCTATCACTCCCATTATATTTCGGCGCCTGCGTTTCGTCGCCATGCGACACATCGTTCTGATTTGTTCTGTGGAGTTCAGCCCTTAGGGTGGCTTGGATGATTTCTTGGACAAACATAATATACAATTGTGATCTTAATATCCACAGGTTAGTATAGGTATTGGTATATATAGTGCAAGTATATAGATAGATCTGCCTAGTTACTGTATGTGTATATACAGAGATTGTATTACCTGTGGAGTAAACACAGTGGGGCGGGTGGGATACACTCTTCAATAACGAAGAGCAACCCATATAAATGTGTGAGGTTTTAATATGACAGATCGTTTCATGATCTTTTCTAATGATGTTCTAATCCAGTGCTGTCCAACTCCTGTAGTACCGGGGGCCGGAATTTTCCTGGCCTATGTGGTGGAGGGCGGATAATGGAAGCCACTGTACACCCATGTTATCACAAGAAATGTTAAAACAATATCAACATTAATTGTGGTAGAGCAACAAAAAAAAACCCCAAAAGGCTGGTGATATCACTCACGCAGACATAAGAAATACCTTTAAATCAATATACCCGATAATCAAATATCTGTATGCTGAACAAGTACTTGTACTCACATACCTGTGTCTTCTTGCATTGTTTGTCCTTTGTACAAGGCAAGTTGTACACAGCTTACTAGTGGTTATGGAGCCTCTTGTTTGTGTTGTCCATAATATGCCTAGAGCAGGGATGCCCAACCTTTGGAACCCATGAACAACATTCAGAAGTAAAAGGAGTTGGGGAGCAACACATACATGAGAAATGTTCCCAAGGTGCCAAATAAGTGCTGTGATTGGCCATTTAGTAGCCCCTATGTGTATTGTCAACCTACATTGAGGCTCTGTTTAGGAGTGCACCTGGTTTTTATACAACCAAAACTTGTCTCCAAGCCTGGAATTCAAAAATAAGCAGCTGCTTTGAGGCCACTGGGAGCAACATGTTGCTCACGAGCTACTGGTTGGGGATCACTGGCCTAGAGGGTACAGGGACCTGGGGCTTTCTGAAAATGGGATCTTTCTCTAATTAGGATCATAATGCCTTAAAGCTTTCTAAAAATCTTTGAAACATTAAGGGGCAAATTTATCAAGGGTAGAAGTGAAATCGAGGGAATTTTCGAAGTAAAAAAATTCAAAATTCAAAGTAATTTTTTGGATACTTCGACCATCGAATAGGATACTACTACTTCAAATTCAATTAGAAGTAAAATCGTTTGAATATTTGACCATTCGATAATCGAAGTACTGTCTCTTTAAAAAAAACTTTGACTTCAATACTTCGCCAAATTAAACCTGCCGAAGTGCTATGTTAGCCTATGGGGACCTTCTACCGCATTTTTCTAAGTTTTTTGAAGTAAAATCGTTCGATCGTATGATAAAATTGTTAGTTTCGAAGGATTTAACCGTTCGATCAAAAGATGTTACTTCGACCGCAGGATACCCAAATTCGATACCCGGTCGGGTGCGGGTTTTACCCGATCATTAGACCCAGAAGTAGTCCATGGGTGGTAGAAGAAGATGGAAAAACAAGTAAAAGAAGCTTGTGACCTACTAACTAGCCCGTAAATACCCACATTTTTTGCATCTACCTGACCCATAAGCAATTGAGAATTAAAGGGACGAGAGGAGACTCTTCATCGTTTGCAGAGCAGGATGACCAGTTGCCATCAGGCATGTAAAAAATGTGATGCTGGCATGTAAATATAAATTGTAAAAATGATTCAATGTCTACTTCGATTGAAATCCTGAGATCACCAATCAGCCTTCTGCTTATATTTAATAATATAAAGTAATGCAAATCTATTTCGGGCAGTATGATAACTAACTAGAATTTCAAATCATTTTTAATGATTCAAAAATAAGCAGCTGCTTTGAGGCCACTGGGAGCAACATGTTGCTCACGAGCTACTGGTTGGGGATCACTGGCCTAGAGGGTACAGGGACCTGGGGCTTTCTGAAAATGGGATCTTTCTCTAATTAGGATCATAATGCCTTAAAGCTTTCTAAAAATCTTTGAAACATTAAGGGGCAAATTTATCAAGGGTAGAAGTGAAATCGAGGGAATTTTCGAAGTAAAAAAATTCAAAATTCAAAGTAATTTTTTGGATACTTCGACCATCGAATAGGATACTACTACTTCAAATTCAATTAGAAGTAAAATCGTTTGAATATTCGACCATTCGATAATCGAAGTACTGTCTCTTTAAAAAAAACTTTGACTTCAATACTTCGCCAAATTAAACCTGCCGAAGTGCTATGTTAGCCTATGGGGACCTTCTACCGCATTTTTCTAAGTTTTTTGAAGTAAAATCGTTCGATCGTATGATAAAATTGTTAGTTTCGAAGGATTTAACCGTTCGATCAAAAGATGTTACTTCGACCGCAGGATACCCAAATTCGATACCCGGTCGGGTGCGGGTTTTACCCGATCATTAGACCCAGAAGTAGTCCATGGGTGGTAGAAGAAGATGGAAAAACAAGTAAAAGAAGCTTGTGACCTACTAACTAGCCCGTAAATACCCACATTTTTTGCATCTACCTGACCCATAAGCAATTGAGAATTAAAGGGACGAGAGGAGACTCTTCATCGTTTGCAGAGCAGGATGACCAGTTGCCATCAGGCATGTAAAAAATGTGATGCTGGCATGTAAATATAAATTGTAAAAATGATTCAATGTCTACTTCGATTGAAATCCTGAGATCACCAATCAGCCTTCTGCTTATATTTAATAATATAAAGTAATGCAAATCTATTTCGGGCAGTATGATAACTAACTAGAATTTCAAATCATTTTTAACCCTTGATTATTCCTTCTGGGAACTGATGTGATCCTTCTTGCTCAGGCAGTAGCCGGCTATTTACGGATATATTAGAGGCTTTGTTGTGTCACCTGCTAATTTTAGAGGGACCACTGCATGACTATAATTAGGCTATCGCTTTATGTTGAAGTAGGTTCAAATAAATAAAACTCAGCCTTTCTATTATTAATAGGCCCACCTTTTCCTTTATTATGTTCAACGACCACTATACCAGTTTTTCCACTGTATATGAACTTTTCCAGATTTTTCAAACAAGTTTCAGTCACATAACAGATTTCAAACAAATAATCATAAAAGCAGGGCCGTGCTCCAATTGCCGTTAAAACAAATCCAAATTCTGTGGATATACTTTAGTGGTGCTCTATCTGGGAACTATGCTGCTCCTCAATTCCTTATACGTCTCAATAATAACAAGGCAATCAGATGGCACTCACTCCGCAAACTGTGCTTACAATTTGTGCTTTATTCAGATCTCTCCACAACGTTTCGGAGGCTCTACCCCCTTTCTTTCGTAAGAACACTTGAGAAAGGGGGTAGAGCCTCTGAAACGTTGTGTGGAGATCTAAATAAAGCGCAAAACGTACTCACAGTTTGCGGAGTGAGTGCCATCAATTAACTATTCTGCATTGTTTCAAGTTTATGTTCACTATCCCTCTCTCAGCATCTGTTTCTCTTCATTCTCTCTTCATGCAGGAGTTGGGTGTCAGACAGTTAGATCCAATATATCTTATGGGGGGGCTTCCTTTCCTAGCAGATGAATTCGAGCTTGCTGGGTTACTATGTGGCTAGTAACTTTAAATTGCTGGAAGAGGAAAAAGCTGTAAGTAGTTGGCATCTGATCCTAAGGCTTCATGGATAGAATATTAAGTTGGCACTTGTCAAGGTCAGCGGAAATTTCTGAAGTTACAGCGTAACCAGCAAGATGATGAATCCTTATTGGAAGCAAAACCAGCCTATTGGGTTCATTTAATGTTAATCTGCTCTATGTACAAGTAATATTCTCACAGCGGGGATCTTGCACTGTAAGTTCTTTAACCGGACTGTTTTGCCAACCTCACTGTCCCTTCTCAAACTGTCAGTTTCTAAAGGAAAATGATACCCCTGAACAATGTCAAATATATTGCATAGAAAAGCTCTTATGTAAAATATGTAAATAAACAATTTTCATAATAATATACTGTATTAGGAGTATGTGCCATTGGGTAATCTTAAATAGAAAATTGGCATTTTAATAAATAAGGGCCGCCCCCTGGGATCCTATGATTCACGGTGCACACAAACAAACCATACATGTTAGGTCACATGAGCCAATTAACAGACAGAGTTCTGTCTTTTGCTTCAACACTTCCCCCTGTTACAGTTAGAGTTGTAGTATTTCTGGTCAGGTGATCTCTGAGGCAGCACACAGACCATCATGAAATGGTGGCTCAAGGCAAGAGATACAAAAGGACAATATTTACTTAAATATATATTCCAGTTTGGTAAAATTCTTTAATGAGCCACTTTATATGATATAAACTATCTATTGCTTAAGTATTCCTTTTAAGGGTTTAGTTTTCCTTTAAGTGCAGTTGTGGATAATAAACTGTAGCAGCTCCTTAGAAGATCTTTCTGATGCTGTTATCCCCCCCAATAAATAAATAAAAAACTGTTGCGTAATTATTTATTTTGGTGGTATAGTTTTCCTTTAAAGCACTATTGCTCTCTTGCTGGTTATACTGTAACTATAGAAATGTTTGCTGACCTTGACAAGTGCTAACTTAATATTCTATCCATAAAGTTGTAGGATAAGATGCCAACTACTTGCAGCTTTTTCCTCTTCCAGCAATTCAATCGCAGCACTTTAAGTAACTAACCACCTAGTAATACAGCATAATCCCTCCTCCTCCTCGTCATCATCATAATGTTTTAGCACATCAACACCATTAGACTAAATCAATTTCAAATAGTTGAAATTAAAGTTGCATAAATGGGGTAAAGCAGCAAGAGAATAGTTTTGTGTATTGATGTAATGTGATGTTTCTTGTCATCTCTGGGAGCTCAGTCTTCTAACACCTGAGAAATTAACTCTCAGGGACCATTTTGCTGGTATGAGGATAATAATAGAGAATGTAGCTTGAGAGAGAATGCTGAGGCCCAGTAAGGGGTTAACCTACAGTCACCAACCATGAATAGGCAGTGTGCTTGTTAACCTTAAAGGAGACCTCACCTCCCCCCACCCAGTACCCTACATCAGGGGACCCCAACCTTTTTTGGAACGGGGACCAGTGCCAAAATGTACTTATTTATTTTTTGCGAGGACCGGGGGGATGGGTCGTCGGGGCAGGGTCAGCAGCAAATTTGGACGCGCCCAGCCATTCGGGCCGGCATCCAATTCGGCGCAGCTCGTTTTTGCGCACTGGGCTTGGCTTCCCAGTGCGGGAATGTCCGCGGCCCTGCAGTTGGGGACCCCTGCCTTACATAGTCCACCCTCTCCGCATGGGTGATAGGATCTATAAGTGCCCCTAATCCTTTACTCTCCTAAAAGTGCAAAGTCAGCGCAGCAGATCTAACGGGCGCTTCTTACCTTCAGCAATTCGCATCACTTTTGGCGCATGTGCGGTTGCTACTAATATGAAGACTGCTTCAACTGCGCATGTCCCAATACGGCGCTCACTTCCCGGAGAAAAGGTTTAGGGGCACTTATAGATGTTATCACCTATCCGGGAGGACTATGTAGGGTACTGGGTAGGGTTTTTTTATTAGTTGGGGGGGCGAAGTTCTCCTTTAAAGTGATACTAACACTAGAGAAACTACGTTTTAAAATGTGAATGTACATGAAAAGTGACTTATAGGCCATGTTGATCATTTTTCACTGAAGAGGCTGTTTTAGTAAGTAATTGATAAAACAGACTTATCAGAAACGAATATGGTGTAGTGTGTTCAATAATATGGGCGCCACCCAGTGTTCAGATTATTACAGGATTATTTACTTTATCACACCTTTAGGGATCACAATATAAAACAAGATGAGATTCTCAAGTTCGTGTTCTAAGTTAAATGTTTCAGTGTTCAGTCCAAACCACCTCCACCAATTGGCCAAACTGCATACTTACAAAGCACTGGTAGCGTGTATAATAGATCCTCACACGGATCCCCCTTCAAATACGCTCATATCTTCCGACTCCTAAACTGAAACAGAGATCCAATATAGTGAAATAGTTTTATTTAAAAAAAAAATGTTGTCTCTTTAGTGTTCCAGAAGGTGGTTCTGCCGGCTCCTTTGAATCCACTGCGTGGTATTTCCTGTGACCTTATGCGACCATTTCACTGGTTGTATCCGCTTGTTCAGAGGCAAGCTGATCCAACCAGCTAAATGCATCAGGCAAAAGGGAGTTGTTTCTAATAGTAACGCACTACTGCTGCACAAATATGGCAGCCCCCTCGTAGAGGAACATGTGGAATCAGATAATGTAAAAGCATCAGGCAAAATTATAAATAGGATGCAGAGACAGTGTTAAGATAGATGTAAAAAACAAAAAAAAGTAGTTTCTGGTTTCCGTATCAAGAAATGGGCTTATATTTCTTTTTTCTTATTTACAGTAACCGTAACTCTGGATAACAATCACCAGCACCCAAACTTTGCATCTCAGGTGATTTGTTTTGCCATGGGCTAGAGTCCTGCAGCGGGTCGGGTAACCTGTGGTACCCTGCGGGTTGCAGGTAGAAGTTTCGGGAGCAGGTATAGATGTGGACCGCCGGTTGTCCGGGTTTGCAGGTTGCGGTTTAGGTTGCGGGTCTTCTCAATAGCAAGTTTTACTCCTTTTTTTCTGATCACACGAACTTCCAATGATGTCACTTCCGGTTTACAATAGCAACACTTCCTGTTTTACTCCTTTCATCATGCCAACTTCAAACAATTATGTAATTTCCAGTTTACAACAGCAGCACTTCCTGTTTTACTCCTTTTTTTCTGATCACAGCAACTTTCCCCTTGCAACTCCCTGCACCTGATTATACATTATCTCAGAACAGCTGCATTTTACCTTGCAACTCCCTGCACGTCATCATAAATTGTTCCAGAACAGCTGCATTTCCCCTTGCAACTCCCTGCACCTGGTCATAAACTGTTTCACAACAGCTGCATTCCCCTTGCAACTCCCTGCACCTGGTCATAAACTGTTCCACAACAGCTGCATTTCCCCTTGCAACTCCCTGCACCTGGTCAGAAATTGTTCCAAAACAGCTGCGTTTTACCTTGCAACTCCCTGCACCTGGTCATAAATTGTTCCAGAATAGCTGGATTTTACCTTGCAACTCCCTGCACCTGATCATAAATTGTTCCAGAATAGCTGTCTTTTACCCTGCAACTCCCTGCACCTGATTATAAATTGTTCCACAACAGCTGCATTTCCCCTTGCAACTCCCTGCACCTGGTCATAAATTGTTCCAGAACAGCTGCATTTATTCCCTTGTAACTCCCTGCACCTGATCATATATCAATATGAAGGAAAACAAACCTACAGCTGCTGCAATATCATAGCAGTAAATACTAATGTACACTGTTTGTATAAGTGTATAATGTTATAGAGGCAGAGAGTTGCACAGTGTATAACAATATATTACGGACTATAGATTATGTCGATTTGGGCAGGTACATGTGTGACTGATGCCTATTTGCTGTGGAACACAGGACAATACTGTTGTACTTTAAATAAAAGAAAATATTACTATTACATTACTATTACACTTTGTATTAACCTTCACATCTACAGTATTGATTTATGGGATGTTGTTATAAGTGAATGATCAGGCAGCAGCATAAAACTGTTATGTGCAGACAGGACACAGGACAGAGGGGAGGGGTTTGGCTGCAACAGCTCAAGAGTTCAGCCTGTCAGTGAGTGCTGTGACCACTTCCTGTGAGAGAATGAACAGACACTCCCACTCTTCATTTCAGCCTAGACACAGAGCAGAGAGGTTCTCTCTGCAGCTCTGATATAATGACAGTTCTAGGAGGTAAAATGCTTTCAAAACGTTTTTCTTTCTGCATCATTACCTGTTTTGAGGAAGGATGTGTAATATATCTGAATATGAAGGTTATATGAAATGTCCCCTTTAAGGTGTTCCTGTGTATAATAACATATCAAAGTCTATTAAAAGACAAAGATGACGTTTTATGTAAAGTTTATTTTTCTTGTAACAATATAAACAAGAATAAAATTATAATATAACATATCAATGTTTAACGGCCATTAGGGTTGCCACCTGTCCGGTTTTGACCCGGACAGCCCGGTATTTTGAGGGGCTGCCCGGGTCTATACTTCCTATTTTCCAAATAAGGAAAACCGGGCGCGATTCCCTTGATTGACACGGCAATCGGCCAATCGCTGATCGCGTGTCATAGCCCTGCCCACTGACGTCACGGGTCCGTCCACTGATGTCACAGACACGCCCACTGATGTCACGGACATGTCCACTGATGTCACAGACACGCCCCCTGGCATCACAGACACGCCCCCCGCCCGGTCTCAGCCAGACATAAAGGTGGCAACCCTAACGGCCATAGTGATTCTAGGTCTGCTGTTATTCCATTCTTTATTTTGAATGGCTGCTCCTTTGACTTTGGCTTTTATTCTTGGACAAGTGTCATTTCTGCGTTTTTCTGTTTCCTTCTCCATATTTTCCATTTCCATATTTTCCATATTTTTCTTTTTTTCTTCTTCCCTTGTTTTTGTGTGTCCTCACTAGCTCCTTTCTCCAGATCAACCTCACCTAAAACATAAAATTGATTAAGATTGTGTGTCAATAGGGAAAGAAGAGGGAAGTCAATAGGGAAATAAGTCAACCTGCCATTGTCTTCTGCTGGCTGACCAAAAACAACTACTCTTAACCATCATTCCTCCTAGTTTGTACTTACTTTCATTAATCGTTTCATCTGTTTCAGCTCGAGGGGGATCTATTTTTGTAGCAGATTTTGGTACTTCTTGCTCTTTATTTTCATTTTCTTTTATAGGAGTCTCTTCATTTTCCTTAGAGTTTTCTGTTATCTGTATTTTTACTCCTAAAAAGTAACAGTTTAGACATTTCAGTTCTTCCAAACACTGGGGTTAATAACCAATGTTAAACAATCAAATGATTCAAACAGCGCACTAGCAAATGCTAATTACTAATTGTTACTAGGGGTTACTAGAAACTTTATATTTTTACTCTTGTCTTCATAACTATCTAATAGCAATATTAATAATTATATGATTGTTTTATTGCACGCTAAAGTCTGTGATGATGACTGTCACTCAACTGCAGTTTTAGTCTTGCCTGAGTTGCCATTGTGTTAGCTGACTAGAGCCTTCCTTATCACTCTAGCAGCCCTGCTATTTGTTATAATGCTCCTTATGGGTCCTGGATATTTAATTCTCTAGGGGCAGTACTATTCTATCCATATGAGCCCATTTCATGGATTCATTTGGTAAAAACATAGACAAAAAACTGACAGAATGTTTACCTTTTTCAAACACTTGTAAGCTCCGGACCTCTTTCTTACGCTCTCTTAACACTTTTACATGCTTGTTGCTGGGAGAGAAAAGAAAATAGATACTTGTGTTTTAGGAATGTAACTCCTATATATATATATATGGTGTAAAATCCTTTTAAGCACTACGAAAAAGTCACAACGTTTTCCCAAGGTGTAGTAACTATCCATTGCAACCAATCAGTAGGTAGCATTAACTGATCATCTGTTCAACTGACAATCTGGTTGGTTTGTTGGTGTAGGTTACTAGACCTGGTGCAGAAATTAGTTGAAATCCAGGAATGGCACACTATTTTTTAATAATCAGCATCCCTTTAAAGAACTTACCAGAATCGAATGCAAAATGCCAGAACTCCAATTATTAGCAAACTGACGCATCCACCAGCTAATCGGATAAATGGTTTATAATGGATATCTGAAACGATAAGAAAAGATGTTAATGAATCACCATGTAAGCGCTAGTATGTAGAATAGGTATACAGGTATGGGACCTGTTATCCAGAATGCTCGGGACCTGGGGTTCTCCGGATAACGGATCTTTCATGCCTTAAATCTACTAGAAATTAATTTAAACATTAAATAAACCCAATAGACTTTTTTTCTTCCAATAAGGATTAATTATATCTTAGTTGGGATCAAGTACAAGCTACTGTTTTATTATTACACAGAAAAAGGAAATCATTTGTAAAAATTTGGATTATTTGGATAAAATGGAGTCTATGGGAGACAGCCATTCCGTAATTCGGAGCTTTCTGGATATCGGGTTTCCAGATAAGGGATCCTTTACCTGCAACATATATCACTATAGACATGTAAAGCTGAGAGAGCATTTGCCCCAAGCCAACAAAATAAATGCAAATGTTTGGAAAAATGAAATGGAAAAAGGAAATATTATATTATGTCACAGGGTAGTTTTAGTATTGAAATATTTAAAGGGTAATGGAAAATAACCAAAATATAACCAAATTAAGACAATCAATAGAGGGAGTAAGAGTAAATAGGACTAGGAGTAAAATGCAAAGAATAATTTGAAATGGCAGGGAAAACTGTAGTCTCCGGAGATGGAGAAAAACATCTGGGTGGTTCTTATTTTGCCATGTGCAACCTGAATTGCTGGGCTCTATTACCTTTTGCTGTCTCTGTGTCTGTCACCTTAGTTGAGTCTGTAAGGAATACAAAGGAAAATAAAAGCGGCTCAGTATATAATAATCATCAGGATTATGGCAATTAACATGTAATTGGCACATTTATGGACAAGATGTGGAAGCTTTCCAATTACTTCCATAGAATAGGTAGTAATGTAGTAATGTCTCTCTTGATCAATGGGTCATATAAGAAATAAATACCATTAACCGGGGCATTACAATTAAATGAATGGTATGAAAATGAAATCATATATAAATATATATATCCACATGCTTTCTCTGTAAGGGGGCCTGCGGGTGACCCACAATGCTCATGAAATGTTTGTTAATACTGTAATGAAACAAGTTATAATAGTGAGGGATAATTTGTGCCAATAAAATACTATTTATAATTATTTTAATTTCAATTTAGTTATATTTTACTGTGTAATGTTATATATATATATATATATATATATATATATATATATATATATATATATATATATATATATAAATATATCTATATATATATATATATATATCTATATATATCTATATATATATATATATATATATATAAATATATAGTGCAAAATAGTGCCTTTATAATATTTAGAGTTATATGAATGTAATGAAAAACACAGTTACATACACACTGTGCCATAGTTACAGCCTAGTTACAGCCCTGTCTCCTGATACCCTCCCACCTTACAGTACACACTACCTTTTACTTACATCTCTTCCCAAAAAATAAATCAGCCTCAGAGTAAATAAAATTTCAGGATAAATTGTCAGGGCTGCAGTATGGCTAGTAACTGGTACAGTTCATAATGTAATGCAAAAAGATATAAGAATAATAGCTAGGGATCGTTTGTGACAATAAAATACATTTATAATTATCTTAATATCAATTTAGCTATATTTTACGTAGTAGTGTAATAAAATAATGCTATATTATCTTAATAAATATAATTTCAGGATACATTACCATCCAGTCTCCGAACTGGGAATCCCATTGCAAAAATATTGAAAAGAATAAGTAATAAAAAAATAAGAATTTGAATAGAGAAAAAACTAGCCATGTCTGACTCGTTCTCTCTCCTACTCCAACTGACAAGTGAGTCGTTAGAGCTCAGGATACAGGTCAAGAGATGTCACTGGGCATTGTGATGTCATCGCTCACATTGTGATGCTGTCACTGGGCTTTGTGATGTCGTCACTCACATTATCCAGGCTGCAGTATGCCTGGTAACTTGGACATTATAGTTAAAGGGCACTTGTTGGGCAAAAATATTTTCCCCAACCAAAGGTGCGGGCTAATAGTTTTAAAAATAAAATATTGCCTCGCTGCTAGCTCTAGGGCACCCGCACTGGGAGGGAGCTCCTGGTTTGAGCGTCCATGTTGGGGCACACACGTGCGGATAATGAGCGAAAGCCACAACTTGTTCGTTATGTGCGTGTGCCTGACGTCAGAAGCTCATTATTGCGCTCTGCACAACACGGCCGCTCACAGTGGGAGCTATCGCTGGCGGTGGAGAATTTAAAAAAAAAATAAAAACATCCCAAGTGCAGGCTGTATTAACTGACACCAGTTTTTTTTTTATTACTGTGATAACATTGTATTTGATTGTGCTTTATACTTTAATGTTAAAAGTATCTGCCCAATGCTTTTATATTACCGTTCTGATCGCCAATGTTCCTGTATGAGGGGGCGGCCACATTTGTACTGCAATAGTCCGTTAGTGTTAGTACTTTTCACTGACCGGTTCAGAAGTAACAGTCAGACCAGTTTAGGAACTTCAGGTAACAATGACTTACAAAAGCAGCCGTCAGCCGTTTGGCTCATTTGCATAAGAGTATTATTGGTTACTAGATATGAAGTTTTAGGGTAGGGACACACTGGACGATTTGTCGCCAACGTTTTTAAAAAGCAAATCGCGGCGACATATCGTTCGTTTTGTCTCTGAACAAAAACAAATGAAAGACGCCAGCTCCTGTGCCCACAGCGCGTTTGTGAATCGCCTGTAGCTCCAAAACGCACGGAGACCCTTTTCCGAGCGATTTATCAGAAATAGCATGTACTTAGAAAAGCACTGAAATCTCCTAGACACGCACACACATACAGATAAGTAGCAGCAATTGTATTCAAATTACAATGCGAACGCAATGACGCAAGAACGCAAGAACGTAAAGACCCCAGGTTACAGCGGCAAGCACAAACCGTTTCCGGTTTGGGTGGAGCACGTACCGCACAGAGTACAAATCGCTCTGTGCCAATAGTCGATGTGAATCGTCTGTTCAAAAAAGACGATCGTCTTGTCGCTGCGATTTACTTTTTTTAAAACGTTGGCGACAAATCATCCAGTGTGTCCCTACCCTTAAAGTGTGCAGTGAGCTTATGTGCTTAGGTGTGCTCAAACCAGCCTCCCAGACATGCATCAAACGCACAAGAAAAAAACACTGTGTATAAAAGATCAAACAGGTACGAGAAATCAAATCATTTGTGGCTGGTCATTAGTTCCTTCCAAATGAGAGAAATGAGATGAATGTTAAGTAGGCAGCAATGATAAACATCCATGAACCAGTTCTGTGCCATGAACCAGCAATCAAAAGGCTGCATGTGTGCCAATCACCGCTGTTTACCTTATTCTCTAGCCTTGTTTTTTGGATTGAACACAATAATGAAAATGATGGTTTCTGCCATGGAACACAAGTATGATCCCTTCTGTAGATATAACAGACACATACATGAAGTTCAGCCTTTTATGTCTAAAGGAAACCTGCCTTAGGGCACAGTCACATGTCACGTATGCTTCTCTTCTCTTGTACTAAAAGTAGGAGGAGAGAAGTAGACTGTACGTCACATGTGACTGTGCCCTAATTGATAGATAAGATGCCGACTTGCTTCCTCTAGAGGCAGCAACTTATTGGCCAGTGTATGGGGCCACCAACAGACCTGCCTCAATGATATGTGGCTGAAAATCATCCTGTCAAATGAAGATCAGCGTGTTGATACTAGGGATGCACTGAATCCAGGATTCGGTTCGGGATTCGGCCTTTTTCAGCAGGATTCGGATTCGGCCGAATCCTTCTCCCTGGCCGAATCCGAATTTACATATGCAAATTAGGGGTGGGGAGGGAAATCGCGTGACCTTTTGTCTCAAAACAAGGAAGTAAAAATGTTTTCACCTTCCCACCCCTAATTTGTATATGCAAATTAGGATTCGGATTTGGTTCGGTATTCGGCCGAATCTTTCATTCGGGGGTTCGGCTGAATCCAAAATAGTGGATTCGGTGCATCCCTAGTTGATACAAAAAAACCTAAACAATTCTAGTCCTACTTGTTAGCACTGTGCATTTTTACCAACCCAGCCATCAGCTGCTAATTATAATGAGCCTAAACAGCCAGTAGCCCTGGGCCTGTGTTTCTTTGAGTCCCAAATTAACCAGGCTGTCACCCCCATACAAAGGGTTTTTTAATAAACTGGGATTGCTAAATTTACATTTAGCAAAATGTAGTGTGTCTGTCTGTCCACAAAAGAGGCCCAGATCTGTGTGTTGGGTATTGACAGGTGAGATTCCCTATGCTGTTGAGCTGCACCGGCTAGAGTTGCCAACTGGCAGGTATTTTACCAGCTTGGCCGGTAAAAATTATGTTTGATCCCAATGTTATTAATAGGGAAAAAAGATAAGTATATAGGAAGGCCGGTATTTTTTTCCAAAAAAGGTGGCAACCCTAGCACCGGCCCAGACACTGCACCATTCATGCTCAGCCATTTGTCTTATCATGTGAATTTGGTAATTGAAAGAAGCAGTGCTGTAAAGACTAAGACTTTGAAAAGGCCTGGGCTGCCCTCAATATGCACAAGCCAGACCATGAACTTGCCTGCCTGCGAAACCTCCTGATTCCATATATACAGTATATATAATATATACACCTAGTCATTAATCCAGGCATTTGTGAGCAGTGACAAGATATATGTTGTGTGTAGGGATGGGTGAATTTTTTTCGCCTTGTTTCGCCGCAGAAATGACGCCCATAGACTTGCATGGCGTCGTGCGTAAAAAAAAAGACGCACGTCCAAAAAATTGTGACGCCCATACACTTTAATGGGCGTCAGCGTCAATTCACCGGTGGCAAATTTTTGGCGAAGCGAAACGGGTCAAATTCACCCATCCCTAGTTGTGTGTAATAAAGTCATTGTTAGGTAAAAGCCTTGCATTGATACTCATTTCTTTTCTTCTCTCTCACAGGGCCTGTATTAACCAGCACCTCATGAACAACAAAGACTGCTTCTTCTGCAAGGCCACCATCACTGGAGTAGATGACTATGAAAAACCAACTGCCAACTAACACCTCCCTCTGCAGTACAGCCGGGTGCCCACCTCATCCCACCGAGATGCTGACTCCCCCTCACAATGGGTTTAAAGGGGAACTACTGTGCAAAATATTTGATTGTGTTGTCCCAGAGTTCTGGTTCAGCAGCCTCATTTATTTTGGAGCATTGGTTCCATTTTAAATATGTTTACAGCTTTATTTTTAAATGCTATGTACATGTGCTGATTTTACACTCCCTGTTGGACTGTGCAGGTGACTCTGCTGGCTGACTGTCAGTTACGCTGACGGCAAGGGGTGGGTGGTGGCTGTGTTATCTGTATTTGCCCTGATGCTGATGCGCTGTTATAAAAAGTAGCCACAACTACAGACAAAAAAACTCCCCAGCAATTGTACAAGTTATGCTTGTTCACCTCCAAGGTTTGTGTGTCAGTACTAGAGAGAGCTGCACTTGATCCACATTGTGACACAGTCTGTCCTATCACTGGATTGGACTTTATTCAGATGCATTTTTATGTGTCTCCCATTGGTTCTACACACTGACACAGAACCGAGTATTAAATTATTTATCCTGCCAGCCTTGACTTTCTATTCTGTGCATAAATTCATCCTCCCCTCGTTCTGTCTCTACTCAACCAGGGGA
This sequence comes from Xenopus laevis, assembly GCF_017654675.1. NCBI lineage: Eukaryota > Metazoa > Chordata > Amphibia > Anura > Pipidae > Xenopus > Xenopus laevis. The sequence goes on along the minus strand of NC_054378.1, from coordinate 104,811,026 downwards.
GAGGAGCGGTACAAGAGTGCCAGAGACAACTGAAAGGTAATGGGGCAATGAAAGAATTATGGTCATACCAAAAGTATGCATTGGAGTTCTATTGTGCAGGATACATGCATTTTTTGGGGTTCTATTCATATTCAGTGTATTAGTTGTATTAGCCTAGTATATTTATTCTCCTGCCAAAGGCTATACCAGTGCCGAGGTCACAATTGGTCACATATCCACTAGTTCAGAGAACAAGGCAAATGACTGTTGTGACTTACATCGCTAAATCCTTTCTTTTACCCCATTTGTGCAGCTTTGGTTTCAACTATTTGAAATTGATTTGGTCTAATGGTGATGCGCTAAAATATGATGATGATGAGGATTATGCATTCAAATAACTGATTCTAGTACAAACAAAATCTAAAAAAATAACTGCCTTTTGCACAAATTCTGCATGTAGAGAGACACAATGTCCGGTGAATTTAATAGAGTGAGATTTAATACATCTTCTTGGCAAAAGGATCCCCCTATAAGATATATTGGATCTAACTGTCAATGACTATCTGACACACAACTGCTGCATGAAGACAGAATGAAGAGAAACAGAGAATAAAAGTGAAGATAAACTTGATTATTTCAGAAACAGTACATAATTTTCAATTGATTGTATTTAGAAAGATTCTTGTTTCAGTATGCTGAAGCTTATATTATATTTTCATTTTCGCGATAGCTCCCCTTTAAGTAAAGGTGGTACAATTTTACATGGTAGGAGTGTACCCCTTTTTATTTTTATTTGTAGACTTTGCCTGCTTGGGACCAGCAGATTAAGGAGGCAGCACCCCACTTTGAACACTTGAACCATTTGTATTTAACCATTGGAGTATTTGAACTATTGGACTTTTTTTCTCTCCCCTTATCTCACTCCCTTCAGGACTTTATTTGTGTACATTATTCATCTCTGTATATATTTGCTTTAAACCAGCAAGCTCCCCGGTTTTCTTATATGTCTTACAGATTCTGCCTTGTGTACAGCTGCCATTGTCCTTTTCTCCTTTCTTCTACCTCTCACAAGAAACAAACAGGGATATATAGCCTGCAGTACCAGTACAGTGTCCGATTAAGGCAACAGGCAAGCAGAAGTTTATTGAGAATAACCCCCTAAATTTGCTGTTGGTTTCTATCTCTCTATACAGGATACAGCAAGGAATCTAACCAATCAGAATCCATAAAGGATATTTCATAATCAATGGCTATTTTAAGTACCAAGACTAACAAATTCCTTCATTAGAAACAATTTAAGGTAAAGATTAGTGGATAAAGAACATTCCATGCAGAGATTTCTGGGTTTTATTTAAACAAACGTTAGACTTCCAATCATTTCAGATTCCAAGCAAATAAATGGGACACACTCACACCACTCAAACCTTTTGTTTAGGATATTTAATAAATTAAGAATATTAAATACTGCAGGGCATAGACATGCTTTCTCAATGTCTGTGCACTTTGTACTTGTATAGAATGATTTATATATGTGCTGTACAGCAAATCACACACAGGCGAATAGCATGCCTGCCATTAAGGGAAGAAAAATTATATAGATATAACCCAATGGAAATGCCACCAAAATGAAACTGAACACATGAAGGAAAATGCAATGATTATAGAAAATGTAAGTACAGGTATAGGATTCATTATCTGGAAACATGTTATCCAGAAGGCTCCGAATTACAAAAAAGGCTGTCTCCCATAGACTGCATTTTATCCAATTAATCCAAATTTTTAAAAATGCTTTTTTAAAATGTTTTCTCTGTAATAAAAAAACAGTAGCTTGTACTTGATCCAAACTAAGAAATAATTAATTCTTATTGGAAGCAAAACCAGTGTATTGGGTTTATTTAATGTTTACACGATTTTCTAGTAGATTTAATGCTTGAAGATCCAACTTATGGAAAGATCGGTTATCCAAAAAAAATCCAAATTAGAAAGCTTCTGCGCATAAGTAGGGATGGGCGAATTTTTTCGCCTTGTTTGCCGCGGAAATGACGCCCATAGACTTTAATGGGCGTCATACAACATTTTTGTCGAAGCGAAGCGGGTCAAATTCGCCCATCCCTACACATAAGCTAAATAACTCAAAACTACAATAAATAAAAAAAATACAGATCAACTGCAAATTGTCTCAGAATATTACTTTCTACATTATACTAAAAATTAAAGTAGCAGAGGTGCAAGGAACAAGCTGATGGGTATTTGCTGTGAGTAACAAAGCAGATAGTGTCCTAAATTTTAGACTCTGCATATGCCACTGCATATTAATATGCATACAGACACACAGAAAAAAACCTAGGTAATACTTAAAGGGATTCTGTCATGATTTTTATGATGTTTTTATTTCTATATTACACTGACACTGCAAATAAGCACTCTACAATATAAAATTCTATTCCTGAACCAGCAAGTGTATTTTTTCTTAGTTGTAATATTGGTGTGGAAGCAGCCATCTCAGGTCATTTTGCCTGGTCATGTGCCAGTGGTGTACTATGGAACTACACTCTGGCAGGCTGTTGTTTCTCCTACACAATGTAACTGAATGTGTCGCAGTGGGACCTGGATTTTACTATTGAGTGCTATTCTTAGATCTACCAGGCAGCTGTTATCTGTTAGAGAGCTGCTATCTGGTTACCTCATTGTTCTGTTGTTAGGTTACTAGGGAGGAAAGGGAAGGGGTGATATCACTAAAACTTGCAGAACATCAGTAAAGATTGACTGTAGTTTTTCAGAGCACAAGTCACATAACTGTGGGCAGCAGGAAAATGGACAATATGTCTAGCCCCATTTCAGATTTCAAGATTTAATATAAAAAAATCTGTTTGCTCTTTTGAGAAACAGATTTCAGTGCAGAATTCTGCTGGAGCAGCACTATTAACTGATGCGTTTTGGAAAAAAAAAGTTTTTTCCCCATGACAGTATCCCTTTAATAATAGTGCATACATAAGGTTACAGGGGAGGGGGCTTGAGGAAATAAACCTTTTCTGCTATGATAGGGGCTTTTTTACCCAGACCAGAAACCTGCTGTTTTATATCCCGTCACAGCTCTTTGCAGGTAAAATAATCAAACATGGCATAAATATAATATTGTCCTTTTTTAATACAGTGGATGGTTTTACAATACCCCTACGTTGTTTTCCTTTGATCCACTACCTGTTACATTTTCAGTAAAACAAATGCAGCTGGTTTGTGATGGATCTTAACATATAACAGGGCTGAGTACTGTATCCTAATTCTAAAGTTTGGGCAGATAGAGCAGATTTCCACTCCTGCAATTGAGCAAAGCAATTATTCATTCAGTCTCTCTATGGGGTCAAACATGATTTGTGATTAGTGGTTTCAGTTATCTATACCAGAAGATCCCCACCAATAAGGCCCCAGTATATTCTGTGACGGCATGTTGTGGGAGGAGACAGAGTGCAAAATTACAACGTATTCTGTTGAACTGCTACAGTGACTAGATTAGATTGAAAGATTAAGGACGGCAAAAGGGGGTTGCAGTAAGAATTATAAAGGCCCAGCTATAAATGATATTTACTAAATAAAAACTTTTAAATAAGTGAAAACAAAGGCAATGTAACAAAACAATTCATTTTGATACTTGTGGACAGAGAATGAAATAAGCCCTGATGTCAACAAAATGAGTCATTTCATCCAACACTCATAATTATTATTATTTAGTGATCAGAACCCTAATGAAGTCATCCATTGGAGGTAGTAACTGTCCTGCACATGCTCAGTTTGTGAACTAATCCAGCCCACTGTGTGTATTCTGATGGTACAGCTGCCTCACCCAGTGGTAATATAGATCAGAACATTCTGCTTCAGGCACAGAGCCCTGCAATATTACGGATCAGATGGACAGAAGTCTCCATTATGGGATAGAGTCCTGATAAGATCGTGCTCATTCTTGGTGCCTTTTTAAGGATTCAGTGCTTGAACTCTCCCTGCAGAGAAAAGTATGGCCAATCATCTCAAAATTTCTTAGTTACATACCAATCCTAAAACTGCTTTCCTAGCTCCCACAATCCATCAACATAGCATGAAACAAGGTGAGGAAGGGGTCGAATGAGTCCGGGAGCCAGTAACGTCAATTTTTTTTAAAAAATAATTCGTATGTATAGAACGGAAAAAAACACCAAGCCATATGTAACTTTAAGATCACAAAGTCTTTATTAAAAAATAACCCACCGAAACTCCGCTTGTGCTCCTCTTCAGAAAAGGAGACACGGCGACGATCCATCATGTGGCGCTCGATTTCTCCTCCCTGCCTTCTATAGGAGATAGCCTGGGAGGAGAAATTGAGTGCAGCACGATGGATCGTCGCTCTGTCAGCTTTTCTGAAGAGGAGCACAAGCGGAGTTTCGGTAAGTTATTTTTTAATAAAGATTTGAGATTTTAAAGTTACATATGGCTTGGTGTTTTTTTTACCGTTCTATAAAAACTAATTTAAGATTTTTTTTTTTACGTTACTAGTCCTTTAAGTGGGCTGAAGGGGGGGCTGTTTGGGCTTCTGTGTACTTGGAAAGCCAGGGCCTATTTTTAATCCCAGTCCAGACCTGCCTCCATGTCCCATATAGATCACAGGTTGGCAGCACTCAGAATATTCCAAAAAAAAAATGAAGGAAAATAAAAGTTTATTATATCCAACGTTTCAGTTCCACAAAGGAATCTTCGTCAGGGAAAAACTGCTGATATATGTCATCAGTTATAATCAGTGCCCAGTGATAACAATAATATGATGTTATAATAAATAATATACTGCCTGTAAAATATAAATGTCATCTCAGAGTTCAATGACCAGAATAAAAGTACTCAGCTTATGGCCTCGTCCTTTATATGGTCACAAAACTCCTGCACGACTTAAATTATCTTTGTATTTTATAATAGGGGGTAAACTACATACACTATATATATATATTTAAAATCTTGCAAAGGAACACCGACTTGGAATCCGCTATTCCTGCTGCCTCTTTAGCTGTAACCCTCTTTCCACTAAATCAGTAATTTGTACAATAAGCTACTAAATCTCCTATCCAGATGCAAAAATATTAAGATTTACAGTTTGAGGCGCACTTTTGTAGGGACAGATTTTGCCTCTGTAGAACAACACAAAAGATACTCACCATACGGGAAAACGAGCCGGGTACTCCGGGGTTCCTCCATTTTGTCCGCCCATGCCTGCAAGCAGTACAAAAGAGAATCAGTGATGCCATAAACCCCCATGAGTTTAATATTGACATATAATGCCACATATAAAACATATGCAGGTTTATAAAGTTATTGGGAAATGCAATAACAAATGAAATGTCTGATTAAGTGTAGCTACTGCTGGCAACCAGACATGGTAATTCTGTTAATGCAGTAGTCTCTGTGTTTTTATAAAATGTTTAATTAACACATTTCTGTCACAACACTATGTCCTGCAGCTCTAACTTTGCCTGGGAGAGGGAGTGACATGCTGGGGGCAAGGGAGAGGGAGTGACATGCTGGGGGCCATGGAGTGACATGCTGGGGGCCAGTAAGAGGGAGTTACATGCTGGGGGCCACAGAGTGACATGCTGGGGGCCAGGGAGAGGGAGTAACATGCTGGGGGGGGCATGGAGTGACATGCTGGGGGCCAGGGAGAGGGAGTGACATGCTGGGGGCCATGGAGTGACATGCTGGGGGCCAGGGAGTGACATGATGCTGCCGGCCACAAAGATGGGGGCCACAAAGTGACATGCTGGGGGCCAGGGAGACAGAGTGACATGCTGGGGCCACGGAGTGACATGCTGGGGGCCACGGAGTGACATGCTGGGGGCCAGGGAGAGACATGCTGGGGGCCACGGAGTGACATGCTGGGGGCCAGGGAGAGGGAGTGACATGCTGGGGGCAAGGGAGAGGGAGTGACATGCTGGGGGCCAGGGAGAGGAAGTGACATGCTGGGGGCCAGGGAGAGGGAGTGACATGCTGGGGGCCACGGAGTGACATGATGCTGGGGGCCAGGGAGAGGGAGTGACATGCTGGGGGCCAGGGAGAGGGATTGACATGCTGGGGGCAAGGGAGAGGGAGTGACATGCTGGGGCCACGGAGTGACATGCTGGGGGCCACGGAGTGACATGCTGGGGGCCACGGAGTGACATGATGCTGGGGGCCAGGGAGAGGGAGTGACATGCTGGGGGCCAGGGAGAGGGATTGACATGCTGGGGGCAAGTAAGAGGGAGTTACATGCTGGGGGCCACAGAGTGACATGCTGGGGCCCAGGGAGAGGGAGTGACATGCTGGGGGCCAGGGAGAGGGAGTGACATGCTGGGGGCCAGGGAGAGGGAGTGACATGCTGGGGGCCAGGGAGCGACATGATGCTGGGGGCCACAAAGTGACATGCTGGGGGCCAGGGAGACGGAGTGACATGCGGGGGGCCACGGAGTGACATGCTGGGGACCACAGAGTGATATGCTGGGGGCCACGGAGTGACATGCTGGGAGCCAGGGAGTGACATGATGTTGGGGGTGATGGTCTCACCCTGCCGGTAGTAGATACTATTGACTGTGGGTCCGTAGCTCTTCCAAGCCAGCAGGATAGCAGTGAGACTCAGCACGATCCAACCCAGGAGCAGTTTAAATATCGCAGCTTTCATGTCACTGCTCTCCCACTCCAGTGCGAACTCTGAGCTGAAGGCCTGCAAACACCCGAGGGCCTGCGTCATAATCTCTGAAACCCACGTCTCAGCCATCATGTGTTCAGCCCGGGCACAGCCGCGCCATCCCGGGGCCAGAAGCTATAAACAGGCCGTGTCGGGAGCTGCGTTCATAGACAGGAGCTAAAAGTGGCACGGTGATGTCTTCAGTCTGACAGCTCCTCTCAGTGTTATCAACCCTGGCCAATGAAGCAAGTGCGCCTCGGCCTCACTGAATCAGCTGCTGAGTCTGGTTCCGACTGACACATGAACTGTGCTGATTGGATGAAACAAGTCAGACATAGGCGGAGCTTTGTGCTAGAGCGAGGTTTGGCACGCATTGAACTCTAACAAGAACTTGAACCGCTACGACCCGAACTAACGCCGGACTCATATCATTGGAAATATCCAAACAGAAGATGGCGCTCGTCGGGTTTCCAGTGGTCTCAGCCCAGCGCAGTCATAACATACATAGCAGAAGTACGCCCTAACACTGACACAGCATGAGCCGTATTACACATACACAATTATACTTTATTGCGTTTAATAAATGTACAAAAGGAAGTGCGAAACAGTGTTGGACTGGGACACCAGGTGCCACCCAAAAACCTTAGACTAGGGGCCCACTCTCAGTACTATTACAATTACTCTCCTCATACAACCTCTATTCTCCTAGTCTCTTTGATTTACATGCTATAATCTTTTATTCAATATATTTAGTATTGTTGTCATAGAAATAGGGAATAGCCATGAAATAGGCCAATTGTTTAGAAGCAGGAGGGCCCACTGACACCATGGCCCACTGGGAGTTTTCCTGGTATCCCTGTGGGCCAGTCTGACACTGGGGGCAAGAGAGCATGAGAGGGAAGGCAGGATAGCGAAGCAGCAGCAGTTGAACTTTCGAGCAACTTCGGAAAACGACTCACTGCGAGTTGAACTTTGGGTGACTTCAGAAAATGAATCCCTGCGAGCGCCATCCCACTAGCGATTTTTCATTATAGCCGGCGGGAAGGCAGTTCGGAGAAATTTGGGTGACTTCGGAATACGAAATGCCGCAAGTCCTGTCCCGCTTGCGATTTTTCTTTGTAGCCGCGGGAAGGCAGTTTGGGTAGATTGTCGCCCCAAAGAAGAGCTGATTTGTCGCCGGGGCCTCCCCGAATCTGCCCATGTGCCCTTACACTTGTTTGGGTATTCGGCATGCAGGACTAAAGGTGGCCATACACGGGCCGATAAAAGCTGCCGACAGACCGTGTCGGCAGCTTATTGGCCCGTGTATGGGGGCCCCCGACGGGCTTCCCCGATCGAGATCTGGCCGAAAGTCGGCCAGATCTCGATCGGATGGGTTTAAAAACCCCGTCGGATCGCGGCCGCATCTGTTAGTTGATGCGGTCCCGCGATCCGACCGTCCGTTTGTGAATGCTAGGATCCGATCGTTGGGCCCTAGGGCCCACGATCGGATCTGCCCGATATTGCCCACCTCAAGGTGGGCATATCGGAGGGAGATCCGCTCGTTTGGCGACATCGCCAAACGAGCGGATCTATCCGTGTATGGCCACCTTTACTGAAAGGAACTATTTGATTATTTAGGTTAGAGACGTGATAAGGCTACGGAGCTCTATGTTAGTGTCTGTTAACTCTGAAATAATGGTCTGCTGTTTTACTGGCTTCTGTGAAATGTATGTCCGTGATGTGTATGTTTGTGTATATGTTAGAGTACCCATGTGTGTGTGCCTGAGTCTGTGTGTGTATATGTCTGCCTCACTGTGTATGTGCCTGAGTCTATGTGTGTATATGTCTGCCTCACTGTGTATGTGCCTGAGTCTATGTGTGTATATGTCTGCCTCACTGTGTATGTGCCTGAGTCTATGTGTGTATATGTCTGCCTCACTGTGTATGTGCCTGAGTCTATGTGTGGCTCAGTGTGTGTGTGAGTGTGTGCCTCAGTGTGTGTGTGTCTGTGTGCTTGAATCTGTGCGTGCCTGTGTGCCTGTGTCTGTGTGTGCCTCAGTGTATTTGTAACATGATCAAAAATTTCATGTGGGAAAGTGACTACTGAGGAAGAAGTGGAGAGAAAATGAAAACAGCTGCAAATGGCAAAGGAGGTTTATTAAAAATGGCAAGTACGGAAAAGACAGGTAGACAAATTGTTGATTACAAGAAAAAAAATGGAATTGTTGTGGACAGCAGAAGAGAAAAGATGTACAGAAGGGGGGCAGAGAAGAACCACTAAGGGATGGGAACAAGAACAAAATGATGTGGATTATTTTAACACTGTGGCCTCATTGTAGGTAAACGACGCAGAACAGTAGTGGATTTTCCAGGAGCCTCAGTAGTTGTCCCTCAGATTAAAGGAAAAGTGAAACATAAGAGAGTTGGTCTGACCTCAACAGGACCTCCAGTTCGACAGCACGCACCTATCCTGAACCTAGAGGGGCGCATTATTGGTGAGTGGTTGCAATGTAAATATTGAGGTTACAGTTGTGTAGTAAGTAAAGTATTGTAGATTGGGCAACAATGATATAAAGATTTATATGTTGCTGTCTGGCCCCACTATCCTACATTGCTTTTCAATGGGTTATTATATCTACTGCTTCTGTAGGCACTCCATCTCCATACTATACTGTTCTATCCCACAGTTACATCCTCCCCAGAGACTATTATCCCTACTGCTACTATAGGCACCATCTCTCCCTACTATACCTGCTATCCCATAGCCACAGTCCCTTCCCAGAGACTATTATCCCACTGTTACTATAGGCACCATCTCTCCCTACTATACCTGCTATCCCACAGTCACACTCCCTTCCCAGAGACTATTATCCGACTGTTACTATAGGCACCATCTCTCCCTACTATACCTGCTATCCCATAGCCACAGTCCCTTCCCAGAGACTATTATCCCACTGTTACTATAGGCACCATCTCTCCCTACTATACCCGCTATCCCACAGTCACAGTCCCTTCCCAGAGACTATTATCCCACTGCTACTATAGGCACCATCTCTCCTTACTTTACCTAATAATAGGGTTACCACCTTTTTTAAACAGCTTTACCGGCTGGTGGGGGGTGGGGATGCAAAGGGGCGGGTCGTGACATCAAAATGGGCGGGGCCGCGCAACGGACGCTAGAAGAGGCAAAAGAAAAGGTAAGTTCCAGGGGATTGGGGGCGATTGGGGGTACGCCGAGGGCTCCTTTTAATTGTATTACAAATTTACCGGCAGCTACATTGCCAGTAAATTTGTAATACCGGCCCCGGCCTTGGCAGGTATTTTACCGGCTAGGGGGGTAAAATACCGGCCGGGTGGCAACCGTACCTACTATCCCACAGTTACATCCTCCCCAGAGACTATTAGGGCAGTAACACACTAGGAGATTAATCGCTAGCCAAAATCGCTTGAAGTTTCCTCTTGTAGCGATTTTGGGAGACTGGAGCGACACATGGGTTTTACCCCCAGCAATTCACATTATTGCCTATGGGAAAGCTTTTTTACTGGAGAGTACAGGAGATTAGTTGCCCAGAGAAGCAGCGATTTATTGGTAGCTATTAATCTCCTGGTGTGTCACTGCCCTGATCCCTACTGCTACTATAGGCCCCATTTCTCCCTACTATACCTGCTATCCTACATAAAAAGTCCCTTCCCATATACTGTTATCCCCACTGCTACTATATGCACCATCTCTTCCTACTATACCTGCTATCCCACAGTCACACTCCCTTCCCAGAGACAATTATCCCCACTGCTACTATAGGCACCATCTCTCCCTACTATACCTGCTATCCCACAGTCACACTCCCTTCCCAGAGACAATTATCCCCACTGTTACTATAGGCACCATCTCTCCCTGTTTTACTTGCTTAAAGCCCCTCTATTACATGCTGTCAATGGATGAATTTCTATAACATTACTGAGTGTTCTCTTTATTCTTTTTCCCCAGTGTAGAGGTTAGCCTGTTTTTTTTTTTGTTTTTTTTGTTTGTAGTATGTGTAGGCTCAGGGCACTTCACCCCATCTTGGAACCCCCTTAAAACACATCTTCTCTGCTTCCACCTTCAGGGCGGGTGACCAGCATTTGCCCTTCGCTCACTCTGCAAGTGAATGTGGCCATGGGTTATGTGGAACCAGAATATGCAAAAGCTGGCGTTTTGAAATCAGGAAGAAGCTTGTGGATGGTGTTACCACTAAAATGCAGTTTGTGCCAACAAAGTATTATACCCTGAAATGAACTGGTGTAAGAGGAAACATGTAGAACTGTATTCTTTGCAAGTATGTAATGAGCTGTGTGTATGTGTCTATACACCTTTTCTTTTCCTATCTAAATGAACATTGTGCACATGTGGGTTTGCTTTCCCTGTGTAAGTACATGCCAGTGTCCATATTCAATTATCTGTGACAAGAAACATAAAGCAGTTAAAATACAACCCAAATGAAAGGCAGATGCTGAGAGTCCCACTACTCAAGCAATACAATGAATTACTGTACTTTTGTAACTTGCATATGGAAGCCAAACTCCACTTCATTTCAACTCTCAGGTCCTTTCTTTACTCAGGGCAGGCCCGGACTGGCAATCTGTGGGTTCTGGCAAATGCCAGAGGGGCTGCTTTAAAGTCCCATAGAAAGTCAGTATTTAGTGGGCTGGTGGGGACTATTTGGGCTTTTGTGTGGGCTGATTGGGCCTCTGTGTACCTGAAATGCCAGGGCCTATTTTAATTCTCAGTCCGGAACTGACTCAGGGTGTCTTGCACAAAGCCATTCAATCTAAAGGGGACAATCTATGCCCACCCTGTGACATTTATTATTCTACCTGCTTTTGCAATGGTGCATTCAGCACCTTTGGTTCTAGCAGAAGCTGCAATCAAACTACATTGTTTACTTCACAAGCTCATCTTTAGACCAATTTAACTGACAAAATGTTGTCTTCTAACTAAAAGTAAAAATGCAAAGGAGTAACTTGTAAACATAAACAAAATTATGTAACGGCAAACCATAATGATTGGAACTGATTTCATTCCAGCAATTGAGGTATAAAAGATTTTATCCATGTATAAGGCACCAGTTCTGACAATGGAGTAGGAATTAGATTAGAATTTACAACAAATGCCTAGAAGAAATAAACTGCAGATTTACTATATTTTTGTGGCCAAATTTTGTTAACGATTCACTATGTTTTGTTACTAAAATAATTTTGTAGCAGGCATCTCCTTACGTATTTTCTTGCATGTTGTTACTGTTCTTCTGTATATACCTGATGCACTGCCACTGTGAAACTTTTCTATATCTATGTTAAACAGTCTTGCACAATCTGTGGCATTATCTATTAAAAGAGAACGAAAGATACATTCACTGGCAGGTGTCAGTGATTCTAGTTACTTACTTTCTACCCTGAATGAGTGTTCTTCCTCCTTCAAAATGCTCAAATGCCTAACATTTGCCCCCCCCCCCAGTGATTTAACCTTTCCTTCTCATTTAGGGCACTGGCACAGGTGGAGATTAGCCACACATGCTAATGCTGTACTGAGGGTAACTAAGCTCCTGCAAATGCTTCCCACCAGCATTTATATAGATTGCCAATGGGAGAACATAAACAATTATACGAACCACAGTGTTCCTCTTTCATAAGGATTTACTACTGTGCCATCTGGCTATGAATTCTGGGGGTATAGATACATGGAATTGCTACTGTGCCATCTGGCTATGAATTCTGAGGGTATTTATACATGGAATTGCTACTGTGCCATCCTGCTATGAGTTCTGGGGTATTTGTACATGGAATAGTCACTGTGCCATCCTGCTATAAGTTCTGGGGTATTTATACATGAAATTGTCTGTGTCCCATCTGGCTGTGAGTTTTGGGAGTCTTATACATGGAACTGCCATGTGTCATCCTGCTATTAGTTATGGCATGGTCAACAAATTTTCGCCATGCGTAGCGTGGCAGATTTTTGTTGTCCCTCTTTCCATTTTTCAAATGTTGGGAGCTATGCATGCAATAATCACCGTATCATAACCTCTCTCAACATCATTGTGCCCACCCCTGATGTCATCATGCCCATCCCCAGCATCACTGCCTGATCCCTGATGCCATCATCCCCTCCCCTATGTTTGGGTTTAGCCACCGGAAAAGGTGGCAACCCTATCTACAGATGAAGAAGATGGAGGCATTAGCTAGAGTTATAAAGAACAGAAATAAGGGAAATAAAAAGAGAAAATGAAGGTAGAGAACAGTATCAGATTTAGGAATGGTGAGCTAATAAGATTTATTAAATAATGTGGGGTAATATAGAATATGCTGGGGTTGTGCTGTGTTATGACACACAATACACAAGCAAAGTGCTGTGTTTGCAAAAGTGGAACAGACATCCAAGAAAAGTCATTTTGGGGTTCCTACAGGCCCCATACTTGGTTAAATCTATGTACACTGGGCATCAGACTCTTGATTAGAAGGAAATGGCAAAATGGAAATAGCAAATGGCTTTGCTTTAAAGAGTATTAATTCACAAGAAGTGTTGGTAGCTGTGGCTTACATTTATCAAGGAGCTTATTTTAGCATTCCTCCGCTTTTTTCATCCCAAATCCAGCACTGGTTACATCTGATTACACCCTGACTCTAATGGGGCCTTTTATATTACTCTCTTCTACATTTCCTAATGGTGGAAAGGATAAATGTAAGGATATGTGTTAAATTAGTTGCTTGATGGGAAAGGGATAAATCCTGGTAATATTGCGGTATTGATGTGATTAGAGACAGAAAGGGAAGAACAACATCTAATGGGTAATTCAGTATGATGAAGATGGGAATATTTACTTTGCTGAAAAATCAGCGAAACAGAAAAGAAAACTTTCCAACTCAATAACTGTTTTTTGGGTTTTTTTTGAGTCTATGGGCATTTTTTTTTCTCAGCAAGACCAAGTGAAACATTTCGCTCATCAGTATTCATTATTCTGGTTTGGTTGTTTTTGAATCACATATATTGTTGTTCAGTGGCTCTCTGCTTTGTAATTATCTGGTTGCTTGTGTGCCATTTACCCTAGCAACCAGGCAGTGCCTCGGATTAGGATTGGAGGAATAGCAGGGGAGGCCGGAATAAGAAAAGTAATGCAAATTAACAATTACTACAGAGGATACACGGGGGGGGAGGAGTTATAGGGGGCCCTATTACCAATATATATTGGTAAAACAGGACAACCTCTGGATATTTTGGAGGCCCTAAAATAAATTTGCTGTGGGGCCCAGTAACATCTAATTATGCCACTGACAATAACAATTAAAGTGTAGCCTCCTGGAGTTATAGATTTTGGCTGCTGGGGTCAGAGACCCCCATTTGAAAATTAGAGGCAGGCAAATAATTGAAATAAAAAAGATGGAAGGATTAGGACCTTCTATAGCATAAAGAAAGATAATGTAACTACCCCATTAAAAAGGTGGTTCACCTTTAATGTTACAGAACGGTGAATTCTAAGCAACTTTTCAATTGGTCATTATTTATTTTTTTAAAAATTGTTTGCCACCTTCTTCTGAAGTTTTCCAGCTTTCAAATGGGGGTCAGTGACCCCATGTAAAAAAATTAATGCTTTGTAAGGCTACAAATGTATTGTTATGGCTACGTTTTATTATGCTTCTGTGGATGGTTGCTAGGTTAATTTGGACCCTAGTAACCATATTGCTATAGATTGCTAAAGTAGCGAGCTGCTGAATAAAAAGCTAAATATCTCAAAACCGACAACCCAATTTCAAATTGTCAGAATATCATTCTCTACATCATATTGAACATGAACTTAACTGTAAACCACTAACTTGTAGTATGTTATATAATGGCTAATTCTAAGCAGCTTTTCAATTAGTCTTCATTTTTTCTTTTCGCTTTGGAGTTATTTGGCTTCTTCTGAATCTTTCCAGCTTTCAAACAGGGGTCACTGACCCCATATAAACAACAAAGGCTCTGTGAGACTACATATTTATTGTTATTGCTACTTTTATTACTCATCTTCCTGTTCAAGCCTCTCTTATTCATATTCCAGTCTCTCATTCAAATCAATGAACGGTTGCTAGGGGAATTTGGACCATAGCAACAGACTGCTGAAGTCACAAACTGCTGAATAAAAAGCTAGATAACTCAAAAACCACAAATAAAAATGAATTGCAAATTGTCTCAGAATGTCTCTACCTCATACTAAAAAGGTGAGCAAACCCCGTTCTTTTCTAGACCCGCCTCCACACGTACAATGAATCATGACAAATATTAAAATATTTATTTTTACTACTACCATCACTTCACCACAAAACAATAATCACACTCCGTTAAGACACGACGATGAAGCAATTAAAATATCAACATTTGCGCGAATAAATAATAACGTCAGACTAGCACTACTTCCCCATACCTCGCGCTGTAATAAAGTGAGAAAATAGCAACAGCTGCTTTTATAGCCCGCGATTTCCCAGTGAGCTCGAGAGCCCCGCCTCTGTGACGATTCTATTGGACGCCAAAGCAAAGACCGCCTTTGGCCCATCCCATTTCCCCCTTCAAGGCGGCCGAACGTTTCTTTGAGAAAAGGTAGAATATTTGGAAATTATATATCACTACGGGGTGAAATGGAAGAAGTTTCATCGCTCCCCCCCCTAACTTTTGGTTGTATTCATAATTGTGAGCGTTCTCGTGTGTGCTCTAGCGCCAAGCCCTTGCTGCCCCACCCAAATCTGCCTGGTAGTGCGCATGTGCGCGGCTTCTACTTTCTAAGTGTTATTCTCGTGCACGCGCTTTGGTTACGTCGCCCTTCTTAGTAGTGTGTTTGCTGCTGGCTGCTTCTTTCCGCCTCGCCTATATTGTGCCCGAGCTTGAGCCGGGCGGTTCTTACGTTGGAAGGAGCTGGAGTCAGTGTGAACTAATAACGCCGCCCGTGAGAGGGACGGAAATCACGCGCTGTATACCGTGTCAGAACGAGCTTGACTGAGGCAACGCCAGTTTATACCGGAATCTGAAAGCGGCGCAGCGTGGCGAGGCCTGAGGTGAGGCCCGGGGGTTCCAGGGCGGCAGGGCCTAGGCCTGTAAAGCGGCGGGCGGACGGATATAGTCTGAGATAGTCTGACTCAGGACTCAGACTGACTTTTTAACCTTAGGCTTCATTTTCATTTGATTTAGATTAGGGCAGGGGGGGCGTTTGCGGCTTCTAAGGAGCCCCGTGTGGAGAGAGAGATAAAAGTACAAAGGACATATTGTGATTTGTAACTGCCCCTACATATTTGTACTGTTCTATACACCCGACTCGTCCCCCCTGTAGCCATTCTCTGTTGGTACAGCCTTACTAGTATTCTCCCCCATAAGGGCCCTGGCCTTCCTGTATTGCCCGGGGCTCTTTCATTTCTCATTGCAGTTCTGCTGCTCAAACAGGCACTTTGTTACAACTTGGAAGTTGCACTTGAATCTACACTGGCCTCAGCTTGGCATAGTCATGCCATGGATTTCTCAGCTTCCTGTGGTAGTTGAAGTTTAGTTAAGGAGTCACAGGTGGTACATCCCAGGTCTGGGAATGAGAATGCTGACTGCTGAGGTTGGGTTCTATCATTTAAAGGGGTTGTTCATCTTTGAGTTAACTGTTAGTATGACGTAGAGAGTGATATTCTGAGGCAATTTGCAATTGGTTTTCATGTTTTATTATTTGTGGTTTTTGAGTTATTCAGTGCTTTATTTCACAAATCTCCAGTTTGCAATTTCAGCCATCTGGTTGCTAGGGACCAAATTATCCTAGCAACCATGCAATTATTTTAATAAGATACTGAAATATGAATAGGAGAGGACCTGAATAGAAAGTTGAGTAATAAAAAGCAGCAATAAAAACAAATGTGTAGCCTTCACAGCATGTTTTTAGAGGGGGTTCGGTGACCCCCATTTGAAAGTTGCGAACAGTCTGGAGAAGGCAAATAATTCAAAAACTATTAAAAAAAAAAAAAAAAAAGATGACCATTTAAAAAGTTGCTTAGAATTGGCCATTCTATGACATATTAAAGATGAACCACCCCTTCAATAAAAACATAAATCTGAATGTTTTAAAATAAATAAATGAGAAAATCACATTTGTCTTGAGGTTATAGTTGTATAGAATAGAAGGAATGCTGTCAGGTTGGTGAGATTGCTATTGATACAGAGGAGAGATTGCCTCCAGACCATTTGCTGAAAGAGATTAGAGGAAGGAACCAAGCCACTGATTTGTTATTGTATAGTAAGTAGTGCTTTACAAGGGGGTGCCAGCATTTCACTGACATTCTTCTAAATACAAACTTCCTTGGCTCATGGAGGTCTTGATGAATTGCTGAGATCTTGGGCTGAATAGGGACAGTTCTGGACCTGTTAGGCATTTCTCATTGAAGTTTATATAAGAGTGGCAGGGGATGAATTCAATTCTTTTATAGCCAGGTGCAACATGCCCCTTGTGCCATCAGTGTAGTTTATTCAGAAGTGGTTGCTATGATTTGCAGCCGTGGTAATGGTGGGCATCTCCTGACTTGCAGTTGTAGTCGGGCATTGCATGTTGTGATGTTTTAAAGCAGCAGGAAGCAAGTCGGTTGTTTTCACCCCTTAGGGGTTGAAATTTGTTGTTTGCACTTGTTTTCAGCCATTATATATGCCTTTATGCCCTTGTAAATATACTTTCTAGGGCTTAGTTGACAGCTTGTTGTAAAGGCAGTCATCCTGATGCATCACAAGTACAGTGCATTGGTTATTTAATAAATTGCCGGCTTTACTCAATTAGTGCTAAGCTTGTCTCTCGTCACAAAAGTACTAAGGAGTCTAACTGCCATCATCTTTCCGGGTGACTGATAGGAATTGGAATTCTAATTGATTAAAAATTTTGACTCCCCTCAGTGTGGAGCAGTATGCAGTGAAATAGCCATAATGGGACACCGTAGCACCCTTTAGCTTAATGCACAGAGAGCTGATAAGTGCAAAAATATCAGATATTTAGACACCCTTTTCAATGTTTTAATTTATAATGGAATACATATATATTTGGAAACTTGTGCAAAGAGGTATAATCTGATCTTGTGACACAATGTATTTTTCTCAAAATATCTTAAAAAAAGGTGTGTTGCTCTCGTGGCGTAAGCTTTACTAGAACATTACTGTATAGCTAAACCTCTGAAAATATTTGTATAGATCCAGATGGAGTCCTGTGAGCCAGATGTGTTTGTCCAGGAGACTTTGACTCTCACAGTCTGCTAAAGGATACACTGACTACCTGTTTGGTCAATAGTCTGGCCTTCCAGTATGCCAACTAGTACATAATGGATAACGTTGGGCCACTTTGTTAAACTGGCATATAATCCAGCTATTAGCCGAAATACCAATGGAGAAATGCACATGTCTGCCTCCTATTGTCTTAAAAACTGTGGGTACTATTCTGCAAGAGCAGCTAATAGAGCATGTCATGTGCAGAAAGCTTATGCTTGCATGGTTCACTTTGGAGTAAATTGGAGCTGTGGGTGGTGGTCATGGCTACATGTGATGTTAGCCAGGCGACAAATCTCCTCTTCTTCAGGACGACTAATCTCCCTGATCTGCCTTCCACCGGCTAAAATGAAAATCGCCTGGGGGCAGGCACTCGGAGCGCTTCATTTTCCGAAGTAGCTCGTAATTGCCTCACAAGGAAACTTCGGGCGACTTCGGAAAATGAAGCGCTCAGAGTGCCTGCCCCCAGGCGATTTTCATTTTAGCCAGCGGAAGGCAGATCAGGGAGAATAGTCGCCCCGAAGAAGAGGAGATTTGTCGCCTGGCGACTAATCTCCCTGAACTCTTAGGTGAGTTTGAAACCAGTAAGAATGCAGTAATAAAATCCCCATTTTTAACCTCTGTAGGTGTCTGTAAACTGTAGTGTCTGATTTAAAGGGACAACAAACCAGTAATGCTCCATCCCATGAGCAGCTTTGTAGATTCAATTAAAATTTCCTTTAATTTCTGATATCGAGTAACTCTTTACTAGACCACTTTCAGCAATTTGTCTCTACAGGCAGCTTTGCACCAGAGTTGGCTTTTTGAAAAAACCCACATACGTCATTTGGACAAACTGAGCACAGAGAAATCACGTATTTGAGCTAAAAGTTCATCAAGAAACTGACACAGAGAAATAGCTGATGAGGGATTGTGAAGAATCTTATGTATAAAAAGTTTATTTATGTACTGACCAGACTCATCTGATTGTATGGGCAGCACTGGCGATAGACTGCAACTCTAATAAAGACATCAAGGGGTAGCAAGTATCACAGAGGAAACTCTGTTGCTTAGTTGATGCTGCTGTCATATGGCAAATCATAAGGAAATGTTCAATTGCCTGGTTTCCGTTAGGGCAATGAGAGATGTTGGCATTTTGTTGCGGTGAAAACAACACTGGACTGGACACTTTAAACTACAGGTAGTTAGACCGGGTCTCTAAAAACACTTGTAGACACATATAAAGGCATTTTCTCATGATTTGAAGTTTTACCTTGTGGTGATTCTTCCTGCCCACGATGAAAGGGAATTTTTTAACGGTTTCTCGCCATGAAAAAACACCAACTGTCATTGCCCTTAAAGGTTTTGGTAAATCCATTGACTGGCATATATGTAATTATTAGCCAGACCAATAATTGACTTTGTCGTCTCTGTTGTCGTGTTTGCTTCAAAGTGACCTGGGATCTAAAGCTGGGCATGCACAGGGAGATCTGTTCGTTTGGCCACTAAAAGAATTAGGCTGACCCAAGGTTTGAGGTTCAGAGTTTAAGAATGACGTTCATTGAAAACTCCACTACTGTACACATTATAGCGCATTCCTTTGAGGCAACAATAAAATGGTATATTTGGGGACAGTGCTCCGTCAGTGATATTACAAATAAAGCTGTCAATCAAAAACCAACGGGGAGGGGCTACTGGCATAGACAGTCTTCTCTGGGGTAGGAGGGTGCATTTGGCTAAGTTTGTCTTTCTGTATTAGAAGAAAAAACATAGATAAGCAGGTTATAGACTGGTTGCACAACTTACTCTTGAAATCAGTTTAACACAGGCCATTATTTACATAAATAGAACTTTTGTGCTTTATACTACACAGGCATTGTACCTACTACAAGTAGGCTAACCTGAGACTTTTCTATTGGTGGGCCACGACCAAGTCTTTTTCTCACATCCGCTCCTCTCTACTTAGGCTCACACTACAGCAGGCAACTCTGTAAGCATTGTTTCAACTGTGTGGGTCCATGTGTTGTAACTGTCAGGAAAACTCTAGTTTGGGCATCAGGAATGTTTTCTGGTGTCTGAAGAATACATTGGGTAATTGCCTAGGGACAGACTTTGTTGTGAGCTGAATGCATTTGCTTTACCTATACAGACAATTGAAATACTCATGCAGAGAAACAGTATAGTGTTGATTGCACTGATCGTGTTGAAGCATCTACTTACATTCTCTTGGTTATATCATTTTATTTGCTTACGCTTACTGTATCTAATTTTTATAATTAGTCCCCCATCATAAGATCAATGCTCCATACTATCTGGTATAGATTGCCGCTAATTCAAAATGTTGCTCGTGTGACAATGGCACACAAGCCCATAAGCATACTGGTTGGCTTAAAGGGTTTGTTCACCTTTGAGTTAACTGTCCGTATGATGCAGAGAGTGATGTTCTGAGCCAATTTTTATTTGTGGTTTTTGAGTTATTTGGCTTTTTATTCAGCAGCTCTCCAGTTGGCAATATCAACAATCTGTTGCTAGGGTCTGAATTACCCTCGCAAATATTGATTTGTATAAGAGACTGGAATATAAATAGGAGAGACCGGAATAGAAAGAGGAGTGATAAAAAGTAACAATATATTTATAGGCTTACAGAACATCTCTTTTTAGATGGTGTCAGGGACATAATAAAAGTTAAATTAAAGGCGAACCATCCCTTTAAAGCCCTTGGCTGCTTGAAAACTACCTTAGGAGCAGCCAGTAGAAGGCACAATCTTTGGTCCAGACCAGGTAAGTGTTGCTGGTTATTTGTTGTAATTTTTATTTCCTACTCTTTCATTGATGTGTGGTTCTGGATGTATGCAGGCTGCCATGTTATGATGCCTGCAAGTGCAAATTAAAGGGTTTGTTCACCTTCAAACACTTTTTCCAGTTTAGTTGTTTTCAGAAAGACTTTTTACAATTAAAAATTTTCTATTTTTATTATATAAATAGAATTAAATATTCTATTTTCTATTTGTGATAGTTTTTATAATACTGAAGTGTTTAATTTTTCACCTTCTAAAGCAGCGGCCCCCCAACCTTTTTTGCCCCAGGGACCAGTGTAAAGCCCTATTTTTTTTTTATTTTTTGCAAGGACTGGGGGGGGGGGTCAACTGCTCGTGCTGTGTCAAATTCAGGCTCGGCTGTCGAGTTCAAGTATGTCCGTGGCCCGGCAGTTGTGGACCCCTGTTTTAAAGCATCTTTAGTAGGGGGCTTTGCAACTCTTTCCAAGTGGAAAACAACTTACATGCAGAATGTAGCCGCACTGCTTGTCAATACACAGTGTAATTACGTCACCAGCATACAATTATGTAAATACGTACATGCGAAATCCATCTCGCAAGAGTTTAGCCGCCATGTTGAAAATACACTGCGTATTTCAGCAAAGTGTATTTCCAAACCCGTAGATCCTATAGAGTTCAATAATATGGCATTTCTTTGGCGTAGTGGCGTTTCTGTTAAAAGACTCAAATACTGGCGTCTTGTGGCGGATGTTGGCTCGCAATCGCCCCGTGGGAATTGTTATAGTGCGTATTCCATTATTTTCAATAGGGCTTCATTTTGTGCGTATTTACGCTCGGCTGTACGTTTTTAAAAACGCCACGAGTGACCTTGCCCTTAGAATTGATGCAATAGTTGCTAATATTCCACAGATACATGTATCAACTCATGTAGCCGCTAAATGTAGCTAATTGTAACAGTTCAGAGTCTATTCTTGGATTACTAAACTGCCAGACAGACACGAAAAAAGTATTTTTCTGGTGAACAATCTGAAAACAACTAAACTGGAAAAAGTATTTTGGAAGGTGGACAACCCCTTTAAGGTGTATGTATCTTGTTACTATTATCAGTCATGTGTTGGGCTCCTGCAGTCTTGTGCTACAATAGTGCTGTCCAACTTTAATTCAATTAAATGATGTCCTACAAATAAGTTGGGGGCTATAAAATCTTTTTTAGGCACAGCATTTGGTCTGTAGGAGCTCCATTTGTACTTCCTGCTCAAGAAAATCCCCTATAAGGGTCAGGGCACACGATCCGATTCGGGGAGATTATTCGCCCAACGACAAATCTCTTCTTCGGGGCAACTAATCTCCCTGAACTGCATCCTGCTGGCTAGAATGTAAATCACCGGCAGGATGGCACTTGGAGCGCTTCGTTTTCTGAAGTCACCCCAAGTTTCCTCATGAGGATTAATCTCGTCGAATCTGAATGTGCCCTGACCCTAAGAGCTCCAGCTACACAAAGCTTTCCTCTTCTCTTGAACCAGCCCCGATCTGTCTTTCTCCTATAATAATGTAATGTATAAAAAGCTTTGCATTACCAAGACATAGTGCCCAGTTCATCAGGTGCGGTAAAATAGTTGCACTTTTTCTGAGCTTGCCTAACTGGTAAGCACAGAAGTTTTTAGTGCAAAGAGTTCATAGTTAAAATCTAATATTCACTATTTGCAGAATGCTTTCTTCCTGGTTCTCTCAGCCCATAACTCACTAGAGGTCGTTAATCCCCCCCCCCCCCAATGCGTGGGGGTTAAGGCTTAGAACAAATGGGTGTTTTCATGTAGCCAGTAGCTTTCATTAGAATGTTTCCACGCAGCATTGATGATCCCATAATGACATATATGTTGCACAAATTCACATTGCATGTGACCGTTTCACCAATTTTTGTGTGGTGGGTAAACGCATGCAAAGCAATCTCCTCTTAGCAGCATGTTTAATGCAATGCTTGGCCCATTTTATCAGTGAAAGATTCTGAAATGACTTGTGCCAATGTGTCAATACCTAAAGCCACTGACCTGTGTGCCAGTCAAGATGCTGGTCGTACTATGGCAATTCTTTGGTTTTCATTTGGCATCATCTCCATGGAGAAAGTCACCGAGACCACATGCCGCCAGATAAATCTAAAATTGCGTTTGTTACTTTTGGATGGTTTGTCATTTTAAGGGCAGAGACACATGGGGAGATTTAGTTGCCTGGCGACTAATCGGCTCTTCTTCGGGTAACATCTCCCCGAAAAGCCTTCCCGCCAGCTACAATTGAAATCGCCGGCGGGTTGGCGCTCGGAGTGATTCGTTTTCCGAAGTCGCCCAAAGTTTCCTCATCAGGCGACTTCAGAAAACAAAGCGCTCCAAGCACCATCCCGCCGGTGATTTAGATTTGGCGGGAAGGCTTTTCAGGGAGATTAGTCGATCGAAGAAGAGGCGATTAGTCGCCGGGCGACTAAGTCTCCTTGAATCTTCCCGTGTGTCTCTGCCCTACAAAATAATTTTGCACCGGCTGGTCTCCTATAGACTCCAGTTCTGGGGGACGTGTTAGGACATGCTCATTTGTAACAGACACCAGACATATAGGTAAATGTAAATGCTATTGAAAGTCATATGTGTCTGGTTCTTTGCTCTGCTGGTTCTGACTCCTGAAACCAGAAGACTGAAACATTGTTTCAAAAGTTAGAACGTGAGAACCCCGCAAGTAATAAACATACTGCTTTTAATTGAAATGAATATTTGCCACATACTTAGTTATTTGCAACTGTAAGTAACTTTCCAGCAAACGTGATTTAGCATGACCTTTTTTTTTATCGTGTAAAACTTGCAGAGCAAGAGTCCTGGGAAGCCTTGCACAAGCATACTGACCATAGTGGTTGGCTTTATTTTATTTTTTTATAATGTTCTGACATTTTGCAGTTGGTCTTTTTACATTTTCTTCTGTCATAATGTGTCCTGAACTGGGTGTCACTCCTTCAGTTTTATCAGTGGTTTGTGCAAGGGGAAGTGAACACACAGAATAGAGATGCAGGAAATCTCGCTGTGAAATGGCTGCCAGAACCAGCCGCCTGCCTTCTGTTCTGCAACAACAATAATAAGAATGACCTGTTGGGCAGGGCAGTTCCTGTGACTTTATATCCTGTGCTGGCCTCTCTCTCTCTCCAGCTTTAACTGCAGTTGTCTTTTTCTTTGCATAAACATATCAATAATTATGTGATTGAACCAAAGCAACACACTTCTGCCTGCTGCTTACAATATAATTCATTATCATAGAGTCTCCCATGCTGCTTGACCTATGGCAGTAATATATAGAGTTCCAACTTGCATTTACATTGGTAGGTCACTCTTAACCACATTCTAGTACCTGTACAAGGAAATACATTTTCCGTATAAATCAGAAGGAAAGCGGGAGATTGAATATAAGAATAGAATTTAAATTGGAAAATGAAGGAACTTAAAGGGATGGTTCCCTTTAAGTTAAAGGAACTGTAACACACAAAAAAATTTTTATTAAAAAAAATCCATTCTACCCACACTAATAATAAATCTACCCTGCATAAAGTTTATTAACAGCAATGCTTTATTAAAAAAATACTGTTAGAAAACACTGCTTCCTGTCTACTGGAAAACGGCAATATGGCGACTCACTCTGCACTCCGCATCCTCTCACTAACCCGACTTCTGCCAAAACCGGAAGTTATGAGCGATGCAGCTGTGGCATGCCATTTTCCCAGAATTGGTCTCTTTTAAAATCTGGTAATGGCAGAGTGACCTCCTTGTAAGTGGCGAGAGTGCGGCAACCAGTGAGGTTGCCATAGCGCTGCATGCATCGAGTCACATTGTTGCCGTCGTTGTGCACAGATTTAAAGGAACAGTAACGTCAAAATATAAGTGTTTTAAAGTAATGAAAATATAATGCAGTGTTGCCCTGCACTGGTAAAACTGCTGTGTTTGCTTAAGAAACACTACTATTGTTTATATAAATAAGCTGCTGTGTAGCAATGGGGGCAGCCATTCAAAGGAGAAAAAGCTCGTTACACAGCAGATAAGCTCTGTCTGTCTAATGGTGTTATCTGTTATCCATTAGTTAACCTGTGCCATATAGCCGTTTTTCAATTTCCGCCATTGCTCCACAGCAGCTTGTTTATATGAACTATAGTAGTGTTTCTGAAGCAAACAGATCAGTTTTACAAGTGCAGGGCAACACTACATGATATTTTCATTACTTTAAAACACTTAAATTTTTTGGTGTTACTGTTCCTTTAAGTGCGATATCCTTCCTGTTACGGAAAGTTCTCTTGTGGTCAAGGCTGCGAGGATCTCACCTATGTAACTTGCCTCGAGTATGTGGGCTCCGGATTCACTTGTCCACCAGGGAACTTTGCGTAACAGGAATGAGATCGCATTAAATGTAAAATGTAAATTGCTGTCGGGATGGCACTTGTAGCTAATTCATTTTCCAAAGTTTCCTCATCAGGCAGCTTCAGAAAATTATTATTTTCTATGTCCTTGCCAGGTCCCCTCTAATTGTGGTGGCAGACGGGTATTTTTGGCTGCCCAGCGACAAATCTTCTCTACTGCAGGTGATTGATCTCCCCAAAATGCCTTCCCGCCGGCAAGAATACGAATCGACGGTGGGATCGCTTCGGATTTACATAGTTGCCCAAAATTGCCTTGTGCAATATGGGGAGATTAGTCGCCCGCAGGGGAGATTTGTCGCTGGGCGACTAATCTCCCTGTCTGCCATCACCCTTAATTTGTGTGTCTATCATTGATTCTAGTAGTAACAGTAAGTCAAGATCTGCTTAGCACAGCTAAAATATGCCATCTGTGGGGTAGTTTGACGTTTACACTACACACAGCACCGTTTATAATATGCCATGTGCTCTTTTACCTTCTGGTCAACTACTTATAAAAATTCTATGAAGAGACCTCATACCTGCCCCTTTAATTACATATAGGGTTGCCGCCTGGCCGGTAAAAATGATGGTTGATCCCAATGTTATTGATAGGGAAAAAAGATAAATATATAGGAAGGCCAGTATTTTTTTCCACAAAAGGTGCCAACCCTAATTACATATAAGTATAAGCATTAACTGCCATGGACTCACAAACACACTCTGCTTAAATGACAGAATTGGTTTGGATTAAAAAAAAAAAAAAAAAAAAAAGCAAATTGATTTTCCTCCTTTCCCTCCCTCCCTTTGTCAAGTTAACTTTTCCTCCTCACTAGGCGATATTTACACAAACCTCTTGCGTGTGTCCAGGAAATGTGGGGTGTGGTTGCACTATGAGCTAACACTCTTTCATCATTGCCCCACAGGGAAACCCTGGTACAAACATACCTCTGCTAGCACTAAGTATATTATACACTCTGAATTAGGAAATATGCTGGTCATTCATTTGGCCCTTGGATTGAGGACAATATCAATACACAGGTGTGGACCTCAATCCAACGGCAAAGTCAAACTTGTCCGATCAATATGTGGTAGAACAGATATCTGTTGGAGGGGCCCATCAAGTGTGTCTACAAGGCAGCTTAAAGGGGCTTTACACATTTAAATTAATAGTTTGTAGAGTGATATTTTGAGACAATTTGCAATTAGTTTTCATATATTATTTGTGGTGTTTTTGTCATTTAGTGTGTTACTCCGCAGCTCTGCAGTTTGTAATTTCAGCATCTGCTAGGGTCCCCATTATCCTGCCAACCATGAATTGATATGAATAAGAAACTGGAATATAAATAGGAGAGGGCCTGAATAGATGGATAAGTAATAAAAAGTAGCCATAACCAAACATTTGTAGCCTTTCAGAGCAATTGGTTTTTTTTAATTTATTTTTTAGATGTCATTGACCCTCATTTGAAATCTGGAAAGAGTCTGAAAAAGGCAAATAATTGTAAAAAAAAAAACTATAGAAAATAAATAATGAAGACCAATTAAAAAGTTGCTGAGAATTAGCCATTCTGTAACATACTAAATGTTCACTTAATGGTGAGCTTCTCCTTTAAACCCGCCGTATAGGGCCACCTTAAGTTTGAGAGCCCAGCGATAATACTCGTCATGCAAATGTATTACTGTGTATTAGCGTTTCTGATGCTAACAGACTACTGCTGCACAAGTATGGCAGCCCCCTCATAAAGGAACATGGGGGATCAGATGGATAATGCAAAAACATACTTAAAGGCAAAATAAGTGGCAAAGACAATGTTATGATAAAAGTTAGACGGTTTAATTTCTGGGGTCGGTGTCACAAGTCTGTCACACGCATCCTTTGCTGTTATTGAATGTATTTCTCATGCACAGGACAATAAAAACCCACGGCAGCTTATTGGCTAATGTATAGGACTCTAGTTAGCGCCTTTTTCACTGATATTGAACTGGTTTGAGAAACCATGTGAAAACCATATTGGGGCGTTGATGTGTGTCTATATGCCTGCTGTATGACCAGGGGCCAGCAATCTGATTAGCCTGACTTGTTTCAGATCCCTTATGGCCAACTTTATTCAACATGACCCCTCCCAAAATGCTACCGTTTGTTTTGTGATAGATGTCACAAAGGAACAGTTCAGTATAAAAATAAAAACCAGGTAAATAGGCTGTGCAAAATAAAAAATGTTTCTAATATAGTTAGTGAGGCAAAAATGTAATGTATAAAGGCTGGAGTGACTGGATTTGTAACATAAAAGCAAGAACACTACTTCCTGTTTTGCAGCTCTTTTGGTTTCCACTGAGGTTTCAGCGACTTGAGAGGGGCTAATGGGGTCATAACTGTTGCTTTTGAATCTGAGCTGAATGCTGAGGATCAATTGCAAACTCACTGAACTGTTGTGTCCCATGTGGGCCCCCCTTATAGTCACTGACTAACTCAGAGTTAGAGAGCTGCAAAGCAGGAAGTAGTGTTTTGGCTAACTGTCCCTTTAAGTGTTTCTGTACAGAAACAACAAAAAGTCACTCATGTTCTACATGCAGGGGGTCAGGAGTGGAAATGCTCAACCAGCAAACTGTGATTGTAGCTGCCATTGGATTGGATATGCTGCTGCCATTGCCATCTGCTGTTCCCAAGCTGCTTTGGGAATGGAGAAATTGGCTGTTCACTTGTGGGTAGTCCTGTTTATTTCTTGTTTTTCACATACATTCGTGCGGCACCTATCCTTACTGAAATTAGCAATTGTGCTGTCGTATGTATGTATGTATGTATGTATGTATGGAATAAGCTGCCATGTGTTGTTACTTGCTCTTTCTTTGTTTCACATTTATGGCTGTCCACCTGCCACACCTGATTCAATAAGTTTTAGTTAAAGGGATTGCTGTAAAATCTAAATCTGGGTCTCCATGGCAGGAACCAAGTGTTTTCGAAATTTTCCCTACCCTGACATTCTACCACGGCTTCAATTCCCTCCAGTGGGGGCAGCACCATTATTAGGGAACTGCTTCTTTTCAGCTGTCATGCCGCTACTAGTATTGATAGATGTGTGCAATGCATTAAAACTGGTTTGAGTGTTTTTCTAACCCCCCAAGTGTCACATTGTTGCTATTAATACATACATCCTGGGCTATGTGTTGGCACTCTAAAATACATAATAATAACAATCCTGTCTGATAGACTGCTAGGGCCCCTTTCTTATCACTGCTGTGGTCATTTGGTGACACCTAGTGGTGCGGCAGTATAGTTAGTAATTAGACGTTATCTGTCCAACGTGATATTCGTACCCTCTGGTGTTTTGTCTTTTTGTACATTGTATCAGATGCTCTTTCTTTGTCAGTGTGACTACATGCCTGCTTGTTTCAGTGGCACAAATAGTCTGCATTCCATTTACGTGATGTAGGGAAAGAAGGCACATCAATGATTTATCTAAAAATAGTTTCTCTGCAAATAATTGTAAGGGCATAAGTACACTAAGAGTGAATAACCTTTCAATGTCTCATCTGTGTTGCATTCCTGTGATAAATATTTCCTGTGTGTGTGTGTATGTGTATATATAGATCTAGATATATATATATATATATATATATATATATATATATATATATATATATATATATATATATATATATATATATATATATATATATAGATAGATAATAGAGTGCTTGCTCTAGAGAGAGCGATATTGTATTGTAAAATATTTTAAAGGAGAATTCACCCATAGTTCAAAAAACCCCTACCCTGGGTTACTAGCAGTTAAGCCAATGCTACTTTCAGTAGCAATTGTTTTTACAAATAACTTTTAAAAGCAATGAAAATGTTTAATATATATTGGAAAGTTGCTTTATTATTACCCTTTTATTACCTTTTGAAAAAAAGTTGCTCTCCATAAATAATACACCATTTATCTATATGTTCTCGTGTTTATCTGTGTTCTCATGGTTTTTTTTGTCACAGAAAAAATACTCTATGGAGTTTTGAAATGATGATTTAATGTGTTTTCATCGGGTTAATGTTTCCATACTCGAGACAAAGTACAGTTTGTGATACTCTAGATTTTTGTTTGTGATACTCTAGATTTTGTTATGGAAGTGTCTGTGCTGTTACCATGGCACGTGAGGTTTGTCAGGTGAAGACATGATGCAGTGCTGGGCAGTGTGGGTTCTTGTTAGGCGTGTGCTATGTATGAATTACACAGTGACATGCACAGTTGTTTTGTTTGGAAAAGAACAGATTCATCCTCGTTTTAACATTTCTTTTCTAAATGCAATATTGCTTATTTTTTTAGGGTGTTCCGGACAACCTTAGGGCAAGGCCAAATTTATTTACCCAATGGCGTGTTGCTAATGATTATTCAACACAATGTGGCTAATTGTAGTAACTGTATATTGTTTGGGCATCCATGTTTATATACACAGGCTACCCACACACCATAGGCTCTTAAACATTAATAGCAAAGGGATACCATCATCCGGTATGGTTTATTTTAAACCTCGTCTCTGTGGCATAAACAGTGATTTTACAGTTGCTTGTGTTTTAATATAGAATGTTACACATCCTTTCTCTTAGGCTTTATTGCTGCACATTGGACATCCCAGTTTAAATTCATTTCCCCCCATATACTCCTCCTCCTCTCTCTGTGCTACCTGAACTCTCATGCATTATGTGGAGAAGTTCATTATACATATAATACAGTTTTTATTCTGTGCTCTGTGAGCTGCTGAATGCAGTCCTTTATAAGGCAGTTCATGTCACAGAAATTTACCTCATTTGTAAGTGAATATTTATTACTAAATGTGTTTAATCCTGGTGATCTTTTGTCTTTTCCCCATAGAAATGGCAGCCATTCGTAAGAAGCTTGTGATTGTGGGAGACGGTGCATGCGGGAAAACCTGCCTTCTGATTGTGTTCAGTAAAGACCAGTTTCCAGAAGTGTATGTTCCAACAGTTTTCGAAAACTATGTGGCAGACATAGAAGTGGATGGCAAGCAGGTATGCATCCTGAGAAGAAGAAAGAGTACTGCTATGATTATGTTATAGCACACACGTCATTAATCCCATGGCAAATCTATGCATTTGATCTACTCTGCAATGTTGCTTGTCACAAAACTAAATTTCATATTAAAGGCAAAGTATAGCCTCATTAACATTTAATGAATAGAGCTTTGTATTTTTGCCTCCTGCTTTAGGAGTTCTCTGTGGGTTTTGTACCTTCTTGCTGAAAAAAGGTAGAAGCTAACAGTATGGGTAGGACTACACGGATGTTTTCGGTGCAATCCGAGACACTGCGAAAAATTGCATGCAATGGAAATAAGGTAAGTGAATGCATTGTTGGATGAAGTTGCAGCGTTGATCCGAATCGACATGGCTGTTGGATGCAGATGCTGCACACTGCGTCTGCATCCGACAGTCGTGTCGCGTCGGATTAACGCTGCGACTTATCTGACAATGCATTCACTAAACCTTACTTACGTCACATGCGATTTGTCGAAGCACGTTGGATCGTGCCGAAAACATCCGTGTAGTCCTACCCTATAACCCCATTCTACTTTGGGTTCACTGATTTGTATTGATTCGAAGATGAAGTAAATTGTGACTGACTTCCAGTTTCTGCCCTGTTTGGTGTAAGAAATAATAAACATGTATATTTCCTAATTAAAATAATAGGCAAGAAGTATGGTGAACACAAGCCCTATCTGTTACCTTTATGGAAACACCTGGGCCATTGCCTTATGTTTGATATGCAGGTTAAATATTTCAGTGACTTTAAATATCATTGTAATTCTGACTGATTCATTTCCTGTGTAGAATTATATTAAGTGCTGCCTTCTTTTTTTCCCCACTAGGTGGAATTGGCCCTTTGGGATACAGCTGGTCAAGAAGATTATGACAGACTGCGACCTCTGTCTTATCCAGACACTGATGTTATATTAATGTGCTTTTCCATTGATAGCCCTGACAGTTTAGGTAAGTGCTTCTTCGTTTTTTTTTCTATAAGATTATTGGTGTGGGTTGTGTTATTTGTGCAGTGATAGTTTAATGATTATGGCTGTAGCTGCCTTGTAGTAATGATTGCTAGCTGTATTTAGGCCAATGTCTAGTCAATACAGCTTAATTCATTCAGTATTTACTTCATAAATCCCATCTGAATTGCATCCACGTTGGAATAGCAATGTGTTCTTTGAGAGCGGTCAGTATTTTCCTGTGGACATGGTTACAATTACACAACCTAGGGAAAACTAACTCCAGGAGGAAAAGAGGGAGAATGTAATCTCCCAACAGGAAGTGCCCTGACCAAAATCACACAATGGACCACATACTTGTGTGGCTGACACCGGCAGTATTTTGAGACTACAATAATCTTGGAAACAAGTGTTGCTGTGTTCCTTACTCTCATTTTAAGATATACTACGAATCCCACTATTTAACCCTCAACCTGCAATTATTTCTTTTTTGAGGAGCTGTAACTAACAAAGCAGAGTTATAAATGATAGTGCACTTTTAGCTTGTGTTTTCGCACCTTCATTCTAGACCAAAAAGCAGATTTGTTTTTCTTGAATATTGTGAACTTTCTGACAAGTTGTGTGTAACCTTCAGATTACACATTTAGGGTATTGTATGGGGACAGAAGCAGTATTGTGCTAACAAGTGATGTTACATTTTTTGTGTACAGGTATGGGAACTGTTGTCCAGAATGCTTGGGACTTGGGGTTTTCTGGATAAGTGTTTTTTTTTTTTTTTGTAATTTGAATCTCCATAATAAAAAATGTAAGCATAAACCCAATAGGCTTGTTTTGTTTCCAGTAATGAATAATATCTTAGTTGGGAGCAAGTACAAACTACTGTTTTATTATTACATTGAAACAGGAAATCATTTAAAGGAGAAGGAAAGTCTTGTTTCACTTGGGGTTGCCAAAAGTTAGGCACCCCAAGTGATTGTATTGACTTGCCTGACACACTGGGGCAGGTGCAGTTTTCTGCTGATAGGAGCACCGGCCCAGGTTTCAGGTAAGTCAATACAATCACTTGGGGGTGCTTAACTTGTGGCACTCCCAAGTGAAACAAGACTTTCCTTCTCCGTTATTTGAATATCATGGAATGTATGGGAGACAGCCATCCGATAGCGTTTCCTGGATAATGGATCCCATACCTGTTCTATAAATTAACTGAGTGGCATTTGATGGAAGCTGCTACCAGACAAGTTATTAAATTTAATTGAATTTTTTATGTTTGCTCCTTCTCCCTTGTATCCTCTGTAGAAAACATACCTGAGAAATGGACCCCAGAGGTGAAACATTTTTGCCCCAATGTGCCGATTATTTTAGTTGGGAATAAGAAGGATCTGCGTAATGATGAACACACTCGCAGGGAGCTCACCAAAATGAAACAGGTAGTGTACAATTCTTTGCCATGCCAAGCTATACTAATGCTGCTGTTTGCAAACACAATCGGATTTGTGTACATTTCACCATTCAATCCTGTTGCTAAAATAACCTTTTTGGTAATAGGGATATGTTAAAAAGTGCAAGTATGAATTTTATCTTATAAAGTAGGGTGATTGGTCACTTGATTTACTTAAAAAAAAACAAACGCCTTCCATTACACCCAGCTGGTTACATTACCAAATTAATTCCCAGTGAAAAGATATGAAATCTTGAGCTATTACAGTAAAACACTAATAAAAATGTTTGCGAATGTCCTTTAGACAACAACCAGCATTCTTTACTAAATTACAAAGAGCGCAGTCTTTCTAATTTGGATGGAAATCTTCACAGGAGACTAAATTTCCCATTAAAGGTGGCCATAGACGTTAATATTTTTAAAATGTCTTCGTTATCGTAGGACCAAGCTTATCTTGAAAGAATTGTGTACCTGTCACCCAGACGCAAAAAGCTGTACAATTAAAAGTCCTTTTTTAAATTAAACCAGAAATCCAATTTCTATTTTTTATTAAAGCATTCATAGCTGTTGTAAGCTCAATTAAAAATCTCGGCTGTCAATCAAATATTGTCTGCCCCTCCTCTATGCCTTAGGCAAAGAGGTGGGGCAGACAATTTCACTTTCCATTCAGCACTTCCTAGATGTCACTGCTCTCCCCACATTCCCCGGTTCTCTTTACCATTTTATTGTGTAGCCAGGGCATGGGGATGGACATCAGGTCCCCCATTCTGCTGCAGACAAGATTCTGAGATGATGCAAGGTTCGCCTTAATAATAGTGTCCACAAAATGGCTCCTGCCTGCTTGCTATAATTATGAATTCCCAGACCAAAGGAAACAAGATTCGAGTAATTTATACCGTGTAATTAAAGTTAATTTTTCTTGACTAATGTGATAAAATAGGATTTTGAATATTTTTTATGGGTGACGGGTCCCCTTTAAATGTATGATTTGTCCATCAACAAAAACGAAAAGCGATATCGTCTAGTTAACTAGGAAAACTGTGGGTAGCCGCCTGCTTGGCCCTGCAAATAATTGGAAAATGGATACATTTCACTGTGAACAATGAAAATCTTATAACCTGACTGATCGATATTATGACTGATGTCGGACAAAAAATTGTTAGATGCACGATCGTCAGTACCCACTAACCTCACTGTTGACAATTCTGACAGATTTGTTGGATCACACAAAGATCAGTAGTTGGGGAAAGTGAAATCTTGGCCACTGTTAGTCTCTGGCCAATAGAATGTCTTGGGAATAGCAGTCTCCGATAATGTTTCTAAAACCCACGTAATGGGGTATTGGGGATTGTTACATTTAATCCTTATACAGGATTTTGCTTAAAGCAGTCCCAGATAGTGGTAACAACATTGGGCTGTTGTTTATTAGTAATTTTTCAGCAGCAGGGGGAAAAAAGGCTGCCGTAGATTCTTGTTGCTTTTTATTCTATTATGTAGTTCAGCTGACTATTGTGTATCACCCGACAATTCCCTCTGTGTTAGAATTGTATGTTTATTCATTAACAACCTGCCATATGGCTTGATGTTCACAGCCGTAATCTACTTCTTGCCTTTGTAGGAGCCTGTGAAGCCTGAAGAAGGTCGTGACATGGCAAACCGTATCTCAGCCTATGGCTACATGGAATGCTCTGCAAAAACGAAAGATGGCGTGAGGGAAGTGTTTGAGCTGGCTACACGGGCAGCCCTGCAAGCCAGGCGTGGGAAGAAGAAAAACACGTGCCTTCTCATCTAACTGAGAAACATGCCGTATTGCGCACACACACAACCTGTTCTCATTGGGGGATCGGGAGCCAGCGTGCAGCAAGGGTGAAGCCCACGGCGAAACGTACAGTCACAGAAAAATCCTGCAAGGGATGTTTATTAATCTTTAGAGTGTTCTTACTGGCCTTTTTGT
Source organism: Xenopus laevis (assembly GCF_017654675.1). Lineage (NCBI taxonomy): Eukaryota > Metazoa > Chordata > Amphibia > Anura > Pipidae > Xenopus > Xenopus laevis. The sequence goes on along the minus strand of NC_054378.1, from coordinate 104,776,561 downwards.
CTTTTTCATTTATTCTGTTATGAGATTTTATAAAAAAAAAGTCATCTTGCTACCAGTATTTAAAAGTCAACGTTTTTTTTTTCTTTGATATATAAATATATAATATGTAACTTCACTGTTAGCAGATTTGTCCATTCACCAGACTAACTCTGACATTCCACTGTAATACCAGTCTGCACCAGGGAATTCTGATACGAGACTGGCCTCCTTTACTTCTCCTAAGCTTCTATTTGTCTCCCCTTACTACCAACTTATTAATATTTGCTCCTGCCTTTAATGGTGTAGTACTATATGTTGCACTTTTGTTTTCACCATCACCTTGCTCATTTGACAGGACAGCAGTTTCAGTTAAAAGGGGTCGTTCACCTTTAAGATAAATTTAGTATATATAATATAGAATGGCTGTCTTTTCAATTGGTTGTCATTATTTTTATAGGTTTTAAACCGTATGCCTTCTTCTGCTGATTCTTTTTCAGCTTGCAAATGGGGGTCACTGACCCCATCTAAAACTAATGCTCTCTAAGGCTACAAATGTATTGTTATTGCTACTTTTTATTACTCCTTTTTCTATTCAGGCCTCTCCTATTCATATTCAAGTATCTGTATCCATGTCAATGCATGGTTGCTAGGGAAATTTGGACCTTAGCAACCATAATGCTGAAATTCCAAACTGGAGAGCTGCTGAATAAAAAGCTAAAACAACTGAAAAACCACAAATAGAAAATGAAAGCCAATTGCAAATTGTTTCAGAATATCACTCTCTACTCATACTAAGTTATCTCAAAGGTGAACAACCCCTGTAATCAACATGGCAGGAGTGGTGTTAATGTCACAGGGCTCCTTTTTATTTTATTTTTTTTAAATTGTTTTTCCTTCCCAGTGTACAGAGTTAAAAGCTGCTCTACTTAAACCGTATAAGCTTTCAAGAAGTCATTTATCCCACTGAGCCCCCTGCTCCCTAATTTGATGAACGCACTAAGTGTTCATGCAGACGGGCTCCGTATGAAATGAGGCAGCCGTTTTTATACAAGTCTTGAATATGGCGGCAGTAGTCAACGAGCTGATTAAAATTAAAAAATAAAAAAAAATGTACCAATGGAGTAGTTTGGCAGTCAAGCACTACAGAAGTTGTTGCCTTTGAATCACTGTCCTGCGGGAGTTGTCCAATGACCTACGTGGGAGAGCGACTATTCGAGCGTAACTGTAATACTGCTGCAGTGTTAGAGGGTAAAACTTACTGTTGCTGGAATGGTCTGCGACAGAATGCTTTGCAATGCATTTTAAACCCTTTTGTAGCAAAAGGGGTTAATTATCTTCGGGTACACTGACTTGTTTTAATTTTTTTTTGTGGCATTGGTAAATAAAAATTTCTAGAACTGTCTTGTCACACTGACTTTGTGTAGAGAAATGGTGGGTGGGGGGGTTATTATTGTGCCTATTGGCAGGAGACCTGGGGTTTTCCGGATAAGGGATGTTTCCATAACTTGGATCTTCATACCTTTTAAAGGGGCGGTTCACTAAGTATGTTATAGAATGGCCAATTCTAAGCAACCTTTCAATTGGCCTTCATTTTTTCTTTTTTTATAATTTATTTGCCTTTTTCTGACTCTTACCAGCTCTCAAATCTAAAAAACAAAAAAAAAAACCAAATCATCTGTAAGGCTACAAATGTATTTTTATTACTCGTCTTTCTATTGAGGCCTCTTCTATTCATATTCCAGTCTCTTATTCAAATCAATGCATGATTGCTAAGGTAATTTAGACCCTTGGAACCAGATTGCTGAAACTGCAAACTAGAGAACAATAAATAAAAAACAAAATAACACAAAAAACACAAATAATAAATAATTAAAACCAATTGCAAATTGTCTCAGAATATCACTCGCCACATCAAGTTAATTTAAAGGTGACATCCCTTTTAAAGGAGAACAAAAGTTTAACTAAAAAAGTAGGTAGAAATTTATGTTTTGGCTTCTGTACCAGCCCAAGGCAACCACAGCCCTTTAGCAGTAAAGATCTGTGTCTCCAAAGATGCCCCAGTAGCTCCCCATCTTTTCTGCTGATTCACTGCACATGCTCTGTGCTGCTGTCACTTACTGAGCTTAGGGACCCACTCACAATATACAGTACACATAGAATAGAAATGTCATAATATAAGGCTGATTAGTAATTAATACAGATAATTACTACATGGCAGCACAGAAACCAGTGCAATTAGCATCAGAATTTAATAATCAGCCCTGTAGCATCAGCTTATATTACAGGCCAACCTCATTTTCTGCTGGATAATTAGTGACGAGCCCTAAGCTTAGCTTCTCAACAGCTGCTCAGAGCCCACTGAGCATGTGAGTGTCACAGACACTTTCCAAGATAGTGACCCCCTGTCACAAGTTTGAAGTCCTGGATCATTGCTGCTATTGACAAGCTGAAACTTTAGGCAGGTGAATAAAGTTAAGTATATAAAATATGGCACTAGAAATGGTGGTAGAAAATCATGTAAACTAAATAAAGCCAATAGACTGGTTTTACTTCCAATAAGGATTTATTATATCTTAGATTGGATCAAGTACCAGCTACTGTTTTATTATTACAGAGAAAAAGAAAATCATTTTTGGATTATATAATTATAATGGAGTTTAAGGGAGATTGATTTTCCGTAATTTGGAGCTTTCTGTATAATGGGTTTCACAATAACTGTTACTATACCAAGTCCAAATGGTTATGTTCCTGTTTGCCGTTATATTCAGAGGCCCATTCATTGCTGGGTGTAGGTTGTGTTTTTCACTTTGTCTAATGCACATGCAATGGTTCTAAATGGAAGTCATGCCCCGCTCACTGCTCTTCTCATTGTTCACAACAGAAAGAGATTCAAACAATTCCTTCTGCTTTTTGATTCTCCTGGAAATACTAAAACACGAGCCAGTCACTTGTTGAAATTCTGGTAATAGCTGACCAGTTTTTGCCATTTTATTATTGATCGCTTGTACAGCTTAATAAAACTTGTCATTTTAACTTGGCTACCCAAGACTCATTTGGGCACGTCTTGTTGCCACCATTGCAGGTGTTGTTTTGTGAGACCGGTGCCTGCTGCAGGATATACACACACACACTCTTTACCTTAAAGTTGAAGCCGCCCTCCGTTTTTAAATCCTAGGGGTTTCATAGCCTTTAGGAAAATGCATAAGAAGGGACAGTCCTCTTTCTCCTAAGAAAATACACGGGGGAGGTACAATCTAATCAGATGATATTTACATTTGCACATACACAGGCTTCAACTTGTGCTTTCCCCCCCCACAATGAGCTGCTCCTAAAAGCTTTTTAATGGGCAGATCTATTAAAGGGGTTGTTCACATTTAAATTTAACTATTAGTATGATGTAGAGAGTGATATTCTGAGACCATTTGCAATTGGTTTTAATTTTTCCTTATTTGTGGCTTTTGAGTTATTTAGCTTTTTCTTCAGCAGCTTTCCAGGTTGCAATTTCAGCAATCTGGTTGCTAAGGTCCATTTTACCCTAGCAACCATGCATTTATTTGAATGAGAGACTGGAATATGAATAGGAGAGGCCTGGATTGAAAGATGAGTAATAAAAAGTAGCAATAACAATTAATTTTTAGCCGTTTTTTTTTTTAGATGGGGTCAGCAGGAAAGAGTCAGAAGCAGGCCAATAGTTAAAAAAAAACTATACAAAATAAATAATGAAGAACAATTGTAAAGTTGCTTAGAATTAGCCATTCTACAACATACTAAAAATTAACTTAAAGGCCAACCACCCCTTCAAGGGTGGAATTGAAAATTCGAATTTTCATAAAATGTTTATGGTCAAAACTCTCAAACTCGATTTGTTTTTTTTAAAAAAAAAAAAAAATCGCATTTGATTTTCGAGATTCCGGACATTCAAGTGAGTTTGATCGAATTCGATTCGAGTTTTCAGGTCTTTAAAATTCATCAGAGTTTTAGAAATTCCATTTCTTTTATTGCATTTCAAATTCATTTGAATTTTAAGTAAATTTAAAAAACTCACATGAATTTGAAATTCGACCCTTGATAAATGTGCCTCTTAAAGTACCCGTTTCAAATTGCTGTTCTCACCACCGTACAGTTTCACTCTGAACCTCTTGGTCCTTCCTATAGGAATTAGGAGCTGCTGTGCCTATTTATGGGGGATAAGTGGAAGCTCCAGGGATCACTTTGCCCCACTTTCAATAGGTGCCACACACTTGTGCCTAAAGGAGTGGGCACAGAATTCACTTGAATGCCAGACAGACCTTACAATGAGCTTGGCAGTTGATTTAATGCCCTTTTGCACCAGCGATGACGCTGGGATTCTGGGTGGGAAAAAAATGGCAGTTGCTCTTGAAACTGCACTTGTGGACATAAATGAACCTTACTGGCTCCTGTGAAGAACACTTGTAAAAAACTGAAATCTCAGCATCCTTTATTGCGCTTTGTATTTAAATGATAGATTTGATTTTACACTAGGTGCAGTCTCCTGGGGCTTTCAGAGCAATTGGTTTAACACCCTGTAAAATGAACTTTATGCAGTGGAATTAGAGAGAATCTACTGTAGTTACATCATTCTGAGACAGGGAGTCAACAAAATAAAACTGGCCGTATTTGATTTACATGATTTAAAAATGCAACTAGCAGTCTAAAGGAAGCTCTGTTTGGCATTACATGTGGTGTTTATTCAACTATAACTTGCCTTTAAACCAGGAATTCAAAAAGAAGCACCTGCTTTGAGGCCACGGGGAACAGCATCCAAGGGGTTGAAGAGCAACGTTTTGGTTGGAAGTCACTGCTGTACAGCAACAAAGTGTTATCACATATCAGGAAAGCCTGGGGTGGGAACAGGCTTGGACTGGCAATGTGTGGGTTCTGGCTAATGCCAGAGGGGCTGTTGTAAGATGCCATTGACAGTCACTATTTATTAGGCTGGTGGAGGGATGTATGGGGCTCTGTGTATTTGAAATACCAGGGCCTATTTGGAAACCCAGACCAGACCTGGTGGAGAAACCATGGCAATACCATAAAATGATGCACTTTTATGTGTAGAATGTACAAATATGGTCAGTGACTTTTATAGAGTCTATGGAAAGCTGAGCACATGGGTAAAAAATGTCTCCAGTTTTTGTAGGAGGGCACATGTAATGCAGGGTTAAGGCTCCTCACCCAGAAGCAGGTACTATAAAATTCTGAAGTCCTAACACCCTAAATCCAAGGATATGTACCCTGCCTAGGGTTATTTCATTTTTTTGTTTGTTTCCTGCAGCATTAAGTACAAACTCACCATTTTGAACTCAATCTCCATCATCCCTGGCATAGCAGGGGAACAGACTGCAGGGCTAGTCATCTAGGGAAGAAATCTTGGGGGCCATGTTTTTTGGGACAGACTGCTGAGATTCGCTTTCTTGATCTGAACGAAGCTTTGCCATTACCTCAGGTATATAAGACCAAATGATGGATAAATAAACCTTTAAAATATGTAAATGTAAAATTGATGAGGGTTCTATTCCAGGAACTTATGCAATGTGCATTCATTTTTCCAAGATATTAAGGGATACATATACTGTTAATATTAATGAGTTTTGTTACAACAGTGCCATTTACTGTCAGTTTCTGACCACCAAGTAATCAAGGAAGTTGTCAGGAAAAAGAAAGGGATGGTCTAATGTTTTTCTGGTTATGGAAAAAAATTTGAAACCTCTCTCAAATGTCCTAAGCAGAAGAACATCAGACTCTTCCTTTCTCCTGATATTTTCCTTGGCTACTTGGTGGTCAGAATGGTTAGACACTGACCAGCAGGTGGTGCTGTTGTAACAAAATTCATTCACATTAACAGGACATGTAACCTTTAATATCTATTAGTAAAGAGGGGCAATTGGGATCAACTCTTGCTTAGTCTTAGTACCATAACTAATGTGGTGCCAGGTCGTCTAGTTTTGGTGTCATAAGACCTAAGAGCAAATGTATGAGCAATGTTGAAACAGTTCTAGTGTACCAAATCACAGTAGCTCAAAACGTTCCATCCAACCATTGCTAAGCCTAAAAAGCTTTGACATCACTTGATGTAGATTCTAGAAGAAACCTAGAAGTCTGGCTCCTGACCCCCCACCCCTTACATAATGGAGAATATTGTACATTTTGCCTAGGAGCAGCTCTAGGGTTGCAATCAAAAAGCATGTGTCTATCAAAATAGTTCATTCACAGCAGAGGACAGTGGCTGTGGAACCTCCAGTTTAAATGCCTTTCAAGGACCCTGTCAGGGCAGCAGCCTATTGTCGGTGTTGGGGATATTGTCCAGGACAGGATTCATCATCCCAGTCCCAATCGAATTTTTTTTTTATTCTTACCATGAGATGAATCCTTTTTTTTGTCCAGAACTTCACCAGAATTGCTTATAATTCTATAATCCAAGCTCAGGAACTGGGGAGGGTACCTCACTTCAATGTGATGGATACTTCCACATTCCAAAAATCATTTGTGGCAGCACATGTCCTATCCGGAATATTTGGGACCTTGGGATTTTATGAATAAAGGGGTATTTCTTTCATTTGGATCACTGTGCCTTAAATATGCTTAAAACATTTTTACAAGATTGTCTTGCCATCGACACAGCTTTATACTTTAGTTATCAACTACAAGGTATTTTTGGCTTCAGGATTTCAACTTCAGCTCCTTTCTTGGCTTCGAGTCTTTTCGCGGCTTCAGGACTTCAACTTCGGCTCCTTTGGTGGCTCCGGGACTTCAACTTCGGCTACTTTCGTGGCTTTGGGTCTTTTCGCAGCTTCGGCTATTTGAGGCTTCAGCTCTTCGGGATTTCTGCGATTCGGGGCTTCAGTAGGTGTGGCACGGCTTCTGAGCTGTCAAGGGGGGCCCAGCTATTTTGTAAAATGCAGCAGAGCCATTTTAGGCCCTGGTCCAGTACAACAGTACCCCCTGCGCCCCCCTGATCACGGCCCTGATGCTAACACCGAGGATGAGATGGGTGTAGCAGGATAGGCAAAATAATGCAGGTAAACGTGTGTGGGAAGGGTTGGGGTAATGGGGTACAGGTTGGGCAAGGGTCTTTCCCTCTGGAGGTGCAAGCTAACAGAGCTCCCGTGTGACATTGGCCTACATCAAGTTGAATTACAGGCTTTAAAGGAAAACTATACCCCCAAAATGAACACTTAAGCAACAGATAGTTTACATCCTATAAAGTGGCATATTAAAGAATCTTACCAAACTGGTCTATATATTTAAGTAAATGGCAATTTTCTATTTATGATTACCCAATGGCACATAATACTAGAAAAGTATATTATTATGAAATTGGTTTATTTGCATGAAGCAGGGTTTTATATATGAGCTGTTTTATGCAATATCTTTTTATAGAGACCTACATTGTTTGGGGGGGTATAGTTTTCCTTTAAAGGAGAACTAAAGCCAAATTAAAGAAATAGCTAGAAATGTTGTACATTATGTTTTGGGTTTATATACCGGCCCAAGGCAACCACAGCCCTTAAGTTGTACAGATCTGCATAGAATATAAATGACAATATAAGGCTAATTAGTAATTAATACAGATTACTACATGACAGCACAGAAACCAGTGCAATTAGCATCAGAATTTAATAATCAGCCCTGTAGCATCAGCTTATATTACAGGCCAAGCTAATTTTTTGTTGATAATTTGCAACGACCCCTAAGCTTAGCTTCTCAACAGCTGCTCAGAGCCCACTGAGCATGTGCATGTCGCAGACACTTTCCAAGATGGTGACCCCCTGTGACAAGTTTGAAGTCCCGGATCATTGCTGCTATTGAGAAGCTGAAACTTTAGGCTTGTGCAACAAGTTCAGTATATAAAATAGAGCATTTTTAGCCATGTTCATCATTAGGGTTTAGTTCTCCTTTAATACAAAAGGTGTGGAAAATCTAAGGAGAGTAAATGCAAACTTTAAAGCACCTTTGGCCAGATCAGTTGCACACCATGTATATTTCACAGATACCGTAATTAGCCTTGGGAAGCTCAAATGATCTTCTTTTGCTGTAAACAGCCCAGAATGAGTCGGCACTTTGGAAAAGCCAGTTGCAAGATGCATGACTTAAGGTGGCCATACACGGGCCGATAAAAGCTGCCGACAGACCGTGTCGGCAGCTTATTGGCCCGTGTATGGGGGCCCCCGACGGGCTTCCCCAATCGAGATCTGGCCGAAAGTCGGCCAGATCTCGATCGGATGGGATTAAAAATCCCGTCGGATCGCGGCCGCATCTGTTCGTTGATGCGGTCCCGCGATCCGACCGCCCGTTTGGTGAACGCTAGGATCCGATCGTTGGGCCCTAGGGCCCACGATCGGATCAGCCCGATATTGCCCACCTCAAGGTGGGCATATCGGAGGGAGATCCGCTCGTTTGGCGACATCGCCAAACGAGCGGATCTATCCGTGTATGGCCACCTTAAGCTTTCTCCTGACAAGGAATACGTTTGGGAAGGTTTAAAGGCTTGTTATTACTTTTCAGAAAGCTGCTATTTACTTTCCTATAAGATCCTATATAAGCCTATATTTACTTTTTATTTAATAGCATTCCAGATAAGACATTTGTTGCTATAAGATATGGATAATAGTGATGATCGAACTTGGGGTGTTCCCCAAAAAAGCATCAGAGTCAATTGGAAGGCAAAACTACCTGTGGTTATTTATTATTGATGGTACACTCCCAAATGCCAGCACATACACTGCCCTGAACACAACCTTCTCCCCTACTCAATAAACTGCCGAATGTAACTGTCAGCACTGTGGTTGTTGGTCAAATTGAGCTGATCGCAGCATTCAGTCCTGGGGCCAGTGTTTGGATCACAGTTGTGCCCAGAGAAATACCATTGGCCTTAGCCAATACATTTTTCTATTTGACTCAGTTGATAGCATCAGTCCCAATCAGAAGGAAAAAAAACAGGCCAATCCAAATTGCCAGTTTGTCAAGGATGCCACATCCTAGATGGGATGTATAGTTTTGCAAACACTGATACTGATAAAAGTGAACCCATGCAGAACTTGTGGGACTTTACTAAGACCCTTAGTAGCCAGTTTCTTGTCTATGTACAAACGACTTCATTAAAGTGGTCCTGTCACCCAGACACAAAAATCTGTATAATAAAAGTTATTTTCAAATTAAACATGAAACCCAATTTCTATTTTTTATTACCGGTAAATCATTCATAGCTGTTGTAAGCTCATTTAAAAATCTCAGCTGTCAATCAATTATTGTCTGCCCCACCTCTATGTCTTAGGCATAGAGGCGGGGCAGACAATTACTTTCACTTTCCATTTAGCACTTCCTAGATGTCACATGACCCATGTCAGATTTCAAAATTGAATATAAAAAAATCTGTTTTCTCTTTTGAGAAATGGATTTCAGTGCAAAATTCTGCTGGAGTAGCATTATTAACTGATGCGTTTTGAAAAAAACATGTTTTCTGATGACAGGATCCCTTTAATTAAACCCACTAGGCTGGTTTTGCTTCCAATAAGGATTACTTTCTAAGTTTGGATCAAGTTGAAGGTACTGTTTTATTATTACAGAGAAAAAGGAAATTTTTTTTTATAAAAATTGGATTATTTGATTGTAATGGAGTTTCAGTAATTCGGAGCTTTCTGGATAACGGGTTTCCAGATAATGGACCCCAAACCTGTATTTGGTTTTTGCACCACGCATTAAAATGGAAAAAACATTATGGTCAGTAACAATTCCCTCTGTTCCTTGTAACATTTACTCGGCTAAGTGCACAAAAAAAAATCTTTTGTGCGCACATTCTAAACGATTTGATTGTAATGGAGTATATGGGACATGACCTTTCTGTAATTCGGATCCCCCACATGTAATAAAAGGCACTAAGTTGGCCCAGGAGCAGTAACCAGTAGCAGCCAATAAGATGTTTGCTTTTAAACAAATGGCCAGGAAATTCTACCTGCTGATTGGTTGCTATAGATTACTGCCCTTGGGCAAATTTAGTGCCTTTAGGGCTATTCCACACGGGGAGATAGCCACGCGTTTGCGGTCGCGGCGACAAAGCGCCGCGCCAGTCGCCGCGACCGGCGCAGGCGACAGTTTTGTATGGGCGCCTATGTAAAAACGCCTGTGCTAACCACACGAGGCAATGCGCTTTTCAACAGTCGCCTGAAAATGCCTCGCCAGGCTTTTTCAGGCGACTGTTGAAAAGCGCATCGCCTCGTGTGGTTAGCAAACGCGTCGCTATCTCCCCGTGTGGACTAGCCCTTAATTACATTTTCTTTTGAAAAGTTTCTCAGATGCTCCCTGTCGGCAGCACACAGTCCCCAGCTCCCCCCACCCCTCCCTGTGAGTGGGAACACCCAGCAGTAGCCCCACCCATTCCAAATTCCTAATAAAAGTCCCACGGCTCGTCTCTAGCCATGCGTTCAGCTATGGTTTCTCGCACGGTGTATGAATTCTCTGCTCGGCTCATCGCCAATGGGGAGAACGCGGCTCTGTCCCAGTACCGGGGCCGAGTGCTTCTCATTGAGAATGTGGCATCGCTCTGAGGCACAACTATCCGGGATTATACCCAGATGAGCAAACTGCAGAGCACGTATGGCTCCCGCGGGCTGCAGGTCCTCGCCTTCCCCTGTAACCAGTTCGGACACCAGGTGAGTGACAAGGGAACAACTGCTTATTGGAGCGGGACCGGTAATGGTATGTCCCAGGTACACTAACCGGAAATGCTCATTTGCTTCCATGTTGGAAATCCCTTGATTCAGTAGGAGGGATGCGCAGATGGAGTTCTACAGTTCTAATGCACTTCTACTGGCCCAACTCCATGGCTGGATTGGCAGCAGTGTTGTAGCTGTGCCAGACTGACCCACAAGGCACAGAAGTGGCAGTTTGGAGCTTTTTCATTCCTGCCACTTCCTTATGTATCTCTGGTTTCCCCCATGTGACTGGACTGTTTGGTAGAGTCTGACTGGTATACACAGCCCCTCCACATCTGAGGCAAATGCAATTTGTTTAGGTGATTTGTTTTGCCCAGCACATGCCACAGACACACTGGTTGGATACACCTCAGGGCAGACACTTTGTGAGGCAAATTCTCCCTTGGTGTGTTTCAGCCAGAAGGCAGCCATTCAGTGACTGCAATTAAAGGGGAAGTAAAGTCTAAAATAGAATAAGGCTAGAAATGCTGTATTTTGTATACTAAATATAAACACGAACTTACTGCACCACAAGCCTAATCAAACAACTAATTTATGCTTTCAAAGTTGGCTACAGGGGGTCACCATCTTGTAACTTTGTTATACATCTTTGCAAGACTAAGACTGTGCACATGGGACCGAGTCAGCAGCTTATTGACCTGTGTATGGGGCCCTCCGACGGGCTTCCCCGATCGATATCTGGCGGAAAGTCAGCCAGATGTCGATCGGACGGGACCAAAAATTCCCGTCTGATTGCGGCCGCGTCTGTTCGTTGATGCAATCCGACCGCCCGTTACCCATCGTTAGGATCCGATCGTTGGGCCCTAGGGCCCACAATCGGATCAGCCCAATATTGCCCACATCGCCTAACGAGCGGATCTCTCCGTGTGTGGCCACCTTAAGACTGTGCACATGCTCAGTGTGGTCTGGGCTGCTTAGGGATTGTCATAAACAAAGCTGCTTGAGTTCTGCATGGCTGGGAAGTAAGGCGGGGGCTCCCCCTGCTGTTCATAAGTATGATTGTTTCCCTGCAGAGCAGTTAGGGACCGTCTGACAATTCCTATCCACCGCAGTAAATGAAGGGAGAATTTCACTGCATACAGTCAGGTTTCTTATAAAAACAGTACACATTTTTATAATAAAGTATATTGGAGATAGGTTTCTTTTTCATTAAAGAAAGTAAAAATGGGATTTTTTTGCCTTTACGTGCCCTTTAAAGGAGAAGGAAAGGTGAAACCTATATAAGCTGCGCCAAAAAGTCTGTGTAAAAACAGCCACTAACACGTGCCGCTGAAAAGAAACCCGGGCATTTCTTGCTTCTGTTGTTAGGCTTTGGCATCAGATTCAGAGAACCCAACCTGGTTAGAGTGAGCCGGGCTAAAAGAAGCAAAACATGCAACATAAAGCCTTCAGAAAACAGAAGGTATCCCACTGTAAGTCTTGCACATCAAGGGCTTTTTGGCTCCTTTTAGCCAATTTTACAAAGCAAATATAATAAATAAAAAATATAATAATATAATGCTCTAAATTGCAATATTTTGGGCAATTTCATTAATGCAAATAACAGGCAGCAGCAACCAGTTTGGGCACTTTCCTCTGGCAAAGCATTTGCTGTGTGTGTGCCATGCGCCTAAGGGTGTCCTTTGTTCTCTAATAAAATGAGGGATCCGCCTGATTTTGCTTGTATAGGCATGGCATCCGTTATCCAGAAAGGCCATCTCATAGACTCCATTATAATCAAATAATCCAAATCTTTAAAACTGATTTCCTTTTTCTCTGTAATAATAAAACAGTACCTTGTACTTGAACCCAACTAACATATAATTTAAAAGGAATCTGTCGTCATTTTAAACTTTTTTTTTTTTTTTGCATATTTATAAAAAACACACATCCATAAACACTGTCTGGCAAATAAAATGTTAATCCACAAATCCATGCATAAGTTATTTTAGTTTGTATTTTGTCATGGGGGCTTCCATTTCTGCTCATTACACATTCATCCTGTGCTGCTCTAACAGCAGGCACAGCATTACCTGTGTGCTTGGAGGCAGCCACTCTGTAATGAAAAGCCAGGTCGCACTACGACATGAGAATCTAGCTGTACACTCCCCCCTCCCCTCTCTGCCCATGCGTGTGATGTTTGGAGGAGAGAGGTCACATGGTTGCAGGGAAGCAATTACTTTCACTTTCCTACGTTCTGCTCTACAGCTGCACTAGCAGCCCCTCCTCCCACAGACACTATCAAAGCTCCTGCCGTTCTTTGGGCTATGAGGGTAAGGGCACACGCTGCTATATCAGGAGATTAGTGGCCCATTGATAAATTGCTTCTTCTTCAGACAACTAATCTTCCTGCCGGCTATAATCTAAATCGCCGGTGGGATGGTACTCAGAATGCTTCATTTTCTAAAGTGATGAAACTAATTCCTGGTGCTATTAACTCCCTCCATTCTTCCCTACAGGAGAACAGCAACAACCAAGAAATTCTGAACCTTCTGAAGTATGTCCGTCCCGGGGGTGGCTTTGAACCAAACTTCCCCCTCTTTGAGAAGGTCGATGTTAATGGAGAAAAGGAGCATCCTCTCTTTACTTTCCTGAAGGAGCAACTTCCATATCCCAGCGACGACTCCATTTCCCTCATGCAGGATCCCAAGAGTATCATCTGGTCTCCTGTGCGTAGGAATGACATTGCGTGGAACTTTGAGAAGTTCCTTATCACTAAGAATGGGGTCCCGTACAAGCGATATGGCCGTCGCTTCGAGACAGTCAACATCCAGCAAGACATAGAGAAGCTGCTTCATGAAAATTGTGCATAGTCAGTCTACTCAACAGAGTCCCGGGTTTCACTGTCCTTGTTTGTTCTTGGTGTAAAATCACTTGCATGTATAGCCACTGCTCTGCCACTGCTCAACTACAACCTTCTACACGTTGAACAATGACCACACCATTCACTTCCATGGAAAAAAAGTTGCATGGCCTTGTGTCAGATGCTTCATTGATATGTTTCTAACAGTTCTATTTTTTTTCCTTTGAGCAAAACTTGTAGAGCAACATCTGATGCTCCATCCACCGCATACAAGGACCCTGTGTATACCCGGACAGCTCTGATGCACTGACTGTTGTGTCAGATCTTTATGTCCCATCCTAGTGAGGTTTGCTACCTGACCCTCCCCAAACCCTCTTTGTTCCCTGTACTGGCTACTAACCCTCAGGCTATTACTTATGATGATCTGCCTTGAAACCTAGAGAGGCAGAGCTGATGTACTCCTGTAAGTGCCTGAGGGCAGGTGTTGGTAAATGGAGCCTGGAGATTGGATGGAGGGTCCCTATGTTAAAATTGTCATAAGAAAATAAAGTTTATTAAACTATTTTGACAGGACATGTATTGGTCTGAGTTTTTTTTTTTAGAGAGGCGTAATTAGCAGAGTGGGAATAAAAATACTTTAGTTTCTTGCATGTTTGTGCTGCAGTTAATATTCCCAGTAGGGAGCAGTGTGTGTCTTTCTAATGGGTTGTGTTTGTGACATACTGGGGACTTTACTACTCACGTGTGATACCCCTGATCTTGCACTTGAAACTCGGGCAAATGATGCTATTGCACAGGGGTGACTCCTTGCAAGCCTTGTGGAATTTGAATTCTAGAAAGATTAGCGACATGTTTAACGAGTCAATTTTGTATTTGGAACAGCTGCTGATTTGAAAAAACATTAGTCCCAGGGCCACATTTAGGCAGGTATTGGATACGTTTGGTCAAGTGCCTGTGTGTTGGTGGCTTTAGGCAAGCTTTTAGCAAATATGAAGTTTATTGCAAGTTACAGCTTCCACGGTGCTTTGTGTTTTTGGGTGCCCAGCATGTTGTTATTGGCACTGGGAAATGACCGTGGACTGTTGTGTCTCCTCCACATGAGCTGTCCTTGTACCAGAAAGGCAAGCTGTCATACAGGGCAGGCATCAGCTTCAAGAACTGCTTCATATTCAACTGCAGATACAGTAATTGATTTATACTCTGTGTTATATACACAGAGTGCAGTTTAGTTCCCATAAGATAAAGGCTGTGGAGTAGAGAGAGGAAGAGCGTTAAAAGGCAGGTAGGGCTCTGCTACCAGCAGGCTTCACTTTACCTTACTGCTTGTTTACACACCCACCCAGCTTCATCATCATCATCTAGGCCTGGCCATTGGGAAATCATTTGTTTCTTAGTCACTTCAGGGAAATTCCACCAACAGGGAAGAAGTTGTGTCATCATGTGACTGTGTCCAGATCCATCTGTGCTTGTTTCACTCCCTTCTGCAAGTCACCATGAGAGCTTTACCAGCATGCCGTCCAAGGCTAATGGCTTTCCTCTGCTCACCATGTTGATCCATACCGTGGCCCTATCACTGAATGCTAGCCCACAAACCAACATCATCCTTTTAAAGGGTGGTTTACCTTTAAGTTAACTTTTAGCATGTTATAGAAAGCGCTATTCCTAGCAACTTTGCAAATGGTTTTCATTATTTACTTTTTTATGGTTTTTGAATAATTTGCCTTCCTCTTCTGCCTCTTTCCATCTTTCAAAGGGGGGGGGGGTTTCAATGCCCCCGGCAGTCAAAAACTTTTGCATGTGAGGTTAAAGTTTTATTATTATATTTTGCTACATATCATTTTATGCGGGCCCTCTCCTATATATATTCTCATCTCTCATTCAACCCACTGCCTGCTAGGGTAAATAAGATCCGAGCAACCAAAATACCAAACACAAAATACCAGTGCTGCTGAACAAAACTCTCTCTGAATAACCAATAATAAAACACGAAAAACAAATTGTCTCACAATAACAATGTCTACATCGTACTAAATGTTCCTTTAAAAGTGAATTACATATATATATATATATATATATATATATATATATATATATATACATACAATATCAAAACAGGGGGGTTGTGGGAGCACTCTAAAGGCTTTAACGTATATATATAAGTATAATAAATGCTATTGCATATGTACCCAAAACAGGGGTTATTTTGTTACAAAGTTATGATCATAAAATTGATAAGCCACCATACCACGTCAAGGTAAACCCCGAATGGCGGTCCCTAACTTGTTTTATATTTTATGTGCATTTTAGCATTACCTGTAATCAATGTCCATTGAACGCTGTTTTTTCACTGAGGGCTAAATCCTCCCCAGCCAGCAATCAGGCTTTTAAAGGAGAGATATTCCCAAAACAAACGCCCAATTTTAAAAGCATAGGATCACCACTTGACGTGGTATGGTGGCTTATCAATTTTATGATCATAACTTTGTAACAAAATAACCCCTGTTTTGGGTACATATGCAATAGCATTTATTATACTTATATATATACTTTAAAGCCTTTAGAGTGCTCCCACAACCCCCCTGTTTTGATATTGTGTGTATATATATATATATATATATATATATATATATATATATATACACAACATAACTCTATATAGAATGTGGCTGTTTAGTAATCATTGTAATTGCTATTGAAAGTAGTATCTGTTTATTTCTCCAAGTAATTATTTGCTTGGGGTGCAGGTTTGGCCTTGCATAGCACTATCCTGTACAGGTAGATACCACGAGTCTCTATCATAGATATTCCAGATATTCTCTTGTACTAAGAACCATTCTGCTGGAAAGTATGAGGGCACAGTGGCAAAAAACATGGCATAATGAGAACATTTGGAAGCAGTCTTTGGATGTGTCCTTTTATTTCTTGCCCTTGTACAGAGCCCTGGCAATGAGTTTAAAGGAACAGTAATGTCAAAAAATTAAAGTGTTTTAAAGTAATAAAAATATAATGCAGTGTTTACCTGCACTGGTAAAACTGCTGTGTTTGCTTAAGAAATACTACTATTGTTTATATAAATAATCTGCTGTGTAGCAATGGGGGCAGCCATTCAAAGGAGTAAAGGCTCAGGTTACACAGCAGATAATCTCTGTCTGTCTAATGGTGTTATCTGTTATCCATTAGTTATCTTGTGCCATATAGCCGTTTTTCAATTTCTGCCATTGCTCCACAGCAGCTTGTTTATATGAACTATAGTAGTGTTTCTGAACAAACACATCCGTTTTACCAGTGCAGGGCAACATTACATGATATTTTCATTACTTTAAAACACTTACATTTTTTGGTGTTACTGTTCCTTTAATTGTGATGCCATGATCTTGTTTGTTGGCTGTTCTAGGGTTGGGCCTCTGGAGATAAACAGCAGATGGTGTAGAGATAAACAGAGGAGCTGGCTAGCAATGATACAGGCAAGGACAGTAGACAGTGTTTGTATATTGGCCACAATCCAGCCAAGATGACTGTGCAATCCACAAACACTATGCTGTCGCTCTGAGTTATGGTGCTGTAGGGCAGCCATGAAAGACTCGTGGGAGGGGGAGTCGTGTGGGTTTTGGATAAAACTGCAAAAAATGCACTAACCTAAAATGCATATGGAGTTATTAAAATGTAAATGTAGTCAATAATAAACTCAAGCACATGTATGGGATCTATTTCTGGTAACTGGTGGGCCTCAGGCAGAAACGAGAGGCATCAGGGTAACAACCTCAGGATCGACATCATTTGGTTCGGGAGCAGCCGAGGAAATGAATGCACGCTGGTGATCAAGTAAGAGGTGTGCGCAAAAGATTCTGCTTTTTTTTTTCTCCCATAGAGCCGATTATATAGTGAATAAAGTACCCCCTCTTGTAAAATATAAGGATATTGTAAGTTACCGAGGAGTTTCATGACCATATAAAAACACGAGGCCGAAGGTAGAGTGTTTTTATACAGGTCATGGAACTCCGAGGTAACTTCTAATATCCTCATATTTTGCAACTGGGGGTACTTTATTTATTATAATACACAAATTTCAGTGAGTCATGTGACAGAAATGACATCAGAACTCAACGTTTATAACTGATGACATCAGAACTCACCGTTTATAAGGATATAATTTACAGGATATTCATGGCTTTTGTGTATTATAAGGAAATAATAACATTTTTGAAAATGATTTCCTGTTTCTCTGTAATAAGACAATAAACAGTATAATCCATTTCTGACAAAAACTCTGCACCTTCAACTGTTAGTGGCGGGTCAGATAATTAATTAATAAAATCAATCTCTCAGCTGGATAATCATTAACAAAGTGTTATATACCTAGTCCCACTCCGCAAGAACGGGTCTCACACCCTGGCAGCTCTGGGTTTTGGAAAAGAATCAAAGAACTAGGCCCAGAAGATAAAAGTTACAGGGTTTGCTTATATAAACTGAAACCATTCATTGTATGCACATAGGATAAGGCATGATCTGAGGCCAGGGGGGCTTATATAGTTTATATAGTCTTTTATTCATAGACTTAACCTGTTAGTTCACTATTCAGCAGAAACCTGGCTGCCTCTATAAAGTCTGTCCACCCTTTCACTTTCTTTGCCTTTCAACCAACCTGGTCCTGCAATAGCTGCTTGGCTCTATAACAAAGTTAACCTTCTTTATCCCAGTTCTACAAGAACTCTCAATAGCCTTTCACCTGACCATATCAAGCATTAGACTTGGGGGTCTGGGGCCAACCAGGCTTCTGCATCAGGGACCCCACACATATACTAAACCCCTGCCCAGCCACTACCCCACCCCCTGCATGTTGCATACCTTCTCTCCTTGTGGTTGTGACTGGTATTTCAACCACTGTAAGGATTCTAGGAGTTGTAGTTCTGCAACAAGTGAAATACTTAAAGGAAAGGGGACAATACAATCACTAGATTATGCCAACCTGTGACACTTCCATTGAGCAAAATATCTAACTTTACAGGTAACTTTAGTTGCCCAGACATGGGCTGCACCGCGTGATCACTGTCCAGGGGGCTAGAGGGGGTCTGTTGTCCTGGTCAAATTTTGGTCAGAAGGGGAGCAGTGAACGTTACGTAACTTGCTTATACGTTTATGTTAAAACTTACACAATTGACGTAACTTTTGTAAAAACGTATGCATCAACAGAGCAGCATGATAGGGGCAGGCAAGTGAGTAGGATTTATTGCAAACTCCCAATTAACTGACTGACTTATTTGCACGTTATTGTCAGGCAACCAGTCTCTTTATTTACAGAGGAAATCCCCTTCCCGAAATAATGTCACCTAGACTTATAAGATAAAAAAATCAGATAAGGTTTATTTGTGCGGCGACTGACACTCACGTAAGACACAGTTGTACATAAGCATTCCAAAAACAGTCCTCCAGCGTTGGTCCTTTTATACCCCTGTAAGGGGGACTCCCAAGGTTTCAGTTCTGACCAATGAGAGGTTAAAGAGCATGTAAAGTCTAAAATAGAATAAGGCCAGAAATGCTGTATTTTGAATACTAAATATAAACATGAACTTACTGCACCACAAGCCTAATCAAACAAATGATTTATGCTTTCAAAGTTGGCTACAGGGGGTCACCATCTTGTAACTTTGTTAAACATCTTTGCAAGACTAAGACTGTGCACATGCTCAGTGTGGTCTGGGCTGCTTAGGGATCACCATAAACAAAGCTGCTTGAGTTCTGCATGGCTGGGAAGTAAGGCGGGGGCTCCCCCTGCTGTTCATAAGTATGATTGTTTCACTGCTCAGCAGTTAGGGACCGTCTGACAATTCCTATTCACAGCAGTAAATGAAGGAAGAATTTCACTGCATACAGTCACGTTTCTTATAACAATGGTACACATTTTTTAATTAAAATATATTGGAGATAGGTTTCTATTTAATTAAAGAAAGTAAAAATGGGATTTTATTTTTTTTGCCTTTACATGCCCTTTAAGCTCTTATGTCATAGGTTCCCAAGTTTATGAAAACTTTAAAACTGCGATTTCTTTGTTCGGGGTTCTGACTCTGTGTTCAGGTGGCTAACGATTATGGTAACTTTTAGTACGTTAAAGAATGTCCAATTCCTAACAACTTTGCATTTTTTATATTTTATAGTTTTTCAGCTCTGTGACTTGCTCTTTCGTTTTCTTTCCAGCTTTCAAATGGGGGTCACTGACCCCCATCTAAAAACAAATGCTCTGTAAGTCTACACATTCATTGTTATTGCTACTTTTTTTTTACTGAACTTTATACATTCCAAAGTCTCGGTGTTTCCTACAATGTCAACTTTATTTTTGTTACATTGTCTAATACAGAGTATAAAATAAATGTTATTTTGTCAAATAGTGGTATTATTTGTACATTGAAGTGCATTCAGCTGTAACACCCTGCCCTGGTGTGGAATGTTGTTGATACTGTATATCTATATAGTGCCAAGGCTGAAACTAAAAGTGCTGCAAATATACAGCAAAGAGAATATAAAGCACAGGTGAACATTGTAGAGATGAGTGTACAATAAACGGCAATAGAAGTGTAGGAATAAATAGACACCCTTTAACTGCTGTGTAGAAGGAAACCATATAATTCACAGTCAGTATAATAACAAGACATTTAAATTAGTTTTTCCCAGCACTTCAGTTTCAGTGGAAAGTAACAAGAGCAGGAGACACTGTCACTATAGGGAGACTGTTCTTCTCTCACTTGTATTTGTAAATAACAGACAGACCTTCCTGTACACACAGGCACATAAGGCCGAGCAGCTTGTGTTGTTTCCCCTTAAACGGAATGAATGTGAAATAAAACATCATCTGATTTTCAAACCAGTCCTAAAAGTAGATCTGGTTAAACAAATGGAATAACAATTACTTTATTTGGTCATGTATTTACTGGAAAAAAAAGATTCCATAACATCTCTGTATGTGGCAAAAGTAAACGAATGAGTGTTCATGACATTCAGGGGCACATTTACTATGGGTCGAATATCGAGGGTTATTTAACCCTCGATATTCGACCATCGAAGTTAAATCCTTCGACTTCGAATTCAATCGTTTGATCGAACAATTCGAAGGAATTTAATTCATCGATCGAACGATTTTCCTTCGATCACAAATTGCTAGTAAAGCCTGTGGGGACCTTCCCCATAGGCTAACATTGGTGCTCGGTAGGTTTTAGGTGGCGAAGTATGTAGTCGAAGTTTTTTTTTAAAGAGACAGTACTTCGACTATCGAATGGTTGAAGTCGTAGTCGAAGGTCAAAGTAGCCAATTCGAAGGTCGAAGTAGCCAAAAAAAAACTTTCGAAATTCGACGTTTTTTTCCTTCTAATCCTTCACTCGAGCTAAGTAAATGTGCCCCTCAGTGTTCTTGCTCTGTATTTGGTGTAACCCCCCATTGTGCAGCAATAACTGCAACTAAACATTTGCTGTAACTGTTGATCAGTCCTGTACAGGGACTCTGAGACATTTTAGTCCATTCCTCCAAACAGGACAGTTTCCGCTCTTGGATGTTGGTGGTTTCCTCACATTAACTTTAGGTCTTTCCACAACATTTCAGTGGATTAAGGTCAAGACTTGGCCATTCCAAAACATTCACCTTAGTCTTGTTTGACCATTGTGACTTGTGTGTTTATCATTGCTATTCAGTTGTCAGATAACAAGCCGCTCAGGTCCAGATACAACAAAACAGGCCCAAACCAGACCACTCTCACCACTAGGGTTGCCACCTTTTCTGGAAAAAAATACCGGAAAAATCCTATATATTTCTATTTTTTCCCTATTAATAACATTGGGATCAACCATCATTTTTACTGGCCAGATGGCAACCCTACCCACCACCATGTTTCACAGATGGGATAAGGCTCTTGTGCTGGAATGCAGTGTTCTTCTTTCTCCAAATGTAACACTCCTCATTTAAAGGAGAATTCAACCCTAAACTTAAAAAAACCCTACTCTACATAGACCCCCCCCTCCCCCCTCCCCCCCAGCCTAAGTGTTGCCCCGGCCAAATGCCCCTAACGTTTTACTTACCCCTCGGTGCAGATTCAGGCATCAGAGTTCACGGACGCCATCTTCAGCCGCTTCGGTAACCTTCGGAATGAGACCGGCTCTTCGCCAATTTCCGTGAGTTTCAGCGCATGCACAGTTGTCACGAAACAAAAAACTGCTCCAACTGCGCATACGCCAACATGCCGGTCTCATTCTGAAAATGTGGTGTATGTGAGATCAGGCTTTGCTGGTTCCCCACCCTTTAAATAAAACAGGGTCTCTCACTCACACCTGATCAGCATTCCATTCACTGAAGACACTAGACTTCATTTCACCTTCAAATTATACGATGTAGGTACAATACAAACTGAGCAACTGAGTCATTCGATTTATTGATGTGGGACTAGGAGTGGCTGGGGTAGAATATTCTATAAGGGGTTTTGGGAATATTTCACTGTTAATGGATGAACTGGTATGGAACCAACAATCTTCCTATTGCCCCAGCTTCTCCAACCGTGTAGTGCCCAGTGTTGGTCGGAGGGGTCGGCACCTCTCCCAAAGTATTGAAATAAGGAATTACCAAACGCAAGTGTAGCGAGGAGATCCCCTGCAATTTTATTATAGTCACGTGATGTAGCGTTTTGGGGGCGTGCCCCTTCGTCAGAACTGGTGTGGAACCTGGAATTTGTTTAAGTCCAACAATCACCTGGGAACTAAGTGACGTAGAACTCACATGGGGATATAGTTTTTCCCCAGTACTGATACAGGCTAGAGCCAAAATAGAAAGCTGTGACATTTACTCCAGATATTCATCTACATGACTGTGCAGTCTGATAACCCAAGTTTAGCCCTGTATCCTGAAACAAGTCATAGACTAAGTGCACCAAAGCACGAAATGCGTAAGGTTTTTTGTACCTATATTTTTGTAACAAAGCATCTTTTCTCTTACTAATACCTGTCTGTGAGATGTGCCAGCCACATATGCTGAGTATGGATTACCTTCTAGAGCTGTAGGTCTAAGGCATGTGCACCTTGACCCCATGTTTACACTGGTGAACTGTAACTAATCTGCCTTAACAATGGATCACACATGGACAGCACTAATCTACTCATTCCAATGATGCCCCACAATGTGCTGATCTTAACGGAAGCTTCTATTTCTCTTAGTTACTGATCTGCAAATGCACTACAAGTACAAGAATCAGAGCAAATATAATAAGCTTTTCTCAGAGGCTGCCCAAAGCATACTGAGCATGTGCAGTGCCACTGACACTCAAAAGATGGCCTACCAAGATGAGAAGACAGGAACCTTAAAGGAATTCTGTCACGATTTTTATGATGTCGTTTTTATTTCTAAATTACACTGCAAATAATTCCCTCTACAATATAAAATGTCATTCCTGAACCAACCAAGTGTATATTTTTTATTTATAATATTGGTGTGTAGGTGCATCTCAGGTCATTTTGCCTGGTCATGTGCTTTCAGAAAGAGCCAGCACTTTAGGATGGAACTGCTTTCTGGCAGACTGTTGTTTCTCCTACTCAATGTAACAGAATGTGTCTCAGTGGGACATGGGTTTTTACTATTGAGTGTTGTTCTTAGATCTACCAGGCAGCTGTTATCTTGTGTTAGGGAGCTGCTATCTTGTTACCTTCCCATTGTTCTGTTGTTTGGCTGCTGGGGGGGGGGGGGGTAGAGAGGGGGTGATATCACTCAAATTGTAGTCACTCTTTACTGCTGTACTGCAAGTTAATCAGAGCACAAGCCACATGACTGGGGGCAGCTGGGAAATTGACAATATGTCTAGCCCCATGTCAGATTTTAAAATGAAATACAAAAAATCTGTTTGCTCAGATTTCAGTGCAGAATTCTGCTGGCGCAACATTATGAACTGATGTGTTTATAGAAAAAAAACATTTTGTTCCCATGACTATCTCTTTAACAATAACGTTGCCCTTTCACTTTACTGTGTGTGTGTGTGTGTCGGCCCCAGGGAAGAAAGTTGAAGTGGAAGAAGGGGGTCGTGCAGCCATGCTTGCGGAGAAGGATCCCAGGCTGCTACTGTTTTCTGCTAAAAGGAGGACTGGCCTGGGGTATCAGGTAAGTGAATATAATCACAGGGGTACCTTACATTTGGCTAGATGATTTCACCTTTACTTCTCCTTTAATAATGAACACTTGTTTAATATCGTTATAGCATTTCTATAAGTATGGAAAACAAACGTAGGCTCAATGGTTTGTGTTGGCTATGGAACAACTCACTGCTCTGCACTATTTCTTTCTATTCCTGTATCAGCAAAACTCTATATGTAACAATCACAAGAAAAAACTGTGCATTTTGGGGAAAATGTTTTGAGTGGACCGGTTCCCAAAACGTCACCATATAATTATGTGGCCAAGCGCAGGGGGTGCAATGCAGCCGCCCCAATAGTCGTTTTATACAAAGTACCTGATTAGGCCTAGAAGCAGAATTCTTCTTATAGGCTAAGAAATATATTGAATAAGCAGCCAAATATGATGGTGGCAAGAATAAAACAGCACAAGACTCAGGCCCAGCTGCCAACACCCATTTATTTCCTCTTTATAATAAACCCAGATGCTCAAAAAGTGGCAGCATTACAAACAGGTCTGAAGTCAGAAAAGTTCTGTATCCCCCCCCAGCAGCACAATGCAGTCGACTCATTTCACAGCTGATAATGGCTTCTTTCCACCCGTGCCCCAAAAATACAGATTCTGATGCGATTTACCTGGGCACACAGTGACAAGCTATGGTCAGACCCCCGGCAGTCACATTTCAGCCCCACAGAATACATTTGCCAGGAGTAAAAAGAATATTAAAGTGACCTGACGCTGGTTATTTGTGTTGCTAAAATCTGTATTATGGAGCCGCTCAGTGGAGAAGACTGTTCCCCGTATCAAGCGTTACACGTTGCCCTTCTGGCAGGAGAGGGGTTAAATAAGCAAGAAATCGATAACTTAAATATTAATTTACACACATATATATTTTTTTCTCTTTATAATCTATATATATAAGTGAAACCAGTGCAGAACAGACTCCTCTTGGGTAAATGTAAAGGTGCAGCGACAGCCACCCGGTGACCAGGTTTAATGACTGCAAAAGCCAAAGGGCTGTAAGCTCTGCAGTCTACAATCTAAATAGCAGTGACCCGCGTGCACAAGTCTTAAACCCCCATGTGTGTGCAAGGATAAGCAAAAGTGGGACATCTCTACCAAAGGGTGAAATCCTTTCCCAGTGGGGAGCGATTATATTAAGGGCTTCCAAATGAATTCAGTTCATGGGCAAGTTAATATAAGAATTAAGATGTTGTGTATCATATAGACGGAGGTATGTTGTTTCTTTGTCTAAAAAGCTTCCCTTTAGTCTTGCAGCTAAGATGCCTACCTACCTTCACAAGTATTCTAGCAGCTCACTGAACCGTGTACCCAAACAGCCATACAAAGGAAAGAGACCATTGGAAAACCCAAAACTACTTGGATTACTTATAAAAGCTCAAGAAGTTTGTGTGGGTAACTTTAAGGGTCAGTCCACACGAGCAGATTCGGGGAGAATAGTCGCCCCAGCAACAAATCGCCTCTTCTTCGGACGACAATCTCCCCAAACTGCTGAAAATCGTTTTACGAAGTTGCCCCACAAGGAAACTTTGGGCGACTTTGGAAAACAAAGCGCCGCGTGTGCATTGCCGCAGGCGATCTTCATTTTAGCCAGCAGAGGACGGGGGAAGGGGGGGAAGGCAGTTCGGGAGATCGTTACACCGAAGAAGAGGCGATTAATCACCCCAAATCTGCTTGTGTGGCCAGACCCTAAGGGGCTTGGGAAAAGGCGCTCTAGTTGTTAAGGTTCTGGGCACACAGAGCTGTAGGCTGCTCATTTTTACAGGCTGAGAGAAGTAAATCGGCTCAGTGTCCCATTAATTTGAATTAGATGCGCCTGTGTGTGCTCACACCCAGCCCAAATACACTTAAAGGAGAACTAAACCCCCCCCCCCTGTAATAAGTCCCCACTGCCTCCTCCCCTGCACAGTCTCCCCCGTGAATTCTGTCCCCTCTAGAAATAGCGACCGCACATACAAAGTGAGCGCAGTGGCACTCACGGCCGCCATCTTATTCTCTTCGGTAATCTTCGATAAACGAGCGGCATATTGGCGCATGCGCAGTTGGTTAAATCTTCCGGTTCGTGACAACTGCACACGCAGAGACGAAAATTGCCAAAGGGCAGAAGGACACAAAGATTACCAAAGCGAAGAAGATGGCGTCTGTGAGCTCCGCTGCGCTATTTCTAGACAGGACAGAATTCAGGGGTAAGAGGGGGGAGGCAGGGAGAGGGGCATATGTGTGTGTGTTTCTGCGTGCTTCTGCCTGTCTGCCTGCGTCTGTCCGTCTGCGCGCGTGCGTCTGTGCGTCACACTGGATGTTTCCCACCAGGCAGTCTAAGAGCATTTGGCCCCACCTCT
This sequence comes from Xenopus laevis, assembly GCF_017654675.1. NCBI lineage: Eukaryota > Metazoa > Chordata > Amphibia > Anura > Pipidae > Xenopus > Xenopus laevis. The sequence goes on along the minus strand of NC_054378.1, from coordinate 104,750,579 downwards.
GTTACAATGTTACATGCCACCCCTTAAAAAGCAAATAACTGTTGTCACCCACACTTTGTTATTGTCTATGTTGGAATATCCAACCTACTTATATTATGGTGAAGGTTTCAAGGGACCCTTGTCTTCTCGGTTGTGCTGGACAACACCAGTTTAACCCCTGCAACAATAAAGGGGTCGTTCACCTTTGAGTTAACTTTCAGTATGATGCAGAGAGAGATACTCGGAGGCAAATGGTTTTCATTTTTTATTATTTGTGCTTTATGAGTTATTTAACTTTTTATTCACCAGCTCTCCAGTTTGCAGTTTCAGCATTCCGGTTGCTAGATTACCCTAGCAAACACGCGTCATATTTCAGAGACTTGAATATGAATAGGAGAAATAGGGAATAGAAAAAACGAGTAATAAAAAAATTAAAAGTGTAGCATTATAGAGCATCTGCTTTTAGATGGGGTCAGTGACCCCCATTTGAAAGCTGGAAAGATTCAGAAGAAAAACAATAATTCAAAAACTATAAATAAATAATGTAGAAAAGTTGCTTAGAATGGACCATTCTATACTAAAAGTTAACAGAAAGGTGAACCATCCCTTTAATTCAGTGCTACAACATGGCACACGGCAGAGACAGCTATTCATACATGAAAACAATGCAAACTATAACTTAAATCGTCCGAGTTTAAAACAGGTACTCTAAATTAACCCCTTTGCTGCCAGGAAGGTACATAAGCAATTTAGGTAAATGTGTAAAAAGGCTGCTTTAAAGGGGTTGTTCACCTTTGAGATAACTTTTAGTATGATGTAGAGAGCGATATTCTGAGATAATTTGCAATTTATTTAAATTTTTTTGAGTTATTCCGCTTTTTATTCAGCAGCTCTTCAATTTGCATTTTAAGCAATCCGGTAACTAGGGCCCAAATTCCCCTAGCAACCATGCATTGATTTGAATAAGAGACTGGAATATGAATAGGAGAGGCCTGAATAGAAGGATCAGTAATAAAAATTAACAATAACAATATTGCCTTACAGAGCATTTGTTTTTTAGAAGGGGTCAGCGACGCCCATTTGAAAGCTGCAAAGAGTCAGAAGAAAAAGACAAATAACTATAAGACTAAAAAATAAATAAATAATGAAAACCAATTGAAAAGTTGCTTGGAATTGGCCGTTCTAAAAGTTACTTTAAAGGTGAACCACTCCTTTAAACGCACTTGTCGGCAAACCAAATTCAATCTGCGTATATCAAATGACGCTACATCCACTTGGGAGACTGTCCTGTTAAAATAAAGAGCAATAAATATAAACCCACCTAAAAGTGGCAAGAAAAAAAGGTTACCCTGCTTTCTAAGCAGAGACAATTCCATGAATATAATGAACAATCTTGTGGCACTTGCCTTTAACACTTTCTCACTGGATCAGGCAGTGATTTCACCTGCAAGTCTTACACCAAGTGCTACGGTAATTTGAGTTGCGGCTGGTCTATTTTTTTCCTTTTCAAAGTACACGTGTCGAGGGAATTTAAAGCTGGGGGACTAATTGTATACTCCGTTGCTGAGTAAAAATCACACCAAACCATATATAATCAGCGACTCTTATATTCAATAGTTTTCTGTATAATTTGGCTTTTTCGAAGCTGATGGTTTTCAGGGGAAGAATCATCGCTTTTGCTTGTTCTGCGAGAAACGAGAAGAGGGTTTTCATTTAATAAATTCAGTTTCCCTTTTCCAAAACTAAAAATCCAGAGAAATGAAGTAGAATCAGACATGGTCTCTCCTGGTGTGTGGGACCCACATGTCCCGTTTCATTCAAAGTATGTACATGTCGGAGCAGGAAGATGTAAAACAGATTAAGGTTTCGTAGAAAGGTGTCCGTGTCTGCTGGAATTGGACGCCATCTCTGGTACACACTGGGAGGGTAAAAGCACTACATGGTGTCCATAGAGTCACAGTCTCCTCGCTCTTCCAAATCTTCCTCCGCAGCAGGAGGGCCGATTGAGGCTGTAGGTGATGAGTTTTTACAATCAACGTTATCCTGGCGCTGGTAGAAAAGAACGTAAGCGGCTTTCGTCTGCAGGAAAAGGAATGAGACACATCGGTCACTAATTGATACCACCACAAAAGGCTTGGGCCACATTTTAAAGGGGTGGTTCACCTTCTAAACACATTGTTTAGTTGTTTTCAGATTGTTCTCCATAAACAAAGACTTTTTTTCAATTGCTTTTCATCTTTTATTTTTCACGGTTTTCAAAAAATGTAAGTTTAAAATGAATGCTCCTGTCTCTAGTGTTTCAGCCTGGCAGTCTGCTGCATTTAGTGGATACATTTCTCAGCACTATCTGTGAAACTATTGAATCAAATCTAACAGCTGCCTTTAAACGGGTGGTTCACCTTCCGAACACTTTTTCAGTTTGATTGCTTTCAGGTTGTTCCCCAGAAATAAAGACTTACTTTCCATTATTTTCCTTTAATTTTGTACAGTTCTGAGTTTAAGTCTGAGTTTAATGGTTCCTGTCTCTGGCAGCTCAGTAATTCAGGAGCAGACTCTGCAATTTTGCATCATTTCTCAGCAGCATCTCTGGAGTATTAGCAACTATTGTATCAATTTTAACAACTGCCTTTAATGAAATTCAGGGATTCTGCTCAGCAGGGACAAAGATAAGAAATGTATCAGTTTATAAGTTAGAGTCGGCGACCCCCCCCTCCCAGAGCTGCTTTAGAAGGTGAAAAATTAGACTTTACACTTGGTCACAAATAGAAAGTAATTGGAAAAAGTCTTTATTTCTAGTGAACAATCTGAAACAAACTGAACTGAAATTTTTTTTGAAGGTGAACAACCCCTTTAACACTAGTGCTAGAAAATGTGGATCTCGGCCTGCGTTCCACTCCTTTGCTGCTGTTCGATGTACCTGCACCAGAATACATTGCCACAGCTCAGGTGCTGACAGACTCAGCAGATTTTGTGGCAGATACATAAGATTTTGCTCTGAAATTTGCAGTGTCTGCCTGCACCCAAGTTGAGGCAATATATTGGGGTGCAGGCACATCAAGCAGCAACTAGTCTACAAAAAAAAGAAAACTGGAGAGCCTTCCAGTGTGAATATATGTAGTTTTTGCTCTGGAAGCACCCTTGCTGTGGAGATGGCTACTTTACTAATCTGTAGATGAGCCGACTATAAGTCATTTGGAGGATCGTCTGAAAAACTATTGAATATATAGTCTAATAAAAGTCTGTGCTGCACAGTTATTGGGCCCTTACCACAATCTGATCTTCAGAAGCCTGAGAGACGCTACTATCATCAAAATAGTACCACTGGCCTTTTTCTTGGTTCTTTGCATATGCGGTGTCTGTATGGGCAAGAAAAAAAGCTGCTGTTGAAAGGTTCACTGTCATGCAGAGGCTTACTGTATAAAAGGAAGGATTGATGAGACTACAATATATGGAAACACTGCAAGGCTACTGGTTTTAGCGTACTATTAATGTATAAGTAATAGAGGATCCGCACTCTCATTTTCATTTCAAAGTGATAGCTTTTATTTCTCACACCACAATCCGACGTTTCAGTCCCTCCTGGGGACCTTTCTCAAGGATACATACATACATACATATATATATATATATATATATATATATATATATATATATATATATATATATATATATATATATATATATATATATATATATATATATATATATATATATATATATATATATATATATATATATATATATATATATATATATATATATATATATATATATATATATATATACACACACAGTCTGTGGAAAGAAAGCACTCAAAAGACTGATGGAAGCAAATATAATGCTTTACTGCATCAACTTGAGAACGCGTTTCGATCCTCTAGGGACCTTCGTCACGATGTGATATATATATATATCAATCATACGGACTATTGTTTAAATTTACTCTAGCCCTCACACATTCTAAAAAAAGCCTCTTTAGTTCAACACCCTTTGCCCAAATCAAAGCAGTGGGGTTTGAGTTGAGGGTGGGTTGGCCCACCAAAAATTTGGGACCTGTGCATCACTACCTCTTTGGATGATATCACTTCTATATATAGGTATGGGACTGATTATCCAGAATGCTCGGGACCAGGGGTTTTCCAGATAACAGATCTTTCCATAATTTGGATCGTCATACCTTAAGTCTACTAGAAAATCATGTAAACATTAGATAAATCGCATAGGCTGGTTTTGTTTTCAATAAGGATTAATCATATCTTAGTTTGGATCAAGTACAAGGTTCTGTTTTATTATTAAAAAGGCAATCATTTGTAAAAATATGGATTATTTGATTATAATGGAGTCTATGGGAGACGACCTTTCCGTAATTCGGATAATGGGTTTCCGGATAAAATATGAAGTGGAGAAAATCATTAGCCCCTGACAGGCAAACAGCTGGATAGCACTAGACTACAGATTAGACTGGTTTACTGTATGTTGCTTTAGCTTTAAAATTTAAAAAAGACCATGGGGGAGGCAGCAAGAGATAACACAAGATTTAAAGGGACACCTATATCCGCTATCTGTCCCTAGACAAGTATTCTTGTATGGTGGCCATAGACGTAGAGATCCACTCAACTGGCAACGTTGCCAAACGAGCGAACCTCTCCAAGATATGCCCGGATTGAAGTGCGCGATATCGGCCTAATCCGATTGTGGGCCCTAGGGCCCAACGATTGGATCATAATGGATCTGATTCGGGGCAGTCTGATTGCGGGGCAGCATACACACATAGATGCGGCCGCGATCCGACAGGATTTTTTAATCTGCCCGATTTTCGGCCAGATATCGATTGGGGAAGCCGTTGGATGGCGCCACACACGGGCCAATAAGCTGCCGACTCTGTCGTGCTGCTCTAATTGCTGATGTAGGTATCTGTAATAATGAACTCAAAACAGCTTAAAAACCTTAAAACAGGTGTTACTTACAATGACCTCCTCCCATTCCTCCATAGTGGTTTGAAACTGCAACAAGATCATACATATAGGGACCCGCTTGTGGGTCACAGACAAATTCGGACATGTTCAGATCCCTAAAATAAACGAAAAGTTGCAGCTCACAGAAATAACAGAAATAGAAAACCTCAGGAACAAAATGCATACAACTACAAGTGCAAATGTTTTTAGAATACACAATTTACTTGTGTCAATTGCAGTCTACTTTGCTGTTGTGATGCAGTATACGTCAAAATAGCCAGTGTTAGCACTGGGATCTATGTACACAATACAAACAAAAGGTACACAAAGGGGTTGTGTGAGAAAGAAAATGCTAAATGCCCCATTGCAAATAACACAATGCTGAGTAAGCACTGGGCTAATAGCAAAGTGCATTGTATTCAAGCCATTGTGAAATGTGCAGTGCTAAAGTGCCTGTGTTACAAGAAAAAAAAAAGTCTTGCTAGCAGATTAAAGGAAAACAATAGCCCTCATGTAGGTCTCTAAAAAAATAAATTGCATAAAACAGCTCATGTGTAAAACCCTGCTTCATGTAAATAAACCATTTATAATTAAATACTTTTTTAGTAGTATGTGCCATTGGGTAATCATAAATAGAAAATTGCCATTTTAAGAAATAAGGGCCGCCCACTGGGATTGTAAGATTCACGTGCACACAAACAAACCATACTTGTTAGGTCACATGAGCCAATTAAGAGACAGATTTCTGTCTTTTGCTCCCAAATGTCTTCTTGTTACAGTTAGAGTTGTAGTATTTCTGGTCAGGTGATCTCTGAGACAGCACACAGACCATCACAAAATGGTGGTTTAAGGGAAGAGATGTAAAAGGGCAAGATTTACTTAAATATATATTCCAGTTTGGTAAGATTCTGTAATATGCCACTGAATATGATATAAACTAGCTGTTGCTTAAATATTAATTTTGGGGGCATAGTTTTCCTTGAACAGACATACCCCCAATGCAATATTTTACATCCAAGAATATACAATATATTCTTAAACTTTTACACTATCTATATATATATATTGCAACCTTGCTATACGCTTCACACAAGTCTCTAGACTGTAATTGGACCTACTCTTTATTGGGACATAAAATAAGATTGCCTTCATCATAGCTGCTGCCTAATATTAGCTCACCTGATTGGAAACTCAACCACAGCATCCAGCTTGTCCCTCCAAAAGCGATTGTATGAGAAACGCTTTAAATGTACCACCAAGATTTTTGGCAGGGACCAGAGATCAAACTTCTTGGTGGCTCGCTGGTGTTTCTTGCAGTTCGGACAATACCTGAGAAAAAAGGTGGATGGCAGACAATATAATGTGTTGTGTGATTAATACTAATAAGTTGGCTCTATCTACTATATATACACACTATATTCTGCTGAGCTCTAGGCCAGTATGTTTTGCTTTTTTAGCAAGACAACGAGTTGGTGTCACTGCTGCTGCCCACTGTCACTTCAGAATGTTAAACTGGAGATTATCCTGATGTCAAATAATACTTACAATAATAATACAATAATATTGCGTCAAAAGCGCTAAAATCTTTCATGTACACAGGCAACATTCCAGTTGTATTGGTCACAAGTGTAGGAAAGATGGCTAACAGGGTTAGGCCCACAACATATCGAGATCAGGGGACCCCACAAAATACATAGGATACGACTAGTTCCCATGAGTTCACATGACAGTAACAAAGTAAGAGATATTAACAAAGGTTCATCATACTTAACCCTCTCAAAAAATGTACCCCTGAGGACAAACCAACAACTTTTTAAAAACAAAAAAGGGGAACATGCCTTTTAATTCCAGGTAACAGAAAAATCCATCAGAGAAAATTATTCAATGTCTTACCAGGGGTCATGCTCCCCAAGCGTCTCCGTCTTTGTAAAAAGCTGCATGCACTCTCGAAGGGCAACTGTTACTTTTTTCTTCTGAGGCTGCATCATTGATTCATGTTTGTCAAAAGCCTGTTTAGAAAAAAAAAACATGAGAAATCCTTTCATTCTCTTTCTCACATTAGGTCATACAGTCATGGGGACTCAATGCACCTTGCAAAACCTCTTACACATGTGTATACAAGTCCCTTAGATTGTGGATTTTAAGGAGCAGCACATCTTGCAGCCAAATGTAGTACAACTTTTACATCTAGAGCAGTGATCCCCAACTAGTAGCTTGTGAGCAACATGTTTCTCTCCAACCCCTTGGATGTTGCTCCCAGTGGTCTCAAAGCAGGTGCTTATTCTTGAATTTCAGGCTTGGAGGGAAGCTTTGGTTGTATAAAAACCAGGTGCACTGTCAAACAGAACCTCGATGTAGGTCGACAATCCACATAGGGGCTACCAAATGGCCAATCACAGCACTTATTTGCCACCCCAAGAAGATTTTTCTTGCTTGTGTTGCTCCCCAACTACTTTTACTTCTGAATGTTGCTCACGGGTTCAAACCATTGGGGATCCCTGATCTAGAGGGTGGATTATTTCTTACATTGTATGATTATATCAAAATATGATTTCATACAAATGGAGCTTGTATCTATCCTAAATTTCTCTTAAATGTAAAAACCATTACAATGTATTGTGAAAAGTGGTTAACCACCCAAAACATGTTGAAACAGAGCTGCATGATGGGTAGAAAATACCATAACCTTCCAAGTGCTATCAGCACAATAAAGTCTCCATAAATCAGTGAAGAGTAGAGTTAACCATTCATATCTCGCTCCTAATACAGTAATATGTTTAGCAATAGATCATGAAGAAAGCACACCCCGGCTTACCTCTGCTTCCTGATCATCATAAAACAATTTCTTGCTTTCAGAATCCCAGTCAATGGCAACTGTTGCAAAAGCTGTAAGAAAAAAAGGAATGCTTCTGTAATAAAACAAGCACCAACATTGCAATCACACCATAATTAGCACAGAATCTGCTTTATTGAAATAACCTATATTGAAGAAAAAAACGTGCCCTTTAGATGGAACAGCATAAATGTAAAGAAACCTGGGCAATATACGTTTTTGTTAATCATGTGTAATGTCAGTGTTTTGCCACTGTGAAATTATGGGCAAACGGGGGGGGGGGGGGTTGTTCTGACCTATGGGTGCAGCAACATGGCCACGGCAATTCTCACATTAGTCTATGCAGCGAGTTTGTGCACTTTTTTGTCTGCAAGATAGCAATCTGCAAGGGTGCTTCTTAACCAGTACAGTTTTTTTGTGAATTCTTTAAATGTATATGCCTTAAAATGAACGAATGAGTACAAAGTGAGTCAGGATATTGACACCCTTTTTTGGAAAAGCACATAGCCAAACAACCTTAAGTTGAATAAAAAAACAGGCAGGGAAAGGGTTTAAATTACAAACAAAACATTAATGCTTTGCAGATCCTATACTAAGCTACCTCTAAAGGTATGCCCATACTTACAGCTGAATTTTAGGTATCCCTTGGCAGGCATTGATCCCACATCTGCAGTGGCATATGAATTCACCAAACTGAAAGTGAACAGCCTCTTGCGGCATTCCAAGGCTTTCTTTGGCATCTTGTTACAAGGGCTACAGCCTCCCTCAGAGTTTTCTTCTTCCACACTCTCATCAGACTGTCCATTGGTCTCTTCCTGAGATTCTTCCTGCTCATCTTGATCCTCCTCTTGATGATCCATCTCATCTTGTGCATGAATGGAAATCAACAGAATTAGGCTACACACAAATACTTGTTTATTTGCCTCTCAGAGCTTTCAAGCCCTCAAACAGCAGAATTTAACATTAGGTACAGATTATGTACAGTGCTGTGTCTTTGATAAAGTTAATTTCAGCAAAATGAGGAGCAAAACTTACCATCACATACACCATTTGAGCCATTGCATGCCCCATTGTCTGAACTCAAGCAGGTATATAACTCGGGATGAGGACTCTTTACATACCGTCTAATGGAAACATTAAAAAAAATATATATATATTATACTCTCAAAATATATTCTGAACAGCTTACACGATTTTCTTCTATTGCATTAAAATTAAGATTTGAAACGCTTGCATGCTCAGTCATTGAAAAGATCTTAAAAGTTAAAATATGATACATTAACAGATCTAGTGAGCTGCCATTACAAAAAAATGCTTCACAGTAAAGGGAATGAGGGCAATCTATGTAGGAAGTTGGAGAATCAGACCCTGACTCACTAGCCACGCAGCAAAACAAAACCAAAAAAAAAAAACCACTGTTCGCTTTCTTGAAATTAAGCATTTCTGTTTTGTAAGTTACACCATATATCTATATATATCTATATATATTTCACAATCATTATATATCTGCCCTTTGATATAGCCTCCAACATGCCCATTGTGAGCATGAAATGACTTATATGTTGATGTGATTAAAAATTAAAGATTAAAACCGCTCTGTGTAACCAAAAAGCTTGATATAGTGAAATGTACAAAGCAACACACTGCCTCCAAAACTCAAGTTTTTGAATGGATGTTTAAAGGGGAACGCCACAAAACATAACTTAAGGTTTTTGAAAAGTAAACATAATTTCAAGCAATTTAGCAAAATACATCAATTAAAAAGTATGCAGATTTTTCATGATTTCTAATGGTTTGGAACAATTCCCTAAGCCTAGCCCCCTGCTCTCCTGCTGATCTGTCTGACTTCTTTGCTGAGCTGGCTGACTACTGTTATTTTGTATCAACAGCTAGCTGTCCTTAGCCCGCATCCTCCAAACCCCACAACTCCCTGCACACGTAATTTCAATAAGGAAAGGAACATCATTATAGTGCAATGTAAGTTGTGGAGAAGTTGTTTCAATTTGTAACATCAGTGTTTGGTCCCTCCTTCCCTGCCAGGACTTTAAATGATACAGAAAGAGAAGAACTGTTAAATAGCTGGATTTCAGCATAGAAAATGCCATTTATTAATACTTTTTGAAGAAACAGGTAACTGTGATGGGTATATTAGAGGTTTCTGTGTTATGTGGGCCTCTTTATCAAATTTTGGTTTGGAACCCGGAGTTGCCCTTTAAAAAGGTGCAGCAAAAAAAGCAATACATACTGTAATCTCTCCAGCACAATTTCATATAGAACATCTAAAGTGAGATTGTGCTTTGGTACAGAAATCATGCGGGGCTGGCCAAACAAGTTCGTGCCAGTTGATGTGGCCTGCCGATACCGTCTCTCCCGGAAGCAAATGGGAAGTGTAATCCATTCTTCAGCTTTTCTAGACTTCACTTCATATCTAAAGAGGGGAAAAAACAAAAAGTGAGCACAACAACTGAACTGGTAGAGACTGTGAGGCTATACACAAAGTGATTCTTCTGGTTGCTAGGGTTCAAATTACCCTAGCAACCATGCACTGATTTGAATATGAGACTGGAATATGAATAGGATAGACCAATTGAAAAGTTGGACATTCTATAACATACTAAAAGTTAACTTAGAGGTGAACCACCCCTTTACCAAAGCAAATCCGTTTCACAGCAAGCATACAAAATGCATTTTGGGGGAAGTTGCCTTCTAAGCAAAAGGATAAGCCAAGAATCCATATGCAATGCATCTTTTACCTATTCTTTTTGTGTTAACAAAGGAGGGAAAACATCACTAGTCTACAAGATGCAGTCAGGTGACACTCCCCTCCGCCCCACACCTCTCATGTCCAGCGTAGTAGGGTTAAGAGGAAAAAAAATTGTCTTTTTAAAGCAGCAATTTACCTTAAGGCCAGTGACTAATACAAAGTGCTCATAACCTTGAATTGAATATACGTAGAGGCAACAGGCTAATCAAAATTTACATCTGCATTCAGTGTAATTAATCCCCTCTAGACCAAGTTGGGAAGCTGGGAAAAAGCCCAGCACATGAGAGCACTTAAAGGGATACTGTCATGGGAAAATTTTTTTTTTCAAAATGAATCAGTTAATAGTTTTGCTCCAGCAGAATTCTGCACTGAAATCCATTTCTCAAAAGAGCAAACAGATTTTTTTTATATTCAATTTTGAAATCGGACATGGGGCTAGACATATTGTCAATTTCCCAGCTGCCCCAAGTCATGTGACTTGTGCTCTGATAAACTTCAGTCACTCTTTACTGCTGTACTGTAATTGGAGTGATATCACCCCTCCCTTTTCCCCCCCAGCAGCCAAACAAAAGAAGAATGGGAAGGTAACCAGATAGCAGCTCCCTAACACAAGATAACAGCTGCCTGGTAGATCTAAGAACAATATAGATGGTAGCCGCACCTTCTAACCAATTGTTTTTCCCTAGGGTTACCCCTTGACCGAGAGTTAGGAGCAACTCGGCATAGATGTGCTGACCACTCCTATATAAAACCTGGTTCGATGCTCAAAAGGAGAGACAAAAAGCGGAGTATATAGCGTCGCACAATCTTAAATTAACCTGTGTTAAACAATGTGTCTTCCTGCTTCAAGCGATCAACTATGTTACTTAAATAAGTTGTTGTGTTCTTATTGTGATCAATCCAATCATCTCTTCTGTGATTATTAAAGCAAAATTAATTAAAGTGCAATTCTTAACAATTCATGGTGACTCAAATCTTTAAAGTGCATAGTGCTGAGTTGTGAACATGGGAATGTACTTGAGCCTGCGGCTTGGACTAATTAAAGAGACATCATAAAAAGTAACTTTTATTTCATATACTAAAATTCATTGATTGAAAGGGAATTAATTATTACAACCACTAAAAACAAAAGAAAAGGGTGGAAATCCGATCTGGAATTTGTATAAGCAGGGGTAACAGTGTAATTGTTTCCTTAGACTGTTCCCATATCGATCTTACATCACCCGTTTCCCTATACTGGCTGAATAGTAGTCAGGGAGTACATTAAGGATAAGTTAGCACTGAAGCAGTGATCTCCGAAGAGACTGGTTATGATGTGAGCGTGGATTGGGGGTTGTGCCCTTGAGTCCTCAAGCGTAATATCCCCAATCCTTCTGTTCGGAGGGGGGACTGAACAGCCACTGTACAGTATGGTGTGCGCAGAATTTAACTAACACTGTGTCCTCTCAGAGGCACCTAAAGCGTATTGGCCTATTCCCTAGACACCTAGACTTCGAACCAATAAATTTTGTAAATTAGGAGCCCGTCTTGATGTCATTTGTGGGAATGTTTGAATATATTTACTCAAGGTAAAGTCAGCATGTAGAATGTGCCAATGCTTTTTCAAGATAGATCTGATTCCATTCCACTGTTTGCAGTATGTTGTAACAAATCTCACACTTTCTTGATTGGACTTTTTTTCTGTTTGACACAAAGTTTGTGACCTAGATATGGATTGTGATCTTTTCTTTCCCTCCCTTATTGATCTATTACTGTAGCCACGTTTTTTTAACCTCTTTGTTAACTCTTCAGCTCTTTTCCTGAAGGTGAAATTATCGGAGCAATTCCTCCTAACCCTTAAAAATTCACCAATAGGTATTGCTTTTTTCACATTACTTGCATGGTGACTGGAAAAGTGTAATGTGGAGTTACCGTATATACTCGAGTATAAGCCGAGTTTTTCAGCGTCCAAAATGTGCTGAAAAAGTCTACCTCGGCTTATACTCGGGTCAATGTGCAAAATCCCAATCAATGCGCTCCTGCAATGTCCTCCTGGGACCCGCACGGCAGGCGTGTTTGTTCTATAAATGGGCATGCGCCGATACTTGACCTTTCCCTTGAGTTTCCAAAGTAAGGGTGCCGATGTGTAATTGCCCGCAGCTAGGGCTGGATTAAACAGTAAAACCGGCTTCAGAGGCGCATCTCTTTCTCTTTCTCACTCACACATTCTCCATGTAGCAGCGGCATACAGCTTCCCATGCGCGCTCCTCCCAGCTCCGCCCACACAGCGCACCAATTGTTAGTCTCGCCTTAGATCGCCAGATTATTGCCTCAAGGTGTCTGTTTTCCGGCTCACCGTAGGGCCTGCTGCCTGCTAAATTATACGGTGCTTGGTTAGGGGACTTAATCCGGTGTTACAGAGGGGACCATCGGACAGGATTTCACAGGGTAATTGCTCCCGTCCCTGCCCCCATCTCTTCGCCATTACTGGAACCTGCTGGGGAAACTACACAGAGTACAGCAGTATGAGGACAGCAGTATGAGGAGCAGTTGTATCGCAATAGAGGAGCAGTTGTATCGCAATATTGGAGCCCATGTGAGTAACTGCTACAGGCCTTACTGGGGGGGGAGGGGGCAGTAACCGCAGGGCAATAAGTGGCCTGTAATTAGCCCTACCTGTGGCCTTGCCGCATGGCTCAGCCAGATAACTATAAACTGCATTTCCCAGCAGCCTTTTCCAGTCTGAGTCACACAAGGATTCTGGGAGTTGTAGTTGCAATAGCTGCTGAGTTTCAGGTTTACATTGTCCTCCTAGTGACTTATACCCCTGTCTGGTCATTGTTCAACAGCAGTATGGAATGTCAAGTGCTTTTGTTTCAGCTAAGAATTTCTTTCTTTCTCTCTCTCTCTCGCATTGCATCTCGTGTGTATGTACAGACATCACAACACAGGGTGTACTGGAATGCACCCTAGGCTTATACTCGAGTCAATAAGGTTTTCCAGTTTTTGTAGGTAAAATTAGGTACCTCGGCTTATACGCGGGTCGGCTTATACACGAGTATATACGGTAGTAGCGGTTTCTTTCCTGAACATATCTGTTTGCAAGAGACCATTATCATCCTTGATAATGGTTATATCCAGAAAATCTATCTTGGTAAAATCGGCCACATATGTAAGTTTCAAATTGAGGTCATTATCATTTAGCTCCTCAACAAACTCATGTAGAGAATCAACTGTGCCTTCCCATATAATTAGCAGGTCGTCAATATAACGTATCCATTGGTTAATCTTGCATGTAATACTAATCAATACCCTAACTCACAGATCAACCCCCAATCCTTTTCTAGTTCCCCCCTAGAAACCGCTACTTTTTTAGGACAAGGAGACACAAGTGGATTAGAAGGGGGGGCAAGAAGATTAAGGAACAGAGAAAGATGGGGTTATCCCAGGCAGAATTCATGGGAGATAAACAGAGGGAGGGGTCACTGGAGACACAAAAAACAACAGAGGAATTAAATGTGATCAATTTAAGTTTTCACGTTCTGACAAATACACAGTTAGAAGTTCTAAAAAAAGGTTTATCCTTCTCACCAAGTTGCAATGTCGACAAATTCACCTTGTATAAAGATTTGTTTCTCTTTTGTAGAAAATTACTCCTAAAAAAATATTATTCCACACAGGATCCTGTAACAATGGGTGACCATAATCCTTTATCGAAGGTAACCAGATGGGATAATCCTTTTGATTTATTCACACCACAACAGATCATTAATGAAGAAGAAAAGATCTTTAACAATGCTCTACACGATTTATGTTCACTTTTGAATGAAGAAACAGTACCAGAAAGACAATTTAAGGTACAAAGTACTTTCACTCCTATGAGTCAAATTTGTCCAGCTGTCCAAGTTTTTGGGGAATTAGTGATGAAAGAATTCAATTCACTACCTGACACAATTAATGGGAACAATATGTCACAAGCTGAGAGAAGAGCAGTCAAAGAAATTCAACAATGGGATGATGTTCTTATCAAAGCGGCAGATAAGGGAGGCAACATAGTGATATGGCCTAAAACTATGTACATAGCAGAGGCCTTAAAACAATTGAATGATAACAGATGCTATGCCCAAGATCCCACTGATAGTTACAAGAAACTATATCATGATCTCATAAGGGATGCTAAGGAATCAGGTTTACTCTCTGTACAAGAGTTCAATGCATTATCTAATGACAATCCAAGGATACCGACATTTTATATGCTGCCAAAAGTCCATAAAAACAAAGAGAGACCCCCTGGCCGACCCATAGTCTCTGGTAATGGGAACTTATGTGAGATTGCAGGTCAATATATTGACACAAAATTGCGTCCTTTTGTCACTTCTCTTCCATCGTATGTTAAAGATACCAGAGACGTATTACGCAAACTAGAAAATATCAGGGTCAATAAAGATACTTTACTAGTAACTTGTGACGTTACCTCGCTATATACCTGCATCAGTCATAAGGCAGGTATAAGAGCAGTCAATACTATTCTCGAAGGTGAGAGCAATTATGACTTGGATTTCAGAATTTTCCTTATGGATCTATTACAATTTTGTTTGTCGCACAACTATTTTGTCTTTAATGAAAGATACTACCTACAAATACAAGGGACAGCGATGGGGGCTCCATTTGCGCCCACGTATGCCAATTTATTCTTAGGCTGGTGGGAACAGTTTTATGTCTTCTCTGAAGAACATGAAAAATGGACATGCAAGATTAACCAATGGATACGTTATATTGACGACCTGCTAATTATATGGGAAGGCACAGATGATTCTCTACATGAGTTTGTTGAGGAGCTAAATGATAATGACCTCAATTTGAAACTTACATATGTGGCCGATTTTACCAAGATAGATTTTCTGGATATAACCATTATCAAGGATGATAATGGTCTCTTGCAAACAGATATGTTCAGGAAAGAAACCGCTACTAACTCCACATTACACTTTTCCAGTCACCATGCAAGTAATGTGAAAAAAGCAATACCTATTGGTGAATTTTTAAGGGTTAGGAGGAATTGCTCCGATAATTTCACCTTCAGGAAAAGAGCTGAAGAGTTAACAAAGAGGTTAAAAAAACGTGGCTACAGTAATAGATCAATAAGGGAGGGAAAGAAAAGATCACAATCCATATCTAGGTC
The DNA here is from genome assembly GCF_017654675.1 of Xenopus laevis. NCBI lineage: Eukaryota > Metazoa > Chordata > Amphibia > Anura > Pipidae > Xenopus > Xenopus laevis. Next base: position 104,734,887 of record NC_054378.1, on the reverse strand, counting down.
ACAAACTTTGTGTCAAACAGAAAAAAAGTCCAATCAAGAAAGTGTGAGATTTGTTACAACATACTGCAAACAGTGGAATGGAATCAGATCTATCTTGAAAAAGCATTGGCACATTCTACATGCTGACTTTACCTTGAGTAAATATATTCAAACATTCCCACAAATGACATCAAGACGGGCTCCTAATTTACAAAATGTATTGGTTCGAAGTCTAGGTGTCTAGGGAATAGGCCAATACGCTTTAGGTGCCTCTGAGAGGACACAGTGTTAGTTAAATTCTGCGCACACCATACTGTACAGTAGCTGTTCAGTCCCCCCTCCGAACAGAAGGATTGGGGATATTACGCTTGAGGACTCAAGGGCACAACCCCCAATCCACGCTCACATCATAACCAGTCTCTTCGGAGATCACTGCTTCAGTGCTAACTTATCCTTAATGTACTCCCTGACTACTATTCAGCCAGTATAGGGAAACGGGTGATGTAAGATCGATATGGGAACAGTCTAAGGAAACAATTACACTGTTACCCCTGCTTATACAAATTCCAGATCGGATTTCCACCCTTCTCTTTTAATTGTTTTTAGTGGTTGTAATAATTAATTCCCTTTCAATCAATGAATTTTAGTATATGAAATAAAAGTTACTTTTTATGATGTCTCTTTAATTAGTCCAAGCCGCAGGCTCAAGTACATTCCCATGTTCACAACTCAGCACTATGCACTTTAAAGATTTGAGTCACCATGAATTGTTAAGAATTGCACTTTAATTAATTTTGCTTTAATAATCACAGAAGAGATGATTGGATTGATCACAATAAGAACACAACAACTTATTTAAGTTCCATAGTTGATCGCTTGAAGCAGGAAGACACATTGTTTAACACAGGTTAATTTAAGATTCTGCGACGCTATATACTCTGCTTTTTGTCTCTCCTTTTGAGCATCGAACTAGATCTAAGAACAGCACTCAATAGTAAAAACCCATGTCTCACTGAGACACATTCAGTTACATTGAGAAGGAAACACAGCAGCCTGCCAGAAAGTATTTCTCTCCTAAAGTGCAGGCACAAGTCATATGACTGGGGGCAGCTGGGAAATTGACGAAATGTCTAGCCCCATGTCAGATTTCAAAATTGAATATAAAAAAAATCTGTTTGCTCTTTTGAGAAATGGATTTCAGTGCAGAATTCTGCTGCAGTAACACTATTATCTGATGTGTTTTGAAAAAAACATGTTTTCCGATGACAGGATCCCTTTAAGTATATACTTTTATACAGTGATATTCTATGCATTCTAACTCAAAGTTGCCTTATTTCTATTCTCCGAATTACAAATGTTTTGGGTGCTGCAAAACCCGAATTGCTACCAGAACTTCAGAAACTTGTTTCTAGATTAACTGCTGGATCCTAAGGCAAAGGAATAAAGAAAGTCATCAGTACATTCAAGTGATACGTGCACATGTCATTGAACATTTATATGGAAGCCTCCCACTTACACAAATATATCATCTCTCTCCATAATGTGGCTCAGCATCTCATCCATTTGAAAAATTTTGTGAAAGCGATGGTTATAGACATCAGTAACCACCATCTAGGAGAAAAAAAAAACACTACATCATTGGTTGAGGGAGCACAAAACAGAAGAATTCATATGAAGATTTTTTTTTACATCTCTATTATGAGAAGTACCTAGTAACCATTCACACAGCAAATAACTAACACTAATGGTGCAGTGAAAATCTACTTTTGGTTGCACAACCAAACTGAAAACATTTTTTCACAGCTTCAGTGCCATGGACAAAAAGGTGTTCTTCCTCATCAGATATACACCTATTTTGGAGGTGAAAATAGGGTATATAAGGGGGAATGTAAAAGGGATGCACTGAATTAACTATTTGATATTCGGCTGGATTCCCCGAATCCTTCGCGAAAGATTCGGCCGAATACCGAAAATAATCCAAATCCTAATTTGCATATGCAAATTAGAGGTGGGAAAGGAAAAAGTGGAAAAATAATGTTTTACTTACTTATTTTGAGGCAAAGTCACATGATTTCCCTTCCCACACCTAATTTACATATGCAAATAATGATTCGAATTCGGTTCAGCCACATACAAGGATTCGCCCCAAATCCTGCTGAAAAAGGCAGAATCCTGAACCGAATACTGGATTGGGTGCATCCCTAGAATGTAATGTCTCCAATGCAAAAATCTTTGCAATGCAAATAAATGTTGGCAAAGTCACATGACAGCAGAAGTTTGTGCAGTGTATGTAATAAAACTTCTTAATGAAAAAGTTGTTACATTTGCTCCAAAAGTTTACGCCACCTTACGCCAGTTTGCAATGCGCTATTAAGATTTGCAATGCAGTAAAAAGTCTAATGAAGAATAGACATTGTGACATGCACATTTTTATTCTTATTTGTGCATAAATTTGTTCTCTTTGTGAATCGTGAATTACATTTCCCCCCCATAGGGGCAAATTCACTAAGCGCCGAAGCGCCTAACGCTAGCGTGAATTCGCTAGCGTTGGGCATTTTCGTTACTTCGCCGATTCACTAACGGACGCTGGCATAACTTCGCACCCTTTGAATTTGGCGCCGTATGCAAATTAACAATCGCTAGCGTAACTTTGCTTTGCAAATCAACGATAGCGCAACTTCGCAACCTTACGCTACCTCTGAGCGCAACTACGAATCTTATTGAATGTCCCAACATAGTGTCTTGGAGACCAGATAAAGTCTGGGGAACTGTTAGTGAACAGTTATTTTCTGTTTGTATGAAAGGCTAAGATTTCCTAGCTGTCCACCTTAAAGGGATACTGTCATGGAAAAAAAAAATTCAAAATGAATCAGTTAATAGTGCTGCTCCAGCAGAATTCTGCACTTTAATCCATTTCTCAAAAGAGCAAACAGATTTTTTTATATTCAATTTTGAAATTTGACATGGAGCTAGACATATTGTCAATTTCCCAGCTGCCCCAAGTCATGTGTCTTGTGCTCTGATAAGCTTCAATCACTGTTTACTGCTGTACTGCAAGTAAGAGTGATATCACCCCCTTCCCTCCTTCAACCCCAGCAGCCAAACAAAAGAACAATGGGAAGGTAACCAGATTGCAGCTCCCTAACACAAGATAACAGCTGCCTGGTAGATCTAAGAACAACACTCAATAGTAAAAACCCATGTCCCACTGAGACACATTCAGTTACATTGAGAAGGAAAAACAGCAGCTTGCCAGAAAGCATTTCTCTCCTAAAGTGCAGGCACAAGTCACATGACTGGGGGCAGCTGGGAAATTGACAAAATGTCTAGCCCCATGTCAGATTTTAAAATTGAATATAAAAAAATCTGTTTGCTCTTTTGAGAAATGGATTTCAGTTCAGAATTCTGCTGGAGCAGCACTATTAACTGATTCATTTTGAAAAAAATTTTTTTCCCCATGATAGTATCCCTTTAAAGTTAACTTTCAGTATGTCATAAGATGACCTTATTCCAATTTACTTTTCAACTGGTCTTTATTTTTCAGTGTTTAAATGATATGCCTCTTCTGCGTCTTTTCAGCTTTCAAATGGGAATGATTGACCCCCAGCAGTGAAAAATCTATTGCTCTTTGAGGCTACAAATGTACTGATTTTATTACACAAACTATCACCTGGACCCTAGCAGATAGCTGCTGATTTTTCCAAACAGGAGAGATGTTGAACTAAAAATGTAATAATGTCAAATATGCTTCCTTAGGACCCCATTATCAACTGAAACACCAGACACATTCTTACTCAAATGGACTTCTGTACTCCCACATACTGAGGCCTCTCAAATACTTCAATATCACACAAAAGCAATGCAAGCTATCTCGGTTAGCAAATATCAAGAAATGGCCCTGCAGATATTGCATGGCTCTTACCTTACTCCACTTAGACGGCATCATATAGGTACTTTAAACTCGGATAACTGTTTGAGATGTCATCAACCCCAGGCTGATCTTATGCATTGTCTTTGGCTATGTCCCAATATTCAACAATTATGGGGGGAAGTTCAGATATACTGGAAATCTCTTACTCAGCTAACAAATAATTTTACGCCAACCTGGGCGATTTTTGGGGTACCCCCCCACAACTGAAACTTTCACGATCTGAAAGGCAGCTGGCAGAAAGGCTAATGGCTGCAACTCGGAAAACTATTCTACACCATTGGCTTTCCCCGTCGACACCCCCAATATCTCTGGTTAAACAAAAACTTCATTACATCTTCCACATGGACTGGCTAGAATCCACTACGAACAAAGAACAACACACTGACAAATTCTTTTCGGTATGGATGAGTTACATTCAATCACTCCCTACTCAAACCAAACACTTGACGATATATGCATTTAGATATACTACATGGTATGACACGGAACTATTACTTAATAATGCTATTGTTCGTGAAACCGACCAATATATCCAAACTGCCTTACGATCACAGAACCAACGTTCACGAACACCCCCCAGGAGTCACCGCACTAACCAGATGATAAGGACAAGCTATCACTAGTTGTTTGCTTTAAGTCAAGTGTGTGGGACATAATGTTGTATCATAACATGTTTACCTTTCCTCACAATTACCCGTTATAGGGTAATCTATCTTCCAAATGTTGTGTGTGTGTATTCCTATTATGCTGCCACTGGACCCTGTCCACTAATCTCTTTTATATTTCCAAATTCCTTTGTATTTTATTTTCTTTGTTTGTTATAAAAAATTTCAATAAAAACATTTAAAAAAAAATAAATAAATAATGTCAAATAAAAGAAAAACAATGGCAAATTATCATTCCCATGCAAAGCAGAACGCGGACCCATTTTTGGTTCCAAACCCATATGTTAAACCTAGGCTTTGTATGTTTCTTCCCTCCTAATGATAAAGCTTATTAAAGGCGAGCCAAACCCTTAGTTATAAAAACCCCTACCCTACATAGACCACCCTCCCTGCTACCCCCAGCCCGGTGCAGATTCCGTGCAGCGGAGTTCACAGACGCCATCTTCTTCTCTTTGGTAATCTTCGGCTCTTCTTCTGGTGCTTCGCCAATTTCCAACCCTTTCGGCACATGTGCAGTTGCCGCAAACCGGAAGATTGCTCCAACTGCGCATGTGCCGATATGCTGCGCTCTTCCCAAAGAGAAGAAGATGGCGCCCAAGAATCTGCATCGATGGGTAAGTAAAGAAGTAGAGGCATTTACTGGTGGTAACACCTAGGCTGGGGGCGGGGGGGTCTATGTAAGGTAGGAGTTTTTATAATTAAGGGTTTGGATCTCCTTTAATGTTGCACCTTCATGTGTGCATAACCTGTGCTTCCTGAACCCAGAAAGGGACAAGATTATATAACAACATTACAAAACAAAAGCAAATGAAAGTGCAACCATTTTCGGTTTACATCTAGACTGCACAGGTAATCAGGATTTTGTATAATGCAGACACTGCAGGTAATGGACATGTGCAGAAGTTAGCAAATGACATTCAGTCATTTCAGGAAAAGGCTAAATGAAGCTTACATTTTCCTCTGGCACTTCTGATAGCTTAGAAAGGGCTGAACACAGGTCTGAAACAACTCCCATCTTCGGCACAGTCAACCGATACTGCATCATCACAGTAGAGAGGAAAAAAAAGGAATAAAAGTTTGCATTAATGTAAAGTAAAAAATAAAACAAAACACAAGTAGTTAAATAAAGCACGACCTACGTTTATTAGTATCAAATGCATGTACTGAGGATTTTTGTTGTACAGTAGAAGATGCAGTTGTGTGCTGATAAACTATAACATCTAGGAGGTCCTGTGTATAAGAATAACTGGCTCAGAATCCATCAGAAAAATTGACAAGTTTAATGTGTTGAGATAAAACTATCTGGAGGTAGTTTCTTGCATTTGAGATTGATTATAATAGACTATTTGTGGACATTTAAAGTGGACCTGTCACCTACACATAAAAAACTGCATAATGAAAGTCCTTTCCAAATTAAATATGGAACCCCAAAAATGTTTTTCATTAAAACATCCATACCTCTTATAAAGGTGTTTAAATATCTAAACTGTCAATCAAATATTACCTGCCCCGCCTCTATGCCCATGGCATAGAGGAGGGGCAGTCAATTACTTTCACTTTCCATTCAACACTTCCTAGATGTCACTGCTCTCCTCACATTCCCCCTTCCCTCCTCAGGCTCTATAATTGTGTAGGGCACTGCACATGGACATTAGGTCCCTCATTCTGGTTCATACACAAGATTTTGGGGTGATACACAATTTCCCTTAATAACCGAGCTGCCTGTTTGCTGTGATTGTATAATTCCAAAACAGAAGGAAACAAATTTTAAATAATAAATACAGTGTAAGTAAAGTTTATTTTGCTCAACTAACATGATAGAAAAGAATTTGAAATGATTTCTTAGGGTGACAGGTCCCCTTTAATGGACTTTTGTGCAAAGCCTTCACTCTAGATCTACGTATGGCCTGTTAAAGTGTTGACTATAGTAAGAGAGTATCCAGAGATTATAATACCAAACACAACACTTCATCTGGTGGGTGGGGTTGTTCTTAATTCACTTTCTGTCGGTTTCCTTAAATGTTTCATCGTTCACTAATTGTATTACACTTGGCAAAGAGCGTGGTGCTCGAAACATATAAATAACACTAGCAGCTAGTTCTGCTTTGGTATAGTTTTTCCTTGCCTTTTTTCCATCAGAACTACCTTCTCCTTAAGTGTCAACAACAGAGCATACATCAGATCTAGTGGGCTGGCAATAGTTGCTGTAACTGGCTACACAAAGGCCACAAAACAGGTAGATTAGTTCTGCATATGCCAGTTTTAAAAAGCAAAATATTTCAAATTGTTCCAGACCAATAAAATCATCGCAATAAATCACAGAACTTTTGCAAAGTTGAGAGAGAGCAGAGCTAGAGTTAAAGGGGAACTGTGACTGACCTAAATATAAACTCAACATAAACTTGGGGGCACATTTACTTAGTTTGAGTAAAGGATTCGAAGTAAAAAAAACGTTGAATTTTGAAGTATTTTTTTGGGTACTTCGACCATCGAATAGGCTACTATGACCTTCGACTACGACTCAAACTAAAAATCGTTCGACTATTCAACCATTCGATAGTCTAAGTGCTGTCTCTTTAAAAAAAACTTCGACTACATACTTCGGTAGTTTAAACCTACCGAGGTACAATGTTAGCCTATGGGAACCTTCCCAATTCCTTTTCTAAGGTTTTTTTGATCTAAGGTAAAGCCTTCGATCGCTTAAATTCCTCGAATCGTTCGATTTCCATCGGTCGTTCGATTTGCGGTAAATCCTTCAAATTCGATATTCGTAGGATTTTACTTCGAGGGTCGAATTCGAGGATTTATTAACCCTCGACATTCGACCCTTAGTGCCCCTAACTGTAGTGGATACTTAATACTTTCTCAACATATAGCTTTGATTTTTCTTTATAGTTTTTATATTTTTTTTTAAAGCTGTCTTTTTTTTCTCTATGTCATATTTGCTGCTTAATCCTCTGGAGCAACAAAATGCTAGTGGACTGGCAATTTGATATAAGACCTGTAGTATTTTATCTACAAAAATAATGTGACTTTTTCTCTTGCCATATTGGTACACTTGCTGTGATAAATCATTGCAGATATACATTCCTTGAACATCATAACTTATGTTATAAGAATTTAGCTGTGTCCAACCATTGTCCATTTGGAATGGTGATAGCACTAGTTACAATGGTACATCATTTGTGGGGGAAAAAAAGGAAATAAATACCTGTTTTGATTTGCAATGAGGGTCAGAACGAACAAGAAACACCTCCATCGTGCGATCTTTCTTCATGGGCAAAGGAAGGGTGAGATAACAAAATGGGTCGAAAGTCACAGAGACTTTGTGACATTCTGGGCACACCAGGGTAGACTTGAAAAGGCCATGGAAAATATCTACAATGATGGAGTAGTTCCGCCGCAGATGATTATCCCAAGCTTCAGTTGCCACAATCTAGATAAAGTATGGATCTAGTCACATACACCACCAGGTTGAGCATAAATATAAATTAGCAATATACTGTACAATCATGTATGCAGATTATGCGTTCTCCTATTCACTGTGAAGTACACAAAAGAGCTGAGAAACTAGAAGAGTTTAGGCATAGCAGAAAATGCATAATAAATGAGGTAAGAACTGGCCAACAAGGCAGAATATGAATCTAAGGCAATTTTACAGTCCCCTTAATTATCTTTGTATTAAAGATTTTTTTTATTAATATGTGGTTTCCAATTTGAAGGTATAACAGAAAAGCCACTACATAGATGAAGTTGGCAAGAACTGAATTATCTGCAAGGTCTTGCTTTTGTCAAGATTGGTCAGGAACTTCAAAGAAAAAAGTTTAAATATTCCTTGCAGGATTTTGCTACAGTTTGGGAAATACTGCTACACGAAGATTACTCAAAGAACATCACGGTAGTGTATTCTTACGGAATCGGGCCGCCCATTAGCATCTTTCAGCTCTAGATATGGCTTCTTTTTGACTCTGTTTAAATCCTCATGGAGACCATCCAGGAGAAATGCTAGGAGTTCTTGAGAGTCCTGCTGTTGGTACCCAGAGAACTGTGGAGCGAATCGACCAACCTGTGTCTGAAATGATTAAAGAATTGCAAATATTGTTTAATCACATAACCAAATCACTTATCAAGAAAGCACAGTAACGAGTGTGCTGATTGTTCAGAGGCAATGTAATATAAGTAGCTGGAAAATTAAACTAAAGGCCAGCTAAAAATTTGCTCGGAGAAGAAGTTATTCTAAAAGGTCAACAGCCTCAATGGAGCGAAAAACAAAAACTCACGCTAGTTTTTAAGTGCACTCCAAACAGAGCCTTCCTACTGCTGCTACATATTAAAAAAGTGTAGGGTCTGGGTTCATGGTCTGAACCCATATCAAGTCTTTATATATATATATATATATATTTTTTTTTTTATCTAGGATTGCCTGTAAAAATTAAAACAAATTCAGTAAGCAAATTGTTACAATAAAACAGCAAGCTTACCTTGAACATACGAGGGGCCATATAAGAATGTTCACCGGACCAAATTTGCCGAATCAGCTCTGCATAGGCCACCGCAATCTCCCCTTTCATGCCCAGTGGATTTTCTCTGTTAATTTCCTTCTTATACTCATCCATGAGAAAGTACCTTGTTAAGGGCGGGGTGTTACTCAGACACTACCAAAGGAAATACAATTTGTTCAATGAGACACCAGCAGATATCAACATGCACCTTTGAGGCTGCAACACAGTTGAGATCTGTATACGGAAGCAGCCAATTATACGTTCTCCTACATGAGGGACTGTTCCTTATAAAAATATTAATTCAACAGAAAACCAGACCCAACTAAAGTGAATTTTTTTTAAAGGGAAATGCTTTGCTTTGTACTCTATGTAAAACAACACTAAAGTTAAATCAGTGGTGGAAAAGAATATACACATATGTGTATATACCCCATTTGTTTTCAGTAAACAATGCAGACTAGCTACAACTATACCTTTGAGCAGGGTTGCTTTTAAAAAAACATTAAAATTTCAATTGTCAATTAAATAAATGCTGCCCTGACTGTTCCGATTGGTTAAAATAGTTTAAGATTAATTTTAAGTGCTGTGTTTACTTTGGGGTATTTGAATCCTTATTGGTGGGTAAACAATCCTGTTGGGTTTATTTAATGTTTAAATGATTGTTGGCAGATTTTAGGTATGGAGAGCCAAATTATAGAAAAAAACCTCAATCCTCTTGAGAATTTTGTATAATAGGCCTGTACCTATATTTATTTTACATACAGAATGCATAGATACTGTTTGTAAAAAAAAATAAATAAAAAAATACAATCAATGATAAACTATCCCAAAAATAATCAAAAAAACGTGATTCGGTGGCCTAGATGCCAGGAAAGTAAATGATGGGCCTAAGTCTCATGTTTTTTTGTCGATGCTAAAAGCACAAACATTAAATGCAAAATACTTGATGCCTATGGGAGACTTTTACCAAGTCTTGCTTTTTATCGTACCTGAGCAGGGCTACATATTTTGTAACTCTGTATCTGTTCTAAATGATACATTAGTCAATTTCTTATCTTTGGCCCTGATGAGCTGAGAATCCCCGAGTTTTATTGATGCCATTTGTTCAAAATTGATACTATTGTTGCTAAAATCCCACACAAGCTGCTGAGAAATGTATCAACATACATAGCAAACTGTAACAGTTCAGAAACTGCTGGGATGCCAGACAAACAACAGAGACAGAAACATTAATCTTTTAAATTGAAAAAAAGTCTGGTGAACAATTTGAAATCAAATGAAAAAAGTATTTGGAAGGTGAACATCCCCTTCAAAGGAGATTAAAAAAAAAACATTAAAAATATAACATTCCTCTGTAAAATGCTAACAAAATTGCTTCTGTACCTGGAGGGCAGAGTTCATAAAGCAAGTGTTCCCCAGATTGCTAAGGCCACAAAGACCTGGCTGTGATGATGGCTCCCTGTAACTATATGAACTGTAAGATGGAGTGTATCCTCTGCAAAGGAAAAACAAGAGAGTTGAAAAGAATATGGCCAGTATTTGCAATTGAAACTAGTTTATGCACGTTTTGTAAACAAATACGCTCTTAGGGTAAGGGCACACGCTAAGATTCAGGGATATTTAGTCACCCGGCGATAAATTGCTTCTTCTTCGGGCAACTAATCTCCCCGAAAAGCCTTCCTGCCGGCTAGAATCTAAATTGCCGGCAGGGTGGCACTCGGAGCGGTTCGTTTTCCGAAGACATCAGGAGTTTCCTCATGAGGCAACTTCGGAAAATAAATTGTTCAGAGTGTGCCATCCTGTCAGCGATTTAGATTCTAGCCGGCGGGAAGGCTTTTCGGGGAGATTAGATGCCAGAAGCAGAAATTTATCATCGGGCGACTAAATTTCGCCGAATCTTAGCCTGTGCCCTTACCCTTATAATCGACTACCACATTACACATTTTTTAGATACTTAGATCAACTTTGTAACGTTGCATAAATATTTTAGATTTCATTTGTCAGTACAACAAAATAAAAATATTGAGGATTACTACCATGTGTGTCACCAAGGATTAATTAGGGTGGAAAAGTTCAAAAACAAGTTCAAAAACACAGGTTTGTAACTTGCATGGAGGAGGATGGAAATAAGTGGAGGTAAAGAAAGTAATGAAGATACATTATAAGAAGTTGCCAAATGAGTGGTTCCTTCACCAAAATGCTCACTTTGAGGTGGGTAATTTTGGGCTGATCTGTTCATTTGGCTCTCAGTGCAACAATCAGATCATAACTGCTGCTATGCAGGAAGTAAGATTGAGGACCAAATCAATGTGGGAAAACCAAACCTGTCTGATCCACATCTGGCAGATTATGGGTCAGGTAAGCATGTCAGTGGGCTCTATACATGGGCGGATAAGATGCCAAATTGGTCTGAAGGTGCCAAATCTGCCAGTGTATATATCGACAGCCTTACAACTTTAGTAGCTTTCTTTCTCCTTTAATGCGTGTATAGACTACATGCTATCACCTGCTAAGTTGCCTGTTAAGGTGGCCATACACGTGCAGATTTAAGCAGCCGATTCAGGACCTTCAGATTAATTCGGCATTTTATCTGCCTGTGCGTAGGCCCTCAGACTGCATCCACCAGGGGCGTAACTATAGAGGAAGCAGACCCTGCGGCTGCAGGGGGGCCCAGGAGGTATAGGGGCCCCACGAGGCCCTAATTCATATACAATTTCAATAAATATTGGAGAAACAAGTCAACCAACATTTTGGGGGCCTGAAAAATAATTTGCTGTGGGGCCCAGTAATATCTAGTTACGCCACTGGCATCCACTATCAATATCTGCCCAAAAATCGTCCAGATCTCGATCGGGCAGGCTTGATTTTTCTATTGGATCAAGGACCAAATCTGCTCAATGAAGTGTTCCTCGATCCGACTTTTCTCCAAGGTGGTCATTTTAAGGGAAAAATTGGCAAAGTCGCCAAACGAGCATATCTTACAGTGTAAGGCCACCATTATCTTGCCTAAAGATGTTTCAGCTGCCATCAAACCTATTTAAGAGGAAGTGCAACGGCAGAAATATGCCGTTTTATAGAATATTTTAAGACAAATAGTTACCCTTTGTTCAAGCCTGAACTGTTGTTCAGAGAATAGGTACTGCTGTCTCCATTTGTCATGGAAGAGGATGAAGAATAGCTGCTTGTTGATGGTTTTCCAGAGGTAGCAAAATTTCTACTTGTTGCTGTGCTTGATCTGGAAAAATGTTACAAAATAAAAAGGTTTTAAATAAAATGAAATTAATATTTTACCCAGAAACTAAACAATCATATACTGTATTGCCTACTTAGAATAAAATTACTTAGAATACCAATACCTGCATACGCATTAAATGATGCAGAGGCAGCCAATTTTTATTTAAATAATACTTTTCAAAAAAGCAGATAAGGGCTATTACATTGTTGTCTTTGCAGTCAAGCAAATAAAATTAGCCTTTCATGATCCTGCAGCCTTCTAAATTAAACATTATGCAAAAGCACACTGCTGACAAGTCAGTGATATGTACAAAATGCTGTGGCTTATGTTTAGCCAAGGGAAACAGTTAAAATATGATGTCTCTAAAAGGTCCCCATACATAGGCCGATATAGGCTGCAGACAGATTAAGTTGGCAGTTTATTGGGCAGTGTATGGGCAATGTATGGGGCCCTCCCCCAATCGATATCTGGGTAAAAGTCAGACAGTTGATCAGGCAGGTTTAAAAATCCCTCTCCTAACAAGCAGATCTCTTTATGCAAGGCACAACCTTAAAGGGAATCTGTCGTCATTTTAAACTTTTTTTTTTTTTTTGCATTTTTATAAAAAACACACATCCATAAACACTGTCTGGCAAATAAAATGTTAATCCACAAATCCATGCATAAGTTATTTTAGTTTGTATTTTGTCATGGGGGCTTCCATTTCTGCTCATTACACATTCATCCTGTGCTACTCTAACAGCAGGCACAGCATTACCTGTGTGCTTGGAGGCAGCCACTCTGTAATGAAAAGCCAGGTCGCACTACGACATGAGAATCTAGCTGTACACTCCCCTCCCCTCTCTGCCCATGCGTGTGATGTTTGGAGGAGAGAGGTCACATGGTTGCAGGGAAGCAATTACTTTCACTTTCCTACGTTCTGCTCTACAGCTGCACTAGCAGCCCCTCCTCCCACAGACACTATCAAAGCTCCTGCCGTTCTGTAAGTTTGTTCTCTGCTTTCCTTTGGAAGGGGGAACTTTCTCTCCTTGCTGCCTTCCTAGTTAGTTTTACTGGTTACTAGATGAGGTAAAGGAGCTGTGAGTTCCCTCTGCTATCCACCTCACACACACTGCGCTCCTTTCCTGCCTGCAATACTTCTTTTTTCATTAACTACTTACTGCCTCCTTTCTCCTCAGCTATTTTAACCCTTCCTAGACTTCCTCCTAAGTTTTCCTGGTTTTCAAGTATGTCCTCCTTATTTTATCCTTTTTTTCTATTCCCTGTCATCAGTCCTGGGAGTGTACTCCTGTGTTTCTGCCATTCATTTTTGTGTAAACAAATATAATAAACTATCTATATAAAATATTTTTTCCAGTGCCCAAAATGAATTGTGTGTGTGTATATATTTATTTATTTTTGAAACGTAAGTTGGGGCAGTGATCACAGGACTATATTATTATTTATATGTTTGTATGCAGGATTTCAGTCCTTCTGAAGTGGTGTCAGTGGGAGTTTATCTTGATTCCTGCCTATTGTTCAATTGACAGGCTCAGCAGACAAGGCTCTATTTACATTACAGCAGCTTGTAGGAGGGAGGGGTAATGACATCACTCCAACTTGCAGTGCAGCAGTAAAGTGTGACTGAAGTTTATCAGAGCACAAGTCACATGACCTGAGGGCAGCTGGGAAATGTCAAAATGTCTAGCCCCATAGCAAATTTTAAAATTAGATATAAAAAAATCCATTTCTTGTTTTGAAAAACGGATTTCAATGCAGGATTCTGCTGTAGTAGCACTAACTGATACATTTTGTAAAAAACATTTTTTTCCACGACAGTATCCCTTTATGACACTTATAAGCGAGCAAGCACATTTCCCAGTAAATGAATTAGGCCATAATCTCTGTTTACTTTTAAAAAATGTGTCTTTATAACAAAGTAACAGTGTAGGATTCCCTGGCATTGATCTAGAACCTCACTATCCTTCCTAGTATATTTGGAGATTTTAAATGTATTCTTAGGGGCAGATTTATCAAGGTTCGAATTTCAAGTCCATGGGAGTTTTTTTATATATATAAAACTCCCATAAACTCAAATTTTTTTTTAAAGGGGACCCATCACCAAAAAAAATTATTCAAAATCCTACTTTATCACATTAGGCAAGCAAATTGAACTTTAATTACACTGTATAAATTATTTGAATCTTGTTTCCTTCTGTCTGGGAATTCATAATTATAGCAAGCAGACAGGAGACATTTTGTGGACACTGTTATTAAGACAAGCCTTGTATCATCTCAGAATCTTGTTTGTGCACCAGAATGGGGGACTTGATGTCCAACCCTATGCCCTGGCTACACAATTAAATGGTAAAGAGAACGGGGGAATGTGGGGAGAGCAGGGATATCTAAGAAGTGCTGAATGGAAAGTGAAAGTAATTTCCTGTCCCGCCTCTATCCCTAGGCATAGAAGAGGGGCAGACAATATTTGATTGACAGCTGAGATTTTTAAATGAGCTTACAACAGCTATGAATGTTTTAATAAATGTTCGTGTTATGTTTAATTTAAAAATGACTTTTTTGGGTCTGGGTGACAGGTCTACTTTAAAAAAAAAAAAATAGAATTTTTTAATTTTGGGTGAATAGGATCGATCCGCAAACTTGAATCTAATTCAAAAAAGCTTGAATGTCCGGAAGGAACAAATCCAAATTGATCCCAGGACTTCTTCCATAGGCTAAAACAGCAATTCGACAGGTTTTAGATGGCGAATAGTCTAATTTGTGTTTTTAAAGGGCCAGTGTATGATAAATTTCAAAAATCAAATTAGAATTTTTTTTAAAAAAAACTCCAATCAAATTTTAATAATTCTCTAGTTGAATTTGACAGTTTAGACATTTTAGAATTTTTACTTCGACCCTTGATAAATCTGCCCATTAATGTCACAAATATAGAATATTCAAATATTACTAAATATATTAAAGGTAGACTATACCCCTGAACAATGCAAGTTTCTATAAACATTATATCAATCTATATTTAAAACATCCCATGTAAATAACAGCTGTTCATAAGAAAGATATATTTTTTTAAATTGTATTTTTTTTCTAAAAGTTGTATTTGAGTTTTGCTTTTCTCCCAACCAATGACAAATGACAGAAACAGCAAACTAATGGACATTTATATCATATACATATAGCCTTGCAATGACAACTAAGTTGCATAAACGTAACCAATAAAGTTTCAGCACAATAAAGTCTTTGGGCAAGCACTTTAACTAGAATGTTGTGCGTCTACGTTAAGCAGCAAAAAAGGCCTGTAACGCAGTTAAGGGGATCTTTCCCTGGTTTCAGTGTTAGAGTGATAAGTCTCTCTCAAATGGACACCAGTATGTCCGCCCCCTCTTGTACGCCATTAAATAAGGGGGTTAGTAGGGGCACCAATTAGTTCTCTTGTTTAAATTATATATGTGTCAAGACCATGCAATCTGGGATTTTTTCCTGGTTCCAATAAAGAAATTGCTCTCTGATAGTAATATATTTTTAATACTTGCGAATGGATGATTCCTTTATGAAACATTGCCATTTTAAAGAGCTAAACATTTTCCTTCTGGCTTGTACAAGGCTATATTGCAAATTAATCCGTTTTTGGTTTGGTTTTAAATAAGTAAACATACAGTGTTCCTACAATTTTGTTGCTTTGAAGTGGTTCTTAAAGTGTAACCGTACTCCCAAGTGCAAGGAGTATTCCCACCACTACGGCCAGAGAAACGGTAGAAGCATTTTTGAGCAGGAAGATTTGCCTTTATGATCAGGTTATTAGCATTTTGAAAAAAAAGTATGTTTTCGTACAATACCTAACACACACACCTAATGTAGCCTAATTGTACACTACTGGGGTATATAACTACACCTCAAAGGAAATCTTTATGTCAAAATTAAAATTGGACTGACTTCATTGCCCCAATTGGGAATAGAAAACATCACACAGCAATATCAAAATATACCCTTTATTGTAGTACTTAACTCAAATTTGGAACTATACTCACTTTGTTTGAGACTGTCTAGGCCATGTACCATCTGCATTCCTTTGCTCAATGACTATCATCTGTAAGGTAAAATAATCCCCATCACAACTTCAATTTTGTTTTCTAAGTACACCACAATTCTGAATATCTTTTGTCATGAAAATGTTATTTTGACCATATCTTTTAACAAAGAAACCCACACCATAACGGTGCATGCACCATTATTTATTTTTTTATAGTTTTCTAGCTATTTGCCTTTTTCTTCTGACTCTTTGCAGCTTTGAAATGGGCATTGCTGACCCCTTCTAAAAAGCAAATCCTGTGTAAGGCTACAAATGTATTGTTATTGATAACTGTTATTGCTAATCTTTCTATTAAGGCCCTCTCCTTTTCATATTCCAGTCTCTTATTCAAATCATTGCATGGTTGCTAGGGTAATTTGGACCCTAGCTAGCAGATTGCTTAAAATGCAAATTGAAGAGCTGCTGAATCAAAAGCTAAATAACTCAAAAAACTTAAACTTAAAAAAGAAAACCAATTGCAAATTGTCTGAGAATATCACTCTACATCATACTAAAAGTTTTCTCAAAGGTGAACATCATTAAGCACAGGTACATGCACTTAACTCATAGGTGAAAGGAAGAAAGAGACTCTCTCGAAAGAAAGAATGGGATTTTTCAATAAAAAAAGGTCACTTCAAGTGTTTATCTTCTTCAAGGACAGGTTGAGGCAATTTTAACTTTATAACAATCAAATTTTAAGCATATCAGTAATATTTAGAATTTAAAACATACAGTATAGGATATTTTTATTACCTGGCCCTGATAAAGTCCTGCATCTTGCACAGTGCTTTCTTTTTTGGTGAGCTGTTCATACGTGTTAGTCATGTATCTGTTCCATAACCTTGTCTCTTTCTCAGCAGAAATATTAAATATATTTCTCATCTCCTTTTCAATAGTATCTGCACAAATTATAAAACAAAATCAGTTGACAGCAGTCACCACTCATGCAAGCAACATCGAGCATTATTTATACCTTTTGTTGTGAACTAGAATTGTTATTTTAACCACAGTGGTGAACCTCCTATGCAATTTATATATGGCTAGCATTGAACAAACAAACTTTATAACACTTTTACCTATGGTGTCTGCTTTGCTGAAGTGACGTGCAATCACATTTTCTGGGTCACTATCATCACATAGTTTTAGCTCAATGAGGTAAACTTCAACCTTGCAGTTCTTTACAAAAAGACCATGTTCTACCACCTATAAGGAAAAAATAAGAATGCCAGTATTCTTTCAGCAGAGAAAAGCAGTTTCAGTGTACTGGCATTTAAGCTTTCTAAGCGCAACAGAGGTATGGGATACGTTATCCGGAAACCCGTTGGAAATTATGAAAAGTCTGTCTCCCATAGACTTCATTTTATCCAAATAACCCAACGTTTTTCCTTTTTCTCTGTAATAATAAAACAGTAGCTTGTACTTGATCCAAACTAAGATATAATTGATCCTTATTGGAAACACAACCAGCCTAGTAGGTTTATTTAATGTTAGGATGGTCTGGTAGGTATGAAGATCCAAATTAAGGAAAGATCAGTTATCTGGAAAACCCCAGGTGCCGAGCATTCTGGATAATAGGTCCCATACCTGTACTACAAACTGGACTGTAATTTGATGAACAGTAATATAATTCAATGAACCCAACAAGTATGTAAATAGTGACACAGGAATGAAACACATTATCTCTGCCTGCACAGGTTCCATATGGCCCTTTGCATATCCATCCATAAAAAGCTTTATGTTCAATTTTAATATGCTTTGCGGACTGAGAAAAGGCAGTTCAACATAACATACCAGCTAAATAATCATCCTACTTCCCAGACATCCCCCAGGTTTAGTAGGATCAGGCAACAAAAGGCTTTTTTCAAGGTAACAGAAAGTTTTGGAAAATGTTAACTCTCTATGATTAAGTGTTCATTAATATGAAACGTGCAAGGCTGCCTCTATTTGTTGGTAATAAATAAATCCACATTTATTTTACTTTTCTGCCTGTGATGGATGAGTGCATGATCCAGTGTACGTGAATATCAACTGCATGCCTTGAAAGCTTTGATGGTTTTTCTTAAAGCAGTCGCCCCATATGCAATCAATACATAGCTCATTACGTAAATATATGGTTACATTCTAATCTTTTATATATCAACGCAGAGAATAAACGATCCCTTATATACATTTCACATACCTTTCTCACTATTGGATGTTGTCCTTCAACACTTCCATACCAGTTCATTAATTTTTCCCATGCCTCGGTTGGCACCAACATGTAATCCAGCTCATCAATTAGATGCTCTTTCAATGTCTGAGTATCTTGATCTAAGCGAAGTCAGAAAGAATTATGGAAATCAGCTTTACTGCAAAAATGCATGGGCGTTACACATCGTCAGTTGTGTAGCTATGTCTCAAGATATATTCCTTGCTTCTCCACTTAGCAAAGAAAGGAGCAAATGGGTTATGCCTAGTTGTCATGATAAACCACTTTTCTGATGCAATTAGTCAGTATTATCAGCTTGTGCCCTCCTCTTGGTCCAAATGGCACATCACTTATTGGGTTCTTAGAAGAGAGATTGGGGAAGACACTTAGTCTGCCCCAAAAGATAAAAAATACAACACTGAAACAAGTTTATTTATCTCAACATATTTCCATTACATGAAAAATAAAAACCAGCACGTATTTAAACGATTTTGTGAATTTAAGTTTAAACCAAGTTCTTAAAGGAAAACTATACCCCACAAACAATGTAGGTCTCTATAAAAAGATATTGCATAAAACAGCTCATACATAAAACCCTGCTTCATGTAAATTTTCCATTTTCATATTAATATACTTTCTAATAGTATGTGCCATTGGGTAATCATGAATAGAAAATTGCCATTTTAAAAAATAAGGGCCGCCCCCTGGGATCGTACGATTCACTGTGCACACAAACATACCAACAAACCATACTTTTTAGTTCACGAGCCAATTAACAGACAGAGTTCTGTCTTTTGCGTCAACACTTCTTCCTGTTACAGTTACAGCTGCAGTATTTCTGGAAAAATGTTTTTATATCAAAAGATATATGTCCCAAGGCTTGTATTTAGTAAAAATAATGTATTTATTAAAGTTCATATTTAAAAATTAGATACATACTGACCCCACATGGCCCACCTTACGGGTTTCGTAAGGAGGGTACGAAACGCGTAAGGTGGGCCATGTGGGGTCAGTATGTATCTAATTTTTAAATATGAACTTTAATAAATAAATTATTTTTACTAAATACAAGCCTTGGGATATATATCTTTTGATATAAAAACATTTTTCCTTATTGGCTGCCTTTGGAACCAGGGCATATCCCTCTGGCTGTGGTGAAAGATATAATCAGATGTATGGACTCCCAATTATGCAATGATCTGCAGTATTTCTGGTCAGGTGATCTCGGAGGCAGCACACAGACATCACAAAATGGTGGTTCACGGCAGGAGATGTAAAAGGGCAAGATTTACTTATATAAAATATATAGACCGGCTTGGTAAGATTCTTTAATATGCCACTTAATATGATGTAAACTGTTGCTTAAGTGTTCATTTCGAGGGTATAGTCTTCCTTTAATTAACAACAGCTACCCTTTAATCACTTGTCTTATGTAGATTGTAGAATCTACAGAACAGACTTTTAAGTACCTGGCTGCCTGCACCATAGATTCTATGTTTCTGAACTATGTGGAACATGAGTCAGCTTGCTTGCTGAGAATCCGCTGATATCCAAAGATCATCATCCCCAAATAAAGAAGAGCTTACTTAGATATTTTGCAAGCTTGTGGTGAAAAAATGCATTCAATTCATACAGTACCTAACAGCCTTTCAGTTCTTATTAGGAAAAAATGCTTTCACATATAGCCTTTAATAATTGAACAGCAGCTGCAGTATGCATTACCTGCAAAGAGTCCTGAATTGTCAACAGGCCCTGGGTAGAGATTGCTTTCTCCCACATTGTACATGTCCCAGGCATCAAAACCAACATACTTTTTCCACTGCTTGAACCATCGACTGTCAATGAGATACCTAAAGATAAGTGCAGATGATCAGGATGGAAATATATGCCTGTAAGCACAAAAATTGCCATTTATCTAATTGCTTATAAAAGTAAAGTCAAGAACAAATAATGCAAACATTCTAGTAATCGCTCCACCCACCCCCCCAAGAAAAAAACAGTTTAGAGTGATCACAGATCTTTTCTGAGAGATTTGCCATTCAAAAGTTACTGAAGGTAAAATATACTATTAGAATCAAACCTTTTTGATATGTTGCAATGAGAATGTCACAAACTATAGGTGGACATATGCAGGCCAAAAAACCTGCTGACAGCTCCTTCAGTCGGAGCAAAGTCCCTAGTAGACTACCTGTCTAATATCTGGCAAGAAATCAGCTGGCTAGACATCAGGCTGGTTTAAATATCCCAGGGAGCAAGGATTGCATTGGGAGGATACAAAATAATAATAGTGTCTGAATGTAATGATTTTGAAAATGTTTTAAAGAATAGTGAGATCAGCTGGAAAAGACCCATCTAATGTTATTCTCATATAAAGGGGAAAGGTAGAGTTTCAACCTTGATCGCTCAGACCTTAACTTAACTTTCATAGCTCCTATTAGTTACCATTTCTTGACTTTATTGACAGTGGAAATGACAAGATGGAAGGATTTTG
Source organism: Xenopus laevis (assembly GCF_017654675.1). Classification (NCBI taxonomy): domain Eukaryota; kingdom Metazoa; phylum Chordata; class Amphibia; order Anura; family Pipidae; genus Xenopus; species Xenopus laevis. Next base: position 104,713,833 of record NC_054378.1, on the reverse strand, counting down.
CAACAGATTCATAGGCTTCCTCTGCTTTGAAGGCATCAATTAAATTGAATTTCAGTTATTTAAAGGAGCATAAAGTTGTTGATTGACATAAAGCTTGGGGTGCAAAGATTTTATTAAAGGGTTCTTTCACCTCTAAGTTAACTTTTAGTATGTAGAGAGTCATATTCTGAGCATTTGCAATAGTTTTTGATTTTTAATTATTTGTTGTTTTTGAGTTATTTGGCTTTTTATTTAGCAGCTCTGCAGTTTTAGCAATCTGGTAACTAGGGTCCAAATAACCCTAGCAACCATGGACAGATTTAAAGAATATACTGGAATAGGATAGGCCTGAATAGAAAGATGAGAAATAAATAAAGCCTTATATGGGGTCAGTGACCCTCATTCTAAAAGCTGGAAAGAGAAGAAGGCAAATAATAATAAAAAAATGATATAAAATAGTAATAAAGACCAATTGAAAAGTTACTTAGAACTGGCCATGCTATAACATACTAAACGTTAACTTAAAGGTAAATCAACCCTTTAAAAGAACAGTCACAGCAAATAATGGAAGCAAGTAATGCACTGGTAAAACAGGTGTATTTGCCTCAGAAACTCAGTTTATATAAACAAGCTGCTGTGCAGCCATGGGGGCAGCAGCCATTCAAGTTGGAAAAAGAAGAAAAGGCACAGGCACACAACAGATAAGTTATGTAGTATACAAAGAGATTCTTCAGAACTTATCAGTTATCTACTGTGTATCCTGTACTTGAATGGCTGCCCCCATGGCTTTAACCCTGGAAAAGTGGAAGGGTGTCCAAACTTTGCACATCACACATTTAAGATCTTCTTTGTTACTATGGTTTAATACATAATGAGATAAATGTGACTGTGCATTAACATTCAAAGACTAATTACTGTATTACTAGTTTACAACTTGTTTACTTTAAAATGAAATATGTAATTTCCCCAAGAGGTGGCCAAATTTTTCCATCCAATTGTAACTGAAAACCAGCGTAGGCTGTGGAATATATATCCGCTCTGTACAAACAGTTCCCCATTTAATTCATGGCTGTCATATTCTGTGCTGAGTCACTGGCATGCTGGTCATACTAGTGACACCCAAACTTAGAAATACGTCTTTCCCTGCCAAGCCAGCTATAATGTCATCTAAAGGAAAAGGAACAGGGGTTTTTACCATTATCTAGAGCAAATGTGTCAAAATAACACCAACAAAGCATCTATGCCAGTGATCAGTCTTCCACTAGTGTCATTTTCCAGCCCTTGTTATTTTAATAGTGAAGGCTTAATAAAATAATCATAGAATTCGCTATATTCTTACTTGGCTTCCCAAACACTGACCTTGGGGTAATTTTTGTAGATAAGTAGTAACCTAAAGTATAGTTGCGGATATTCAGTTTTTGGCTCCTACACCTAGGGTCAACCCAACCATTTGGGAACAAGTGTTCTAAATAACAGACTCAAAGGCATACCTTGAAACCTCTTATACTTATAACACTTCCCAGTCAGGGCCTGGTTGGAAACAAACTGCATTTACCGATTGAAATTAATGAATTTATTGTTTGCTGAATCATGCTACAGTGATCTGGAGAAGACTGCATGTCCTGAGGCCAATACTAATCTCCATGTCACATAGGGGCATTCACTATCTTTTTCAAGTCCCTGTATCACCCAGTGTCTATGCCAAGATCTATATGATAGATCTGTTATTATTCATATATATATATATATATATATATATATATATATATATATATATATATATATATATATTATACACAAAAGCCATGAATATCTTGTAAATTATATCCTTATAAACGGTGAGTTCTGATGTCATCAGTTATAAACAGTGAGTTCTGATGTCATTTCTGTCACGACTCACTAAAACTTGTGTATTATAATAAATAATACCCCCAGTTGCAAAATATGAGGTTATTAGAAGTTACCTCGGAGTTCCATGACCTGTATAAAAACAGTCTGCCTTCAGCCTCGTGTTTTTATATGGTCATGAAACTCCTCGGTAACTTACAATATCCTTATAATTTACAAGAGGCGGTACTTTATTCACTATATATATATATATATATATATATATATATATATATATATATATATATATATATATATATATATATATATATATATATATATATATATATATATATATATATATATAGGTAAACACTTGAACTCTAGTCCAGACTTAGATTTACTGTCGGTGCTGGGTCAAAATATATAAACTCTCAGGCAACAGCACTCTAATCCGGATTTGAAGCGTATTTGTGGGTGCAGGTTCAAACTGTACTTAATTTGTCACACAGAACCGCACTCCAAAGTCTTTTTTAGTGAGTCAAATCACCTTTATTAGTATGTATATATATATATATATATATATATATATATATATGGTGCTGGCAATTTATAGAGATTAAGTACCTGTTACAGAAGAGCTTACAATCAGTCCAACACAAACGCGCTTATTAAAGGGATAGTTTCAAGGGAAAACATGTTTCCCCCCCCCCATGAGCTAATAGTGCTGCTCCAGCAGACTTCTCAGTTGAAATCAGCTTTTCAAAAGAGCAATCTGATTTTTTTATATTTAATTTTGAAATCAAAATATCACCCCCTCAGCAGCCCAGCCACAGAACAATGGGAAGGTAACAGATGCCTGGTAGATCTACAAATAGTTACATTAAAGGAACAGTAACACCAGAAAAGTGAAAGTGTTTTAAAGTAATGGAAATATCATGTACTGTTGCCCTGCACTGGTAAAACTGGTGTGGTTGTTTCAGAAACACTACTATAGTTCATATAAACAAGCTGCTGAGTAGCAATGGCGGAAATTGAAAAAAACACAAAACTATATGGCACAGGATAAATAATGGATACCAGATAACACCATTATGTTCTACAGAACGTATCTGCTGTGTAACCTGAGCCTTTTCTCCTTTGAATGGCTGTCCATTCAAAGGACCCATTTTCGCTGGCACAATGTCTGAGGTGAGTAACTACACATGTCCATTAACACTAGCGGTAGCTCAGCAGTATTGTAGTCCCTTGACTTCCGGGAACTTCTGCTCTTCCCCTGATACAATTCTCACTTTAGGATCGGTGTTACTTTAAAAGCGAACAGTCACGTGACAACGGCCGCTCTACACTTTGCTATTGGTGCAAACTTATGTGGGTAAAAGGATCTTCCCCCTCGTGGTGCCGGCTCAGGCCTGCTCTCTCTCAAGCCAATGCTTCCGCCAAAGAGCCAATGACACAGCACCCCGGGCCAGCAGATCACTATCTATAAGTTCTCTGCTCCCGCCTGGCTTCTCACTCCACACACAACGTTCGGCCTCTCCTTACCACTCATCTCCCTTCTTTAGCGCTGTTTTCAGTAATTCCCCGAGCTCGGCCTTTTGGGTCTCAGTGTCCCCACTTTTGCACAGTTCCGGTGTCGGCCCGGGGATAGGTGCTCGTGTGGTACAGTGTCCCTGTGCCGGTCCCGTTTCGCTACCTCCACCTCCTCCCTCTGCCATAACTGCTTTCCGACTATTCTTTTAGCGGGGGAGCGCGCACGCTCCACCGGGGACTGATCAGTAGCGCTGTTAGGTATACGTGCGCGCGCACATACCGGAAGAAGAAAAGCGGCCGGTAGGAGCGCGCGCGGACGTTTTCACGTTCGTTGCGTTCCACCAAATGTTAAGAGGGACGTCTTCCTCCTTGGTAGTGTCTAGTTCCTATCCTCGAAAACGACGAACTAGTCACTATTTTCTTCCTAGCTCTACAGTTTTTAACTCACATTAATAAAATCAGCTCGGCCTTCCTTTGTTCGCTTTATTACATTTTGTTCTCTCAGACTCTCTGTGGGGAATTAAAATCCTGTCAGAACGCAACCCAGATGGGATTTTTGACGTAGAAAGAGTTGTAGTAGCCAGTGTCACTTAGTGGCAAATATGTTGTTGGTCTGTTGCTACTAGGGTTGCCACCTTTTCTGGAAAAAAATACCAGCCTTCCTATATATTTATCTTTTTCCCCTATTATTAAAATTGCGATCAACCTAATTTTTTATACCAGCCAGGCAAGTAAAATACCAGCCAGATGGCAACCCTAGTTGCCACATGTGACTCATAAGGCTGTGCCCGTGACTTGGCTTTGCATCAGTGGTAACAAGTAGGGTTGCCACCTTTTGTGGAAAAAAATACTAGCCTTCCTATATATTTAACTTTTTTCCCTATTAATAACATTGGGATCAACCATCATTTTTACCGGCCAGTAAAACACCGGCCAGGTGGCAACCCTAGTGACAAGGTTGCCACCTTTTCGGGGAAAAAATACCGGCCTTCCTATATATTTATAGTTTTTCCCTATTAATAACATTGGGATCAACCATCATTTTTACCAGCCAGACCGGTAAAATACCGACCAGGTGGCAACCCCAGGGCAGCCATCAGGGGGGAGAGTTGTAGGGGGCGCCGAGGGTAAGGGGGGCCTGGCCACGCCACACTTACTTGATTAGCCTCCCGTCTTTCTGATAGCTGCTGACTTCGGGAAGGCATGGACGTTTAAGGGGCCCTTGCCACCAATTTTCTTATAATGTGGGGGGGGGGGCTGGCCACCAATTTTTTTTTCTCATTTGGGGTCCTAGCCACCAATATTTTTAAATGGGGGGGCCCTGGCCACAAATGTTTTTATGGGGGACCCTGACCACCAATAGGGGGCCCAGGAAATGTTGTCGTATGGGGCCCTGCGATTTCTAAAGTTGGTCCTGGGCAACCCTACTGGCAAGCTGTGGATTTGGGAAAATGTCGACGGAGCTGCTTTAAAAATGGAATGGTGCTGTTTATTGAGCCTGTGAGGGGCTTTTTGGGCTTGGGCAAGGCTGGAGCAGCATTATACTGTTTTCGAGTGCAGAGGTCTTACTTTGAGTTTGAGGAAATAAATGAATGATTTCCTTGTGGACATTAAACCCTGAACTTGGTGATCAAAGGCAGGTAATAATAACATGACTCCCTTGCATCTAGGGTTGCCACCTTTCCTGGAAAAAAATACCAGCCTTTTTATATTTTAATGTTTTTTCCCTGTAAATAACATTGACATAAAGCAACATTTTTACTGGCCAGGCGGGTAAAAATACCAGGCAGGTGGCAACCCTATCTGCACTTGGAGGCACAGCCCCATATACGGATTCCACCAGGCATTGGTCCATAGTAACCAGATGGCTTTTGAAATTCCAAACTGGAGAACTGCTGAACAAAAAACAAAATAATTCTAAAACCACAAATAAGACAAACTGCAAGAAATATACCAACTTATGTATGATGTAGAACAGTTTACAGAGTCTGTCACGCCCCGGACTTATTTTAGAAAGACATAATAAGGTAAAAAAATGAAAATTTTTATATCACTAATAGAAAAATGTTCTAAAATAGAAAATATAAAGTAATTGAAAAAAAGTCTTTATTCTGATATCAAATGAACCAACTGTAATATTTTAGGCAAATTTCAGAAATCTCATAAAAACCACAATCTTTACCAAGGTTTTGCAGTTTGGTAGTTTGCAGTAGAAAGACATAATAACCCATCTGAGATTCATTAGAATATATACGTTTTAAAAATATTTTTCAGGAGTCCGCATACTTAGTGGCACATAAAATGTATGTAGGCTGCTTATTTTGCAGCAGACACATTGTTAACTGTGGCATTTCATATGCATAATTTTCATTTTTGAGTCCCTCCCTGCCACACACTTTGGTATATCTGTGCATATTGGGCATCAAACTGTTCAGAAGACCTTTGGAATTCATATTTAGGGTGATTTGCCTTTGTATGTAAGTTAATGTGTCAAACTGTTATAACTGCTTTGTGTAGCTTTGCGGTTTGGAGTAGGAATAAATAATTAACACATTAGCAGAATGTGTACCTTCCAAAAATATATGGTTTTTAGGGGTCACCATACTTTTTTTTTTTTTTTTAGCTTTTTTCCATACATACGTAAATATTAGCCATGAAATAAATATGCACAAGGTATATTTTGGGGTCTTTACATACCATGTAGTTTGGTAAACCTATGTACAATGGGTATCAAACTATTCAGCGGACCCCTGGCATTCATATTCAGGGTGTTTTATCTTGGTCAGTAATGATACGCGGGAGATTGTTGTTTGGGCCCCCTCATGCCACATACTTAGGTAAATCTATGCATGTTGGGCATCAGACTGTTCACTGTTGTTCATATTAAGGGTTTTTTATTTTGATACCTAATAACATGAGGGAGTTAAGATACTGCAAATTGGAAGCTTTGAGGTAATTTTTGGAAATCTCAAAATCGCCAAATTTAGGAAAGTTTTTCAGAAAAAGTTTTTCTCAGGGAACTGACTGTGAATTCAGCACTGTGGCCTAATAATGCACAGTCACAGGCAAAATACAGTGCTAAGGAAAGGGATTCGCCTACACTGCAAAACCATACAGCAAATACAAATAGAAAATACTGCTTTCGCTGAGGTTCAACACAACACACTGAAAATCATGTTACATGTCCTGAAAAAGCTAAATGTGTGCATTTATGCCACAAATGCACAAAAGTAGGACATTTTGCTAAGATCTGCCGTAGTTCTGCTAAAGATGTTCATGAAGTCACTACTACAATTGTTACAGTATTAAGTGTGGATAAAGCTGATACATTTATTCCAGACAAGTTTATATGCACTGCCAGTGTCAGTACTGCTTCTGCTGACAAGGGACACTCCATTAACCTGATGCTTGATACAGTTTCAGCTGTTTCTATACTACCAAAGGATATTTTCTTGAAATTCTTTGCAAAAGATCCACTCGTTGCACCTGCCCTGAGACTGGTCAGTTACTTAAAGGATCCAATCCCTGTGCTTGGTTGCTTGCCAGTAACTGTACAGTTTGAATCAAATACTGCAAAATGTGACTTTTACATTGTGAATAAGGGTACTGCTATACTTGGAAGCAGGACCGACATCAGAAATCGCAGGGCCCCACACGACAAAATTTCCAGGGCCCCCTGGGCTGCGCCCAACGCTAGCCCCACCTACAGGTCCGCCCTCCCCACCACACAATAAAAAAACAAAAAAAATATTGGTGGCTAGGGTTAATAAAAAATAAAACATGTTAATAAAAAATAAAAAGATATTGGTGGTCAGGGCCCCCCATAAAACACCACAGTTTGTCTCATATGAGTTGAATCCTTTCTGAGAGAGAGGAATATTGTGCATAGGAAATCTTCAGTGTATTACCCACAAACAAATGGAGAAATCGAGCGATTCAACAGAAGTCTGAAAGAAGCACTACAGACAGCAAATCTTACTGGGAAATCTTGGAAAGCATTTACAACAGAGTTCTTATTTAACTACAGAGCAATGTGCCATGCAACAACTCAATCATCTCCTGCTGAATTATTACATGGTAGACAGATACGCACTAAATTACATGTTGCAGACATCAAACTTCCACAAAATACCGTGCCTACAAAATCATCTACTGCTGACATTGTGAAATGTCAACAAGCCAAATGTAAGGCTTATACTGACAGAAAACGTGGTGCAAGAGAAATGCACTTTCAGCCTGGATCTTTAGTCAGAATTAAGAAACCAGGAATACTGAAACAAGGACAATCTAAATTTACTACACCACTTGAAGTGAGATGCCACAAGGACCATACACACATAAACTGTCTGATGGATGCATATGGAATGCAAGTCGTCTTGCTCCTGTTAGATATGACTTTGGAGAAGCTCCATTTGATGAAGAACATTTTCCTACTCCTGATGTCAACTGCAATAGGCCTGAAGAAAGTGAACCTATAAGGTGTACTGAGAGAATCAGAAAACTACCTGCATGGACGCATGACTATGTGATGTGAATAATGTATATTATTGCTTTAAGACGATTGTTGTTGTTTATTACATTTGCCCAAATGCTTTCCTACTAGAATATGTGGTGTTTATACAAATGGCCTGTAGATGTCACTGTGCCCAGACTTATACTGTGCATACTTCATACAGCGTAAAAGTGAAAGTTACTTTTGTTAAATGGCTGTGCGAGACTCTGCTAATAAAGCACTGTTATACTCTACTCATCCTTTGCTACCCAAAACATAACAATTTGAATAGAATATTGTGCTATTTTCAGCTTGTCAGCTAAATTCGTGAATTGTGAGGTTTATACAAGAGCTGAATTTCCAGCTTTCCACATTTTGGACCCCTTTGGACCCCCTCCTGCAGCATTATGAACCCCCTATGGCCAATAAGCTGAGTATGGGGGGGAGACAGCAGCAAACCTCCACATGCGGCAGCAGAGCAAGTATTGCCCTTGGAGTATATATATATATATATATATATATATATATATATATATATATATATACACACATATATATATATATATATATAAAGTAGTGTAGAGGCCAGCACAACTCGTCTGAAGGTCGTATTTGCCTGGGTGCAAAAAAGCCCAAAAATTAAGTAGTGAAATAAAGAAGCTTGCACTCACAGGACTTATCAAAATCAAAAAAGGTGTTTATTTGGATCAAAAACGACTAACGTTTCGGCTCACACTCAAGCCTTTCTCAAAGTGAACTTACAAACACTCACCAACCATTTAAACCCTAGAATGGCGGGAAACAGTACATAGTGACGTCACAGTGACGTGTGTGGGGGATTTTCCATAAGTGAACAAGGTAAACAAATCAAAAATGCAACAAACAAAGAATAAACAGATCAAAGATAACAAAATAAGTTATAGTAACATCATGTCAAAGTTGCAACCAATATGCAACATTGTAAAGCTGCCTGCACAGGAAGAACATAGAATACATTGTGTGTATATCCGAGGGAGCGCTCCGGTAATATTAACCGTTAGCAGCACTAATAAAGATAAAGTAAAGTCTTTTAACCAGCGGTGCTTAATAAAAAGTCTGATAATTACCCGCCGACTGAAGGAACTTCTCAATTCGGCTAAAGGCGATTCTGTATTTCTCTGGGTTCGTAGCCGATGTCAGAGGTTTCCGTGGCCTGCGGCGTCATTGATGGACCAGCGTTCGTTGAAGCACTTCGTGTCACATTGCCGACGACAAGGTGGCATTGCGCGTGATCACTTGAAGAGAGTCAGCCGTATAAAGGGTAGGAGGGATTGCCGGGGAGCTCCACATCTGTCCCAGTGTCCGTGTCTTACGGTCAGTTGCCTGTGGGTGGCGCTATGTTCAGTAGGGGCGGAGTAGCCATGGGGTCCATGCCTAGCAACCCACTTTGTATAGCAATCCCCTGCTTAGGCATCACTTGACAGCTTGCCGGCGGCTCCATATTTCTCACAGTCTGTGTCACAAGACCAACGGCACCATAAGCGTATCAGCACTATCAGTGGTTCTATGTCTGGCTCTATCACCAACTCCAGTGACTATGCTTGCGGCGGCCCACAGGGCAAGCGGAGTTGCTAAGGAGCCCTCTTCTGGTAACCATTGCACGTATGTCGGCGCTGATGGTCCGCGCTGTGGCAAGGCACCTGCTGTGTCTACTTAGAGATCAAGGGGTACACTCAGGGTCATCACTTCCTCCACAGCACAGCTCTGCCGTAATTCAAGATCGCCGTATATGTTGGCCATATTTGTTCAAGAGCCCTTGTCATGCTGTCAAATAGGAGGACATGGTTACCATGGGATATATACATAGCAACCACCTATCGATCTGCGGGTAAAAACACAGATTAATGTTATCAATATAGAACATGACAGGCACGGCAACAATATAAGGCCAGGGTCTAGGGATGGAAAAGTTGGAATAGCAGCTGGGAGAGATACACTTAGGTTCAAGTGCCAAGTACACATATAGAGGCTATAGCTCAATATATCACTTTGTCCTCAGTCACATGTAAACTAATCCAGCATGGAGCCCCGCCAGTGTGCACAGGTGTGAAGCGTGCCCTGATGGCTTGGGCAAATACAGTGAATGTTCTTTCAGAGCCACTGAGAGGATCTATCATCCGGCCATTGGTGTTCATGGTGTGCTTGATGTGGCGCCACCACGTAGGATATTGGGGCTGGTTTAGCCAGGGAACAGAAGGATTGGCAAAGGGAAACACGACACAACTCAACAGGTGTGCCATCTATGAGGGGTTCAACAGGTTGCAGTGCTGACAGTTTAAAAGAAAGGGGCATAGGAGATCAATTTGTTAAAAGAAAGGGGCATAGGAGATCAGTTCGTTAAGCCCCCGGGGGCTAAGAGTATCCAAGCGATGAATCCACTTCAGCTCATTCTGTAGTAATAGTTTTTCACGGTCGCCCCCTCGAGGAGGGCTGGGGACGCAGTCAATGATCATACTACGCAGGGACGCCAATGTATGTTTGCATTCCACGAAGTGTTGTGCCACAGGGGTGTCTCCACTTCCTTTTCCTAGTGCTGCCCTGATGGTAGATCTATGGTTTGCCATCCTGTCTCTGAAGTTGGTAATTGTTTTCCCCACATACATCAGCCCACACGGGCATTTAATGATGTAAATGATGTACTTGGAAGTACAGGTTAGTCTGTGCTTAATCATGATTTGTTTCCCCGAGTGTGGGTGGGAGAATGTGGATCCAGTCAATAGTTGTCTGCAAGTGGTGCAATCAGTGCATCTGAAACACCCAGGCTTGGAATTGGAGAGCCACGTAGTAGGTGTAGGAGGTTGGTAGCAATGTGTTGGATCTGTGTTTACCAGCTGGTCCCTCAGGTTTCTGCCTCTCTTGTACGCAATCCGTGGCGGCTGTTTGAAAAGGGGTGGGAGAGTTCTGTCTCTTTGCACTATAGACCAATGATCAAGTATTGTTTTAGTGAATGGTTTGGTGGCAGGTGAATATGTGGTTAAAAAAGTGAGTCTCTCATCTTTGGCCCTTGTGGCGTTGTGGTGAGTTGAATCCAACAGTTCAACCTGTGTGTGGCTCGTGGCTCTCTGGCGGCTATCCAGGAGTTCGTGTAGTGGGTAACCACGTTGAAGAAACCGGTTAGTGAGGTCATCCAATTGGGTGTCAAGTCTTGTTAGGTTCGTGTTATTTCGTACGGTGTGAACCATTTGTGAGTATGGAATACTCCTGAGTAGGTGCGGTGGGTGGCATGATGTGTGATGCAAAAGGGTATTTCTGTCAGTGGCTTTACGGTAGATGGTAGTAGTAAGTTCAGTGCCCCGTTTCAGTATCGAAATATCCAAAAATGGAATCTCATCAGGGTCAATATGTGCTGTAAATTTGATTGGAGTGGGTAAGGCATTCAGGTCATCAATCATCGTGGTAAAGCGGTCCATAGGTCCCGTCCACAGGACAAGTAGGTCATCGATAAAGCGCCAGATCTTGTAGATTGAGGACCCATACTGAGGTAGAATGTAGTGCTGCTCAAAGTGTGCCATGAACAGATTGGCAAGGGCAGGTGCCACATTGGAACCCATACTTGTCCCACTCAGTTGTAGGTAGTAGCAGAGTTCAAATTTAAAATAGTTATGCTTAAGGCACAGTTCCAAGAGATCGATCAAGAATTCTGTCCTTGGGCGGGTAGGGTCTGGGTATTTTTGTAACGCTTCCCGGATTCTTTCGATGCCCTCATCCGTAGGTATTACCGTGTATAATGAGGTCACATCCATGGTGGCAAGGAGTGTCTGTGCCGGTATTGGTTGGCAATCCCTCAGTTTCACTAGAAGGTCACCAGTATCTTTCAAATAGGTAGACGTAGTTTGTACTAGAGGCTGTAAGAAGTAGTCTGTATATATCGCCAAGGGTTGGAGGATGGAGTCCCGGGCACTGACAATAGGTCGTCCTGGGGGGTTGGTCAATGTTTTATGGATTTTAGGCAGGGTGTATAGTATTGGTGTGACAGGGTGGTTGGTGACAAGGAAGGCGTGTGTAGACTCTGAAATAATCCCCTGTAAGAGAGCCGCCTGCAGTATTGTATCAATCTTTCTCTTGAACGTTAGTGTTGGGTCAGTGTCGAGTTTGGTATACACCCTTGGGTCACTGAGTTGTCTGAGGATTTCCGACCTATAATCAGAGTAGTTAAGAATTACTACCCCTCCACCCTTATCCGCTGGTCTAATGACGATCGTGGGATGATTAGCCAGAGATCTGATTGCTTCCTTTTCAGTTTGTGTAATATTGGGCCATCCTGTAGGATACCTCGGTTTCATGGATTCATCTGTCAATAGACGGGTCAGGGCAGCTATGGATTTCGGAGTATTCTGCGGTTCGAAATGGCTTTTGGTGCGGAATGGAGAGTACTCCTGAGTATTCTGTGTCCTAAAGTGGTCCTTGAGTTTCATGGTCCTCTGAAACTTGTGAATGTCTATCATGAGATCTAGTTGCTTCATATTGGTTGTAGGGACAAATGAGAGGCCCTTTGATAAAATACTACGTTCCGCTGGGCTAAGTTGGTGATTACTGAGGTTGAAAACTACTTCCTCCGCTGGTAATGTGCCGAAGGTGGTCTTGTGTCTGGTGCCACCCCGCCTCTTATGTGGCCGTCCTTGGTTTTTGATCTGGTAGTGGTGCCTAAAAAAAGATTGCTGGAGTTTGCAGAAGTGTTGGTACTGGTATTGTCGTTGAATGGAGAGTAGAGCCCCCTAGGCTTGCCTCTGCCCCTGGTACGGGTATCGGAGTCTGAGGGGGACGATGTGTAAGGAGACGAATCAATCCCACTGAAGCCCACACGATATCTCTGGGGTTTATTGAATCTTGGTCTGTTGTGCTCCCCTCCCGACAGCCAGTTATAGACGCGTCTGTTCTGGTAGTCAGAATGAACTATCTGTACTTTATTCTTCTTGAATTTATGCAGTTCGGTGGAATAGTGTACAAGTTGTTGTTCTAGTTTGTCCAGCCACTTGTTATCACGGTCAGATCTCAGGGTAGAAAGATGCGCCGTTTCGAATGAAGCTATCTCTGTTCGGGTGACTGACAGGTTTTTAGTAACTTCTTCGACCACCAGAAGAATGAGGTCAAGTGAACACTTATTTAAGATCTGGCACCATCTCTTGCAGAATTCTGTGTTATTTCTTCCAATCGTTGGTATATTCTTAACTCTGAATCCCCTTGGTATATGTTGCCTTTTGTAGAAGTCTGAGAGGTAGATGCCGTGTAATTTAAGATCAATCTCCCTCTCCTTAAGCCTTAGTAGGTTATGGTAAAGGTCCTTCAGCGAAGCGGTAGGAAGAACATCATCCGCTGTCTCAGTAAAGAGAATGTTGGCAGCTTCTGCGTCTGAGAATTGAAGTCCGCCCAGTGGGGTATCAATAAGATCAGAGCCTCCACTGTGTTCCATCGCCTGGGTAAAAACGGTAGATAATCGACACGAGGTGGACTAGGTAAAGTAACTCGGGTGCAAGGCCGGAAAAAATGAATAAAGTAGTGTAGAGGCCAGCACAACTCGTCTGAAGGTCGTATTTGCCTGGGTGCAAAAAAGCCCAAAAATTAAGTAGTGAAATAAAGAAGCTTGCACTCACAGGACTTATCAAAATCAAAAAAGGTGTTTATTTGGATCAAAAACGACTAACGTTTCGGCTCACACTCAAGCCTTTCTCAAAGTGAACTTACAAACACTCACCAACCATTTAAACCCTAGAATGGCGGGAAACAGTACATAGTGACGTCACAGTGACGTGTGTGGGGGATTTTCCATAAGTGAACAAGGTAAACAAATCAAAAATGCAACAAACAAAGAATAAACAGATCAAAGATAACAAAATAAGTTATAGTAACATCATGTCAAAGTTGCAACCAATATGCAACATTGTAAAGCTGCCTGCACAGGAAGAACATAGAATACATTGTGTGTATATCCGAGGGAGCGCTCCGGTAATATTAACCGTTAGCAGCACTAATAAAGATAAAGTAAGGTCTTTTAACCAGCGGTGCTTAATAAAAAGTCTGATAATTACCCGCCGACTGAAGGAACTTCTCAATTCGGCTAAAGGCGATTCTGTATTTCTCTGGGTTCGTAGCCGATGTCAGAGGTTTCCGTGGCCTGCGGCGTCATTGATGGACCAGCGTTCGTTGAAGCACTTCGTGTCACATTGCCGACGACAAAGGTGGCATTGCGCGTGATCACTTGAAGAGAGTCAGCCGTATAAAGGGTAGGAGGGATTGCCGGGGAGCTCCACATCTGTCCCAGTGTCCGTGTCTTACGGTCAGTTGCCTGTGGGTGGCGCTATGTTCAGTAGGGGCGGAGTAGCCATGGGGTCCATGCCTAGCAACCCACTTTGTATAGCAATCCCTTCTTAGGCATCACTTGACAGCTTGCCGGCGGCTCCATATTTCTCACAGTCTGTGTCACAAGACCAACGGCACCATAAGCGTATCAGCACTATCAGTGGTTCTATGTCTGGCTCTATCACCAACTCCAGTGACTATGCTTGCGGCGGCCCACAGGGCAAGCGGAGTTGCTAAGGAGCCCTCTTCTGGTAACCATTGCACGTATGTCGGCGCTGATGGTCCGCGCTGTGGCAAGGCACCTGCTGTGTCTACTTAGAGATCAAGGGGTACACTCAGGGTCATCACTTCCTCCACAGCACAGCTCTGCCGTAATTCAAGATCGCCGTATATGTTGGCCATATTTGTTCAAGAGCCCTTGTCATGCTGTCAAATAGGAGGACAAGGTTACCATGGGATATATACATAGCAACCACCTATCGATCTGCGGGTAAAAACACAGAGTTAATGTTATCAATATAGAACATGACAGGCACGGCAACAATATAAGGCCAGGGTCTAGGGATGGAAAAGTTGGAATAGCAGCTGGGAGAGATACACTTAGGTTCAAGTGCCAAGTACACATATAGAGGCTATAGCTCAATATATCACTTTGTCCTCAGTCACATGTAAACTAATCCAGCATGGAGCCCCGCCAGTGTGCACAGGTGTGAAGCGTGCCCTGATGGCTTGGGCAAATACAGTGAATGTTCTTTCAGAGCCACTGAGAGGATCTATCATCCGGCCATTGGTGTTCATGGTGTGCTTGATGTGGCGCCACCACGTAGGATATTGGGGCTGGTTTAGCCAGGGAACAGAAGGATTGGCAAAGGGAAACACGACACAACTCAACAAGTGTGCCATCTATGAGGGGTTCAACAGGTTGCAGTGCTGACAGTTTAAAAGAAAGGGGCATAGGAGATCAATTTGTTAAAAGAAAGGGGCATAGGAGATCAGTTCGTTAAGCCCCCGGGGGCTAAGAGTATCCAAGCGATGAATCCACTTCAGCTCAGTCTGTAGTAATAGTTTTTCACGGTCGCCCCCTCGAGGAGGGCTGGGGACGCAGTCAATGATCATACTACGCAGGGACGCCAATGTATGTTTGCATTCCACGAAGTGTTGTGCCACAGGGGTGTCTCCACTTCCTTTTCCTAGTGCTGCCCTGATGGTAGATCTATGGTTTGCCATCCTGTCTCTGAAGTTGGTAATTGTTTTCCCCACATACATCAGCCCACACGGGCATTTAATGATGTAAATGATGTACTTGGAAGTACAGGTTAGTCTGTGCTTAATCATGATTTGTTTCCCCGAGTGTGGGTGGGAGAATGTGGATCCAGTCAATAGTTGTCTGCAAGTGGTGCAATCAGTGCATCTGAAACACCCAGGCTTGGAATTGGAGAGCCACGTAGTAGGTGTAGGAGGTTGGTAGCAATGTGTTGGATCTGTGTTTACCAGCTGGTCCCTCAGGTTTCTGCCTCTCTTGTACGCAATCCGTGGCGGCTGTTTGAAAAGGGGTGGGAGAGTTCTGTCTCTTTGCACTATAGACCAATGATCAAGTATTGCTTTAGTGAATGGTTTGGTGGCAGGTGAATATGTGGTTAAAAAAGTGAGTCTCTCATCTTTGGCCCTTGTGGCGTTGTGGCGTTCACTTATGGAAAATCCCCCACACACGTCACTGTGACGTCACTATGTACTGTTTCCCGCCATTCTAGGGTTTAAATGGTTGGTGAGTGTTTGTAAGTTCACTTTGAGAAAGGCTTGAGTGTGAGCCGAAACGTTAGTCGTTTTTGATCCAAATAAACACCTTTTTTGATTTTGATAAGTCCTGTGAGTGCAAGCTTCTTTATTTCACTACTTAATTTTTGGGCTTTTTTGCACCCAGGCAAATACGACCTTCAGACGAGTTGTGCTGGCCTCTACACTACTTTATTCATTTTTTCCGGCCTTGCACCCGAGTTACTTTACCTAGTCCACCTCGTGTCGATTATCTACCGTTTTTACCCAGGCGATGGAACACAGTGGAGGCTCTGATCTTATTGATACCCCACTGGGCGGACTTCAATTCTCAGACGCAGAAGCTGCCAACATTCTCTTTACTGAGACAGCGGATGATGTTCTTCCTACCGCTTCGCTGAAGGACCTTTACCATAACCTACTAAGGCTTAAGGAGAGGGAGATTGATCTTAAATTACACGGCATCTACCTCTCAGACTTCTACAAAAGGCAACATATACCAAGGGGATTCAGAGTTAAGAATATACCAACGATTGGAAGAAATAACACAGAATTCTGCTAGACCCTGGCCTTATATTGTTGCCGTGCCTGTCATGTTCTATATTGATAACATTAACTCTGTGTTTTTACCCGCAGATCGATAGGTGGTTGCTATGTATATATCCCATGGTAACCTTGTCCTCCTATTTGACAGCATGACAAGGGCTCTTGAACAAATATGGCCAACATATACGGCGATCTTGAATTACGGCAGAGCTGTGCTGTGGAGGAAGTGATGACCCTGAGTGTACCCCTTGATCTCTAAGTAGACACAGCAGGTGCCTTGCCACAGCGCGGACCATCAGCGCCGACATACGTGCAATGGTTACCAGAAGAGGGCTCCTTAGCAACTCCGCTTGCCCTGTGGGCCGCCGCAAGCATAGTCACTGGAGTTGGTGATAGAGCCAGACATAGAACCACTGATAGTGCTGATACGCTTATGGTGCCGTTGGTCTTGTGACACAGACTGTGAGAAATATGGAGCCGCCGGCAAGCTGTCAAGTGATGCCTAAGAAGGGATTGCTATACAAAGTGGGTTGCTAGGCATGGACCCCATGGCTACTCCGCCCCTACTGAACATAGCGCCACCCACAGGCAACTGACCGTAAGACACGGACACTGGGACAGATGTGGAGCTCCCCGGCAATCCCTCCTACCCTTTATACGGCTGACTCTCTTCAAGTGATCACGCGCAATGCCACCTTTGTCGTCGGCAATGTGACACGAAGTGCTTCAACGAACGCTGGTCCATCAATGACGCCGCAGGCCACGGAAACCTCTGACATCGGCTACGAACCCAGAGAAATACAGAATCGCCTTTAGCCGAATTGAGAAGTTCCTTCAGTCGGCGGGTAATTATCAGACTTTTTATTAAGCACCGCTGGTTAAAAGACTTTACTTTATCTTTATTAGTGCTGCTAACGGTTAATATTACCGGAGCGCTCCCTCGGATATACACACAATGTATTCTATGTTCTTCCTGTGCAGGCAGCTTTACAATGTTGCATATTGGTTGCAACTTTGACATGATGTTACTATAACTTATTTTGTTATCTTTGATCTGTTTATTCTTTGTTTGTTGCATTTTTGATTTGTTTACCTTGTTCACTTATGGAAAATCCCCCACACACGTCACTGTGACGTCACTATGTACTGTTTCCCGCCATTCTAGGGTTTAAATGGTTGGTGAGTGTTTGTAAGTTCACTTTGAGAAAGGCTTGAGTGTGAGCCGAAACGTTAGTCGTTTTTGATCCAAATAAACACCTTTTTTGATTTTGATAAGTCCTGTGAGTGCAAGCTTCTTTATTTCACTACTTAATTTTTGGGCTTTTTTGCACCCAGGCAAATACGACCTTCAGACGAGTTGTGCTGGCCTCTACACTACTTTATTCATTTTTTCCGGCCTTGCACCCGAGTTACTTTACCTAGTCCACCTCGTGTCGATTATCTACCGTTTTTACCCAGGCGATGGAACACAGTGGAGGCTCTGATCTTATTGATACCCCACTGGGCGGACTTCAATTCTCAGACGCAGAAGCTGCCAACATTCTCTTTACTGAGACAGCGGATGATGTTCTTCCTACCGCTTCGCTGAAGGACCTTTACCATAACCTACTAAGGCTTAAGGAGAGGGAGATTGATCTTAAATTACACGGCATCTACCTCTCAGACTTCTACAAAAGGCAACATATACCAAGGGGATTCAGAGTTAAGAATATACCAACGATTGGAAGAAATAACACAGAATTCTGCAAGAGATGGTGCCAGATCTTAAATAAGTGTTCACTTGACCTCATTCTTCTGGTGGTCGAAGAAGTTACTAAAAACCTGTCAGTCACCCGAACAGAGATAGCTTCATTCGAAACGGCGCATCTTTCTACCCTGAGATCTGACCGTGATAACAAGTGGCTGGACAAACTAGAACAACAACTTGTACACTATTCCACCGAACTGCATAAATTCAAGAAGAATAAAGTACAGATAGTTCATTCTGACTACCAGAACAGACGCGTCTATAACTGGCTGTCGGGAGGGGAGCACAACAGACCAAGATTCAATAAACCCCAGAGATATCGTGTGGGCTTCAGTGGGATTGATTCGTCTCCTTACACATCGTCCCCCTCAGACTCCGATACCCGTACCAGGGGCAGAGGCAAGCCTAGGGGGCTCTACTCTCCATTCAACGACAATACCAGTACCAACACTTCTGCAAACTCCAGCAATCTTTTTTTAGGCACCACTACCAGATCAAAAACCAAGGACGGCCACATAAGAGGCGGGGTGGCACCAGACACAAGACCACCTTCGGCACATTACCAGCGGAGGAAGTAGTTTTCAACCTCAGTAATCACCAACTTAGCCCAGCGGAACGTAGTATTTTATCAAAGGGCCTCTCATTTGTCCCTACAACCAATATGAAGCAACTAGATCTCATGATAGACATTCACAAGTTTCAGAGGACCATGAAACTCAAGGACCACTTTAGGACACAGAATACTCAGGAGTACTCTCCATTCCGCACCAAAAGCCATTTCGAACCGCAGAATACTCCGAAATCCATAGCTGCCCTGACCCGTCTATTGACAGATGAATCCATGAAACCGAGGTATCCTACAGGATGGCCCAATATTACACAAACTGAAAAGGAAGCAATCAGATCTCTGGCTAATCATCCCACGATCGTCATTAGACCAGCGGATAAGGGTGGAGGGGTAGTAATTCTTAACTACTCTGATTATAGGTCGGAAATCCTCAGACAACTCAGTGACCCAAGGGTGTATACCAAACTCGACACTGACCCAACACTAACGTTCAAGAGAAAGATTGATACAATACTGCAGGCGGCTCTCTTACAGGGGATTATTTCAGAGTCTACACACGCCTTCCTTGTCACCAACCACCCTGTCACACCAATACTATACACCCTGCCTAAAATCCATAAAACATTGACCAACCCCCCAGGACGACCTATTGTCAGTGCCCGGGACTCCATCCTCCAACCCTTGGCGATATATACAGACTACTTCTTACAGCCTCTAGTACAAACTACGTCTACCTATTTGAAAGATACTGGTGACCTTCTAGTGAAACTGAGGGATTGCCAACCAATACCGGCACAGACACTCCTTGCCACCATGGATGTGACCTCATTATACACGGTAATACCTACGGATGAGGGCATCGAAAGAATCCGGGAAGCGTTACAAAAATACCCAGACCCTACCCGCCCAAGGACAGAATTCTTGATCGATCTCTTGGAACTGTGCCTTAAGCATAACTATTTTAAATTTGAACTCTGCTACTACCTACAACTGAGTGGGACAAGTATGGGTTCCAATGTGGCACCTGCCCTTGCCAATCTGTTCATGGCACACTTTGAGCAGCACTACATTCTACCTAAGTATGGGTCCTCAATCTACAAGATCTGGCGCTTTATCGATGACCTACTTGTCCTGTGGACGGGACCTATGGACCGCTTTACCACGATGATTGATGACCTGAATGCCTTACCCACTCCAATCAAATTTACAGCACATATTGACCCTGATGAGATTCCATTTTTGGATATTTCGATACTGAAACGGGGCACTGAACTTACTACTACCATCTACCGTAAAGCCACTGACAGAAATACCCTTTTGCATCACACATCATGCCACCCACCGCACCTACTCAGGAGTATTCCATACTCACAAATGGTTCGCACCGTACGAAATAACACGAACCTAACAAGACTTGACACCCAATTGGATGACCTCACTAACCGGTTTCTTCAACGTGGTTACCCACTACACGAACTCCTGGATAGCCGCCAGAGAGCCACGAGCCACACACAGGTTGAACTGTTGGATTCAACTCACCACAACGCCACAAGGGCCAAAGATGAGAGACTCACTTTTTTAACCACATATTCACCTGCCACCAAACCATTCACTAAAGCAATACTTGATCATTGGTCTATAGTGCAAAGAGACAGAACTCTCCCACCCCTTTTCAAACAGCCGCCACGGATTGCGTACAAGAGAGGCAGAAACCTGAGGGACCAGCTGGTAAACACAGATCCAACACATTGCTACCAACCTCCTACACCTACTACGTGGCTCTCCAATTCCAAGCCTGGGTGTTTCAGATGCACTGATTGCACCACTTGCAGACAACTATTGACTGGATCCACATTCTCCCACCCACACTCGGGGAAACAAATCATGATTAAGCACAGACTAACCTGTACTTCCAAGTACATCATTTACATCATTAAATGCCCGTGTGGGCTGATGTATGTGGGGAAAACAATTACCAACTTCAGAGACAGGATGGCAAACCATAGATCTACCATCAGGGCAGCACTAGGAAAAGGAAGTGGAGACACCCCTGTGGCACAACACTTCGTGGAATGCAAACATACATTGGCGTCCCTGCGTAGTATGATCATTGACTGCGTCCCCAGCCCTCCTCGAGGGGGCGACCGTGAAAAACTATTACTACAGACTGAGCTGAAGTGGATTCATCGCTTGGATACTCTTAGCCCCCGGGGGCTTAACGAACTGATCTCCTATGCCCCTTTCTTTTAACAAATTGATCTCCTATGCCCCTTTCTTTTAAACTGTCAGCACTGCAACCTGTTGAACCCCTCATAGATGGCACACCTGTTGAGTTGTGTCGTGTTTCCCTTTGCCAATCCTTCTGTTCCCTGGCTAAACCAGCCCCAATATCCTACGTGGTGGCGCCACATCAAGCACACCATGAACACCAATGGCCGGATGATAGATCCTCTCAGTGGCTCTGAAAGAACATTCACTGTATTTGCCCAAGCCATCAGGGCACGCTTCACACCTGTGCACACTGGCGGGGCTCCATGCTGGATTAGTTTACATGTGACTGAGGACAAAGTGATATATTGAGCTATAGCCTCTATATGTGTACTTGGCACTTGAACCTAAGTGTATCTCTCCCAGCTGCTATTCCAACTTTTCCATCCCTAGACCCTGGCCTTATATTGTTGCCGTGCCTGTCATGTTCTATATTGATAACATTAACTCTGTGTTTTTACCCGCAGATCGATAGGTGGTTGCTATGTATATATCCCATGGTAACCATGTCCTCCTATTTGACAGCATGACAAGGGCTCTTGAACAAATATGGCCAACATATACGGCGATCTTGAATTACGGCAGAGCTGTGCTGTGGAGGAAGTGATGACCCTGAGTGTACCCCTTGATCTCTAAGTAGACACAGCAGGTGCCTTGCCACAGCGCGGACCATCAGCGCCGACATACGTGCAATGGTTACCAGAAGAGGGCTCCTTAGCAACTCTGCTTGCCCTGTGGGCCGCCGCAAGCATAGTCACTGGAGTTGGTGATAGAGCCAGACATAGAACCACTGATAGTGCTGATACGCTTATGGTGCCGTTGGTCTTGTGACACAGACTGTGAGAAATATGGAGCCGCCGGCAAGCTGTCAAGTGATGCCTAAGCAGGGGATTGCTATACAAAGTGGGTTGCTAGGCATGGACCCCATGGCTACTCCGCCCCTACTGAACATAGCGCCACCCACAGGCAACTGACCGTAAGACACGGACACTGGGACAGATGTGGAGCTCCCCGGCAATCCCTCCTACCCTTTATACGGCTGACTCTCTTCAAGTGATCACGCGCAATGCCACCTTTGTCGTCGGCAATGTGACACGAAGTGCTTCAACGAACGCTGGTCCATCAATGACGCCGCAGGCCACGGAAACCTCTGACATCGGCTACGAACCCAGAGAAATACAGAATCGCCTTTAGCCGAATTGAGAAGTTCCTTCAGTCGGCGGGTAATTATCAGACTTTTTATTAAGCACCGCTGGTTAAAAGACTTTACTTTATCTTTATTAGTGCTGCTAACGGTTAATATTACCGGAGCGCTCCCTCGGATATACACACAATGTATTCTATGTTCTTCCTGTGCAGGCAGCTTTACAATGTTGCATATTGGTTGCAACTTTGACATGATGTTACTATAACTTATTTTGTTATCTTTGATCTGTTTATTCTTTGTTTGTTGCATTTTTGATTTGTTTACCTTGTTCACTTATGGAAAATCCCCCACACACGTCACTGTGACGTCACTATGTACTGTTTCCCGCCATTCTAGGGTTTAAATGGTTGGTGAGTGTTTGTAAGTTCACTTTGAGAAAGGCTTGAGTGTGAGCCGAAACGTTAGTCGTTTTTGATCCAAATAAACACCTTTTTTGATTTTGATAAGTCCTGTGAGTGCAAGCTTCTTTATTTCACTATATATATATATATATATATATAGCATTGGACTGGGTGTCTGGGGCCCACCGGGGTTACTGCCTCAGAGGCCACCACAATCCCTTCAATTGTGTGCCATTCACAGGTGCAACATTAAGTCCTGTACTTACCCTCTGGTAAATGTAAGTATTCGGTATTGGGATGCCATGTGTTGGAGTAAGCTGCACCTCATGCACCAAAGTGAGTTTGGTGCAAGTAAGCACAAACCTTACACTGTTCATTGATATTATTACATTATAATAAAGTATTTGCTCTCAAGTGGCCTCTTATACATGGTAGGATGGAGCCAACAAGAAGATTAAATAGAAACAAGAAAGTCAATTTGAAAGTCAAGTTTTTATTTATGCTTAAACAGTTACGAGAAAAAAAAACAGGTTAGATAAGAAGGAAGAGAAGAATAGGACAGAGAGAAGTAAGACTAAGTAAGCATTTGCAAGTTATATCTATTTATACAGACTGGGCATTCTCTGTCAGCACTTTATTATAGGTAAGGGGCATGCAAAGACATGCAAGAAATATGAGCATATTTAAAAAATTTCACTTGCCAGAGGGAAATTCTCTCTATTCACTAGTATGGGGGTTTAAAGGAAATATTTATAAAAAGAGTTTTTTGTTTTTTTATTCATTGGGATGTGCCTAATAAACTGCTCTCCCCCTCCCTAGTGAATGTAGTTTCATTGGCATTTAAGTAAATGTTTTGCTTTCATAGTGCACGATGGAGCCACTAGATGGCGGACCTTGCTCATCTTGTATATTTTGTAACCAATGTTTCTTTACCTTTTTTTCTTAGGAGGTGAACAATGAGGGACATGCATATAAAAGTGACTTGAAATACTGCAAACGTCACTATGGTAAACTGTGTAAATTGGCAAGTATTTGTAAAGCCTTTAGTGATGTTAGAAGGGAGGATTTGTATTGACAATGCACTTTTATGGGCAGCACATAAAGCAATTTCTTTCACTTCATATATTTTTGGGCATTTTGTTCACCTGAGAATTTAGTTTTTGTGTGTGGGTTACCAAACACATCCAGGGCTATTACCCCAAAGACACTTGATTTTTACTACAAAATTAAAGAAGGAAAGCTCTATTCCAATGGGGGTGCCAAATGTTAGGGCAACCCCAAGAATTGTAATGACTTACCTGATTCCCCTGGTCAGTGCTACTGTTAGCAGAAAACTGCACAAGTCCGGGGTACTTGCAGAAAAACAATCTTATTCCTCTGCTTCTTCTTTCTTTAAAATCCAGTGGCCGATGCAAGTGCAGTACAGCGAAAACGTTTTTTTTTTGGGTTAAAGTCCGACTTTTAACTCTGTGTGCAGGAGTGAAGAAAGAAGGAAGGAAGAGGATCACTTGCATGTGCCCTGGGCTGGGGTAGTACTATAATGCCAAGTGATATTGCACCTTGCACAGTGTCTTTAGTTCAATTTACCGATATTTACATTTCAAGCCCTTAGAGGAGCAGCATTTGGCCAGGGCCCCATTGGTCATAATAAGTTAGAAGACATATGAAAACATTCCTTTAGCACCAATTCCACCATTGTTCCAAACACTGACCAAAAGATTTGTGACACTAAGGGGCAGATTCACTAAGGGTCGAATTTCGAAGTTAAAAATACTTCGAAATTCGAACCTCGAATTGAAATCCTTCGACTTCGAATATCGAAGTCGAAGGATTTAGCGCTAAACGTTCGTTCGATCGATCGAACGATTTTTTGTTCGATCGAACGATTAAATCCTTCGAATCGAACGATTCGAAGGATTTTAATCCAACGATCGAAGGAAAATCCTTCGATCAAAAAAAGGTTAGCAAACCTATGGGGACCTTCCCCATAGGCTAACATTGACTTCGGTAGGTTTTACCTGCCGAAGTAGGGGGTCGAAGTTTTTTTTAAAGGGAAAGTACTTCGACTATCGAATGGTCGAATAGTCGAACGATTTTTCGTTCGATTCGTTCGATTTCGTTCGTATTCGAACGAATTTAACCAATTCGATGGTCGAAGTACCAAAAAAATACTTCGAAATTCGAATTTTTTTCATTCGAATCCTTCACTCGAGCTTAGTGAATCGGCCCCTTTGTGTACCACATGGGCGCTATCAGAGAAGTATAGGGGGTGTAGTAAGGGGCACCATGTAGTAACATAGTAAGTAAGGTTGAAAAAAGAGACACTTCCATCAAGTTAAACCTTTTAAGTCCATATATAACCTAACTAACTGCTAGTTGATCAATAGGAAGGCAAAAAAAACCCTATCTGAAGCCTCTCCAATTTGCCTTAGAGACAAAATTGCCAAAATAGCAATCGGACTAGTCCCTGGATCAACGTGTACTATGAGCTATCTTCCATAACCCTGTATTCCCTCACTTGCTAAAAAGCCATCCAACCCCTTCTTAAAGCTATCTAATGTATCAGCCTGTACAACTGATTCAGGGAGAGAATTCCACATCTTCACAGCTCTCACTGTAAAAAAAACCCATCCGAATATTTAGCCAGAACCTCATTTCTTCTAATCGTGATGGGTGACCTTGTGTAAGCTGGAAAGACCTACTGGTAAATAAAGCATTAGATTATTGTATGATCCCCTTATATATTTATACATAGTTATCATATCACCCCTTAAGCGCCTCTTCTCCAGCGTGAACATCTCCAATTTGGCCAGTCTTTCCTCATAGCTAAGATTTTCAATACCTTTTACCAGCTTAGTTGCCCTTCTCTGTACCCTCTCTAATACAATAATGTCCTGTTTGAGCAATGGAGACCAAAACTGTACGGCATATTCTAGATGGGGCCTTACCAGTGCTATATACAGTGGAAGAATGACCCCTCCTCCCGTGAATCAATGCCCCTTTTAATACAGCTCAAGACCTCATTTGCCCCTGATGCTGCTGACTGGCATTGCTTGCTACAGCCAAGTTTATTATCTACAAGAACTCCAAGGCCGCAGGTTGAGGAACAGCAGGGTTGGGTTGATTAGGGTCACATCACTAGCACTATGGCATTGTTGGGTCCTGAAAGATGTGAAGGTACAAATTGGTGGGGTTCCTCTCTCAATAGAGACATTCATCCCAAAAGGAACATATCCGCATATACCCTTTTTCAATCATTTAATCAGAGCTTCACACTGGGCCAACAAGCTGTGATCTCCGTTTGGAGTACTCTGTCCTTAACTCACTCAAAAGGTGACTTCATTTTATTTCTGGCCTTTACTGGATATTAAAACCCTGGACCTCTGCACTTTATGGCTCTGCAGATGGGCATATCACAATGCACTAATTACAGGAAGATGCCTTGAAAGGATGAGATATTGCTGCAAGTGTAATTAAGGCACTGGAAGATTGTCAAAACAAGATATTTACTAGTCAGTCGATATTTCTGTTTATTTGTTTCTCAGTGCCAGAAAATAATACATAGTTGTAGGTTTATAAACATTGGTAATTGCTAAACTACTCATCACAGCATGGATAACAACACAATATTCCTTGACTTGACCATTAGAGGGAGCTGCATACCATACTTCTTCAATATGCCTGGCCTGCATGAAGAAATATGGGTTTTACTGCAAGATAATGAAATAACATTAACTCCGAGAAAATCAAGAGTTGTTAAAATAACTTTGTGAAATAATAGCCATGCCCTGACCATAAGCCTACCCCACTATTGTATGTAATAGTACATATACACCTAGATGGGTGTTGCAGGTACTACTCCTCTCCCCATGGCTCCACTATCAGTTAGCTGCAGGTATCCAGTGATGAACAGTCGTAAACACCCAAGGGCCACTCCTAAATTTCCTGCCCTAGGCAAGAGCCAAAGCTGCAACCTAGGTCTCAGACTTATAGATACGGAGAGATTCATTATACGGGTGGACTAACTGGGAAAGGTAAATTGATTAAATGCCTTTTCTCTCCTCCTACAATTTGTAATTAACCTTCTGGCTGAGATTACAGGAAAACATATAAGCATTCATTCCACTTCCAACATAATTGTCCTTCAGATTGGGCATCCCTTCCAGTCCCAGGTCCTTATTTGCTGCTGCCCCTGCAGCGCGAGGGGGGCAGTGCTATGCTCTGTACCACGTCTCACCAAGGTGCAGTGCTGTTAGGCAGCAAGACCAGGGAAGATATATCCTTATTGCCTGCCATGGGGGACTAGAAAGCATTTACTCCATTTGGAGTGCAAAGACATGGCTATTCTGCAGTGCAGGTCAGGGAGCAAGTATGCAATAAACGTGGCAGTTTCACCATTTTTTTGGCACTTTGCACACTGCCCTGCACTTTATAAATCAGCCTTCCACAGTTTGGAAACATTTAGCTTGGGGGTACAGTGGGTGCAGGTCTCCAGTTGTTCTGCTTCTTTCTCCTCTTCTTTCTCTCTTCTTTCTCTCTTCTTTCTCCACTTTTCTGGCTGCTCCTACTAAAGCAGAGATAGATGTTCTTCAGGCTGTTCTGGTTCTAACAAGTAAAACATAATTCTTAGGAATATTTCATTACTTAGAATGATGTCATCCTTTTTTGTATTTGCACAACTTTTCCTAAAGCTGGCCAAATCTTTGTGCTTACTTTGGTGCCGAGTATAGCATCAAAATGACTTGGATGAACACTTCTTGGTCATGGCCAAATGTATATACAAAGGCCTGGCATGGCTGGGCACTGCAGGCAGCAATGAATATGCATGAAACCAAAGCAAGGTATTTTCTGTTATTGCCTAGGATTACTGTCATTGCTGGAACCTGCGGCTGAGAAGAAACTGTGTAAACAATGGAATATAAGTGTTTCAGAGGAGCTGGAGTTGATCTTGTGCTGATTTTTCTTCTGTTGGTCTGAAAAAAGAAACATTCTGGAATTTCTGGAATGTCTTTCATAAAGCATAATTAAACAGAGACTATTGACAGTCATTGTGTGGGTCAGATAATAAAGTTATTCTTATGATGATAGGTTTCCCTTTAAACACTCATGTCTGACTTTGTTTCCTGCAGTGGGTCAATTATCCAACATAGCAAATATTTGCAAGATGGATTATATTAAAATACTGATGTTATATAAAGTGGACCCCTTTAAAGCAGACTGGGGCCCTAAAATTCCCTTAGAGGTATTAATTATTAGGTTTAACATAGAGATAAAACAGAATACAGAGCACATCATATGTGTGGGTGCGTCTTTCAGCAGGACAGTGATCCCAAACTCAAGGCTAAAGTAACACTGGACTGGCTGAAGAGCTATAATTGTCCACAGCCCTGAAGCTTCCATTACTGTAAGGCAAGGTGCAAAGTGAAAAAAAACAGGTGCAACACATACTTGCAAGGCTTAGGAGAGCCCTCTTTCCACCTGGCTTGTATTATGTACAGGACTGCCTTGTACAGGTATGGGATCCGTTATCTAAAAACCCGTTATCCAGACTGCTCTGAATTACCGAAAAGCTGTCTCCCATAGACTCCATTTTAATCAATTTTTTTTAAAAATGATTTCCTTTTTCTCTGTAATAATAAAACAGTACCTTGTACTTGAACCAAACTAAGATATAATTTTTTCATATTGGAAGCAAAACCAGCCTATTGGGTTTATTTAATGTGTACATGATTTTCTGGTAGCTTCAAGGTATAAAGATCCAAATTACGGAAAGATCCATTATTTGGAAAGCCTCAGGTCCCGAGCATTTTGGATAACAGGTCCCGTATCTGTATTTAATAGTGCTAGCAAAAAGGTGAATGACCTACAATGGGGCTAAGTGAAAGCCCTGAGATAGAGCCTTACACAGGTCTGGTCTGCAAATCTGTGCCCAACCCAGACCACCTGACCTGCAACCTGACCTTCACTCACCACCCTGCTATACAACCTAACCACACCCTCTACCTGTGCCCAAATGGTTTACTCACCACCCAACCCAGAGACCTGCACGTTTGGAAGTGATGGCACTCCAGAGATGAAGGCTGTTGGAAGTGTGTTGAGGCCAGTAAGTTGGTCTGGGTTAGGGTTGCCACCCGGCCTAGCTTGTAAAACACCTGCAAAGGCCGGGGCCAGTATTACAAATTTACCGGCAATGTAGCTGCCGGGAAATTTGTAATACCCTTAAAAAGACCCTCTCGGCCCGCCCCCAATCCCCTGTAAAACTTAGCTTTTGTCCTCTGTCTTCACAGGTCCGCGCCGCAGCCCGCCCCTTTTTATGTCATAGCCCTGGCCCTTTTCGACGTCACACAGCTCCACACCGTGGTCCCGCCTCTTTTTACATCATAGTCCCACCCCTTTTGATATCACGCCCGCCCCTTTTTCTTCCCGCCCCCCACCAGCCGGTAACTAAATTACTAGTCTGGGTTGAATTGTGAGTATGGGTCTCTACCCTCATATAGAGGACTAAAAGTTCCCCTTTCATGCCTCCTAGGTTGCACATTGTTTTTCATGATGTACAACCTAGGCTCATGATTTTTCTGAGCTGGTAGGCCTTGTCTGATTTTGGGGCATTAGGGAATTATAGTACAAGTCAGAAAATCCTTCATAGGAGCTAAGAAAAATCAAAAGGGAACTAACTATACTTTCACCTCCACTTTTCCAAAGTTAGTCCATTAGACAAGTACAAAGGAAAAATAAATAAGAAAGGCTGATTGTTCCTTTAATACCCTTATCCCCACCCCCTCCAATAATGAACTACTTACCTTGGTCCCTGCTGAGTGACAGCACTCTGTGTTATCTACAAGATCTCCCAAATCCTTCTTTGTCAGGATCCAGTGAATTCCAAGGCAGATACTCGCTGTAAGTTACTAATACCACTATAACTTTAAAATGAGCTACTCTCTGACTTTAATCTGCTGCTTGTGTGCGTAATTCTCTCTTCTCCAATGAATCTTTGTATTGACACCCAGTATTGCATGGAAGCTTTTTCATCTTTCAGGAAATTATACATCCAAATGCAAATAGGATTGTTTATGTCCCTGAAAAGTGCTCAGAAGGTAGCGGCACACGCGCCTTGGCAAGAGATTTATAGACTACTTGCAATTGTATATGCCACATGAAGGCTGTGCATGGTGCTACTTAAAAGAAGAATGAGACAAAGTACAAACTTCAAGACAAGAAACCGAAAAAAAAAAAAAATGAAAAGAGAAATAATTATGGAACCAAATTACATATCAGAAACAAAAATGTAAAGTTTTAGCCTGAAGATTTTATCAGCAAAATCCTTAATTAAATTTGTGGTTTTCGCTTAGAATAGGGCTTTATAACTGTGGGGCCCCCAGATCTTATCCTTTGGCAACTAAACTTGCACCATTTGCACTTTGCCCAATGCCCTGCAGCTTGTAAATGAAAATGACCCCTAATTACACAGTAAAATAATATTTGGATCCTAAATTTGTGCAGTGCCAGACGGTTCTGTTCCTTAATGAGTAGAGATGCCATATTGTTGGTTAAACGGGAACTCCTTCTAAATACAGGTATGGGATCAGTTATCCAGAAACCCATTATCCAGAAAGTTCTGAATTACGGAAAGGCCATCTCTCATAGACTCCGTTTTATCCAAATAAGACAAATTTTTTAAAATTATTTCATTTTTCAATGTAATAATAAAACAGTACATTGTACTTGATCCAAATGAATATATAATTAATCCTTATTGGAGGAAAAACCAGCCCATTGGGTTTATTTAATGTTTACATGATTTTCTAGTAGATGCAGCGCCGAGCCCTAGATGACCCGGCCAGCCACCGCGCTCCTACACTGTGCGCTGGCTAGAATGTGAATCGCTTCGTTTTACCGAAGTTGCCCAAAGTTGCCTAACAAGGAAACTTAGGGTGACTACGGAAATCTGAAGCAATCTGAGTGCCATCCTGCCGGCAATTCACATTCTAGCCAGCGGGATCATTTCGGGGAGATTAGTCGCCCGAAGAAGAGGCGATTTGTCACTTGGCGAATATTCTCCCCAAGTAGCAGCTAAGTCTTCACCCTAAATGACCAAAGAAGGCCATTTTCCCCACAAAAGCAGCTCCCAGCAGATGAAAGGGGAGTGCTGAAGGCAGATGATATTGTGGAAAGAAAATGAAGTACAAACAAAACAGGAAATAATGGCTCAGTAAAACAAACAACTGTGTCACTTAACTGTGAGATGGAAAAAAGTTCCCTTGTTTATGTGACTCTGTAATGATGTTCTTGTGTTCACGGATCCATTTCATCCCCTGGTGTGTGCCTCTAGTAGTCAGGCATGGAATTTACCTATGTTTAGAATTTCTGAGGCCCGGGAGACATGGGAGAATGGATTCTCAGAGGGATTTGAGCAACAATTCCAACAATCAAAGGGCCCTGGGTCCTCCATTGGATGTGACCAGGAACAATGCTCTATAGAAAAGGCACTATAGGATATTTTATAACAAACAGGAACTAGATAAAAGGTAAGAGGGAATAATCATCAGGCGTCAATGGCTGCAGATCCCAGCTAGACTAGGCATTGCCTGTAGGTGGCAGCCTTACCCCAAGTGCATTCAACTGACCCTTGTGGTGAACATGAATGGGAGGCTCCAAAAGACCAGCTGTCAATGACTATCCTGGTTCCTGAGAGTGAATGGAACTCCATGGGGGGTATTCAATTCTAATCAGCTTTAGATGGGTCATTGGGGGATAATAAAAGTTATACTGGGCCCTGCTTCTTAGTTAGGGTTTCCTACTGTCTCTGTTATTACTTGGCAAAAAGAATTTTAAACCATTAGGTGGGAGTACAATGAAGCTGTGACCACAAAATTCACACAGACAAAGACAAGAGGTCCTCTGCACTCAACTCACTTGATGTAGTTGGTCAGCTTGAATATATTGCAATATATGGACAAACAATCCCTGTTTTGTTTAAAGGGGAGGTCATTTTTAGTAGCTTTAGGCACAAAACATCCTCAACGTCCTTAATATATTGATTACGAGTTGAGTGCAGAGGAACTCTTGTCTTTGTCTGTTATTGTGGGACCACCGATATTCTGGACAATGTCGGACTGGGACACCAGGGACCCATCCAAAAACCTTTGACTAGGGGGCCACCAATTAATCTTAGACCAGGGGCCCATTCTTAGTACTATTATTCTTCCTTTCCTCACTCATCTATTCTCCTTTTCTTTACATACTGTAATGTATTATTCCATCTATTTAGTCACTTTGTTCTCATAGAAATAAGGAATGGCCATGAAATAGGCCAAATGTTTAGCAACATGAGGGCCCACTGACACCTTGGCCCACCGGGACTTTTTCTGGTATCCCTGTGGGCCAGTCCGACACTGATTCTGGATATTCTCCTATCCACTTCTGACTCTATATACAATCTGTGAAAAATGAGTGAAGATTAAGAACATTACTGCACTAAAGATGCCTAAATATGATTTTCACCTTAGAAATGAACAGGAACCTAAATCTGCTGATTTACAACCTAACCAGGCACTTAATTAAATAATAAATGCAAATAGAAACCTGGAGGCTCCTGGTAGGGATGTAGCGAACTGCCGATTTGTTGTTCGCGAACGCCGTTCGCGAACACCGGCAAAAAATGCGAATGTTCGCGAACAGTTCGCGAACTTCGAACACCCGCTAAAATCGTTCGATTCGAACGATCGAAGGATTTTAATCGTTCAATCGAACGATTTTCATTCGAATCGAACGATCGAAGCATTCGATCAAATGCTTTTCATTCGATCGAATGCTTACAATCGTTCGAACAAATGGAAATCGTTCGATTTTTAGCGGTCGAAGGAATTCGAATGGTCGAATGATTTGTATTCGAATCGAATACAAATCGCGCGACGTTCGCGAACATTCGGCGGACGCGAACGGTCGAAGTTCGCGCGAACAAGTTCGCCGGCGAACAGTTCGCTACATCCCTAGTTCCTGGAGGCCATGATCTTCTCTAAGATATTTGGTACTAGTTAATCTGGTTCCTTTATAGCAGTGATCCCCAACCAGTGATTCATGAGCAGATTGTTGCTCACTAACTCCTTGGATGTTGCTTATTTTTGAATTACTGGCTTGGAAGTATAAAGACCCGTTCTACTGCCAAAAGAGCCTTTTGAACACCACCAGTCCACATAATGGATACCAAATAGCCAATCACAGCCATTATTTGGCACTCACTGGAACTTTTATCATGCTTGTTTTTCTCCTCAACTCTTTTTATATTTGAATGTGGCTCATGGGTAAAAAAGGTTGTGGACCTCTTCTTTAGACCCATTTCTATCTGATGCGGTATACTTAATTCCATGGGTACTGCCACTGTGTCTCTCAAAGGACTGGTCTCATTGAAGGGGAACACATATAGTGACTGTAAAGAGGAATTGGGTACATCCTATGCAGGGGTGATTCAGTGTTGGAGTGGGTCAAAGGAGGGCAGTTTTGCTAGTGCAATGAGCACAATAGCGCTCTTTGCAATAGTGGAGCCAAATTTCTGGGTTAAAACACGAAAATTCAGCTCTTAAAGTTACAAGAGGCAGCTATTTGCCGCCCCTTGTAACAGCCTGCTTGCTGCTGCCGGAGGCAAGAGCAGCCCTGATCCTAAACTTCAGCAGGGGTCCAATTTGATCATAATCCAGATAATCCAACTTGATCATGTTCCAGAGAATCCAACTTGATCATGATCTAGAGCAGTGATCCCCAACCAGTAGCTCGTGAGCAACATGTTGCTCCCCAACCCCTTGGATCCCAGTGGCTTCAAAGTAGGTACTTAATTTTGAATTCCTGGCTTGGAGGCACATTTTGATTGCATAAAAACCAGTTGTATTGCCAAATAGAGCTTTATGTAGGTTGCCAGTTCACATAGGGACTACCAAATCGCCAATCACAGCCCTTCCTTGGCATCCTCAGGAACTATTTTCATGCTTATGTTGCTCCTCAACCCTTCTTACATTTAAATGTGGCTCACGGGTGAAAAAGGTTGGGGATCCCTGATCTAGAGAATCCAACTTGATCATGTTCCAGAGAATCCAACTTGATCATGATCCAGAGATTCCAACTTGATCATGATCCACACAGTTCAGCAGATGATGTAGAATGGATGAAATTGTGCTAAGAACATCTATGCAAAGTGCAAGGAGTGTGTATGTACGCAAGTAGCTTTAATGAAGGATCTACAATATACCCAGCTGTCAAAGGTTCATTTACTTACAGTAATAATAAGTACAAGTGCTGAGACTGCTACACCTGAAGTTACACATGCAAAATCTGTTGTGGGTCCAGTTGTAATTTATCTCTTTAATTTATCCCCACAAAAGGCATTTTCAGTGACAGTTGCCACCGATATCAAAAAGATCTTCACATATTTATTTTCTTGTCACATATAAAGTAACCTCAGCAGCAGAGAAAGCATAACATGACATGTGTAGGAATCCAGATTACCCAAACAACGGTGCGTTCCAAATCTGATTTAAATACACAGCAACGGTATCAGTAAACATTGCTTTTCTCACACAGCCGTTTCCCAGCATATCTACAAACACCTTCTCCGGCTTCATGTTGTGATGTAAATGTCACAGGTATATGCAAGGAGATGACACCCACACGTACAGACAAACACACTATCACAGGGATCTTGTGTACGGATGCTTTGTAGCCACAGTTTACACAACATTATCACAAGTCACCAACAAAGAAACAGATTAAGGTTATTATTGGCACATTCCCTCTCTTTCTTTCTATCAATATCCCCAAAGGGCAATGTCTGATTTCTCCAGCTGTAACACAGGCTATTCAAACATGGAATTATTTGGCTCCAGCTGATGTAAATAGTGGTACCCCCTACACCAACATACAAACATTGCTCCATTGCGATGAATCACAAGAGTGATATGGACACAAAACGAATTCCAATCACAGAGCTTTTCCTCCGATAATGTGCTGCTTTAAGGGCAGGGCTTTATCCCTTCATTCTCATTGCAGTTTTCAAAGACGTTCAAGTGGAAGGATTCAAAGCTTTTAGCCAAAATGCAGTTTTCGTGTCACTATTGTGTGGGTTAATGCTTCCTGTCCATTCAGCCTAATGTGGCCCCCACTGCCGCCTTATGCTTTGTACTGTGCACTGTATGTGACCTGCTGGAGCCTGGACTGATGCCTCTGGGGCATTGAGGTTAAAGTAACAATTGGTGCAAATAGCCGACCATTACATGCTACATGCTGGTTGGTTACTACAGTTTACTAGAGCAGTAGTAAATGTTGCACCTTTTATAATTATTATTATTTTTATTATTATTATTATTATTATTATTATACATTTATTTTTAAACACCAACAAATTCCCCAACATATTTACAAAAGACCTTGACCTGATGGAGCTGACAGTCTGGTCACTATCACATTCGCACACACTGTGACCATTTTTAATAGGAACTAAGGCCAAGGAAAGGTGGATTCACTAGGTCAGTGATCCTGGACCGGAGTTGCTCACCAACCCCTTGGATGTTGCTCCCAGTGGGCACAAAGCAGGTGCTTATTATTGAATTCCAGGCTTGGAGGCAAGTTTTGGTTGCATAAAAACCATGTGTATTGCCAAACAGAGCCTCCTGTAGGCTGCCAGTCCACACAGGGGATATGAAATAGTCTATTACAGCCCTTATTGAGCACCCCCAGGGACTATTTTCTGCAATACATCTGTGGATTCAAGCTCTTTGGTTTCCCTTTAGAATGAGTAGGATCACCCTAAGATTAAAAAAAAATTCTAGAAATAAAAGTTCAAATTAACTGTTCCTTTCCTCTGGGACCCTAGGAAGATCCACATAAGGAAGCCACATTCAAAGAGAGAATAATCTTTGAGCTCTCTCATTTTATGTTTTCCCTTTGTTTAGATTTTCTTTTAAAATTGTGTTCTGTTTTACATTTTACTGATTATTTTAGAGTAATATAGTTACATAGCCTGCCTACTCACTCACTTACTTGTGATGGTGGGCTGCAAGTGGGGAGCAATGGCAGGGAGTTGGAAGCATAAATAAGATCCCTCTGGTCCCCCCTCTCTCCAGCTCTCACCCTTTACTGGTGGGGTCTGCTGTATGTTTGCTGCTCCAGCAAGCTTGGGGGTGTTTTTCAGATTTCTCTATAATACTTTCAGGGTTGGACTGGGGTGTGCGAGGCTTCCCATACCATCATTTTGGAAATAGAAAAAGGGACAAGATTTTTCGCACTCCACACAGCGTCATTTTTTTGACCATGCCCATTTTGTGACCACACCCCCTAATTACCATGTCCATTTTACAAAATTTGGCAGATTATGAAAGTTTGAGCACATTTCAGTGGTTTTTATGTGTTATTACAGTTTTGCTAATGCAGGTGAATTGCCCTTTATGCTGTGAGTCTCAGGGGCAAATTCACTAAGATCCGAAGTTGCGCCAGCGACAGCTTCACCGCACTTCGCTAAGCAAATTCACAAAACTGCAAAGTTGCGCTACCGTTACTTCTTCAGGCAAATCGAAGTTACGCTAGCGATGCCTTATTTGCATACGCCGCAAAGTTAAAATATAATGGACGTATATGCTGCAGCAACTACATTACATTACACAAGCCCAGGAAACCTTTAAAAAATAAAATAAAGGTGTTCTATTGCCCTACACATGAGCCCACTGTATCGTTGAGTTGCCATATGTTAGGAAATGTAGGGGGGAAGGAGGGTACCCCCAAAATATTTTTTGATCTTTTTCAGCCTATCACCCTGCTTATCTTAAATTGTTACAAAAGTAACTAAGTATCTATTCTAGTCTCTCTGCCAAAAGCCAATTAAGTTAGAAACTTTGTATCTTTTTCTGGCTGTTCAGTGCAGGAAATCAAAGAGAAAGTTGGGACATTTCAGTAACAAAGCTGGGACTGCGGGTTGAGCTGTCAAAATCGGGACTGTCCCGTGAAAAACGGGACAGTTGGGAGGTATGTGGTAGACCTCTCAGAACTGATTGTTGCATATACAATGGCATTGTTATACACACCAGTTGGATTGAAGAGGGGACGGGAGATGATGTGGTGGTATAGCAGCTCCCGTTAAAAATTGAAAATATACAAATGATTACGGCTTCTTGGGCCAAAAAATTATGGAAAGTTTTTTTTTATGGAAAGTTTTACTGAGCATTTGTCTGTATTAGTTTCTTAGATTCATAGAAGCCAGAATTCCACAGGATACGCCCAAATTCAAAGAATTTTAGTCTTATCAATAACAAGTATTTATAAATTACTGATGTGCAAGAGTGCTGTGCAATAAAAGAGTGTATACATCGAACATACAAATACTGATCAATGCAAGCGCATTTACACATTTGATTTAACCAAATGCCTAGAACCAGTGATGGATTAAAACACAATGGTTACGATTTGGGGCCTCAACTTTCCGCTGTCTCTAGTGGGGCCCTGAAGAGAAGGAGGTAGGAAGTGTATGTATAGTAGTCAAAAAAAGAAAAAGTGGGACAAGATGTGGCAGTAAGTCTTTATATTTCCACTATGCAAACTGTTGTTGAATAATAACTCAGCACCTACCTATAGCTGAAGGCTGGAACCTGGTTTGCTCCAGGGCCTACTATCACTAGAGGAAACCTCTTATTTTGTGCTGCTGTTACTGGATGTATAGCCATGGTGGAGCTCCATAGAGCTGATGTGGCTGACTCTCCCTCTTGTGTCATGCCCCTATATAAGGGCTATTGTTCACAGTTGCTAATAGGGCAGCCAGTAAATTCTGGCCCATGTGCAGGATTAATAGAGAAAATGAATATTGCACTGGGACTGAAGCAGGAACGGTGGGCAGCGTGGAGCCCCCATGGAATGATGGTCGGGGTGTTTGGCTGAGTTAATTGTTCTATCAAATAATCCAGTGTGTGGGCCACTTTCTTCTGCTACGACCTACTGAAGACTTAAGATAATAACAATTCTACTTTAAGGCATTTAGACGTAAAGGCAGTTATTATTTTTTAATTACCGAAGGACAGGTAATTACATCTGAACCAGTAATGACTTCTGAAGGAGGAGAGAGGGCAACGTTAACCTTTCGCTTGCTCCATACATAATGAAGGCCGAGTGCATCCTATCGACAACTTGCCCACCCTGATGCAAATAAGAGCAGATCCATACAGTATATTAGATAAAGCAGCTCTGTCAGGCACAATCGTTTCCAGCTTTGGGTAATTAAATCCAGAGCTTTGGGTACAGAAGAACTCTTGCAATAAGGATCATTAGTTTTATTATTTATTTAGCACCATTTTTATCAGGAGAACTGGAGGAAAAAATGAAATTAAAGCATGTTCTTTTAAAAACTGTTCATTGCTTATAGGTTTTAAACGTGTTCCTCTTTAGGGGTGTAACTACAACCCCTCCAATTCGCATTCTCATAATATTAACCTTCTGTACTGGGTTGACATGCAGTTTTTGTTACATTATTACATGGGGAGGAGGGTGGCTTGAGATGAGGTGGGGTTATTATAACATGCACATCGGGGTGCAAAGTTTAAAAAACAAGAGTGAGCTGTCCATAGGTACACAGAGGAGTGCAAGGACCAATGCCACCCCAAATTTCTAGGATTTCTACTGACTGATCTGAATGTGCCAAAGATCTTACTATTTAACCACTGTGATGCAGTTTATTTAATCTGGTTGTCCTTTGCACCAAGAAACAAGCCAGGATCCAGCTGTGGAAGTTGCCCACAGACTTGGGTACACTTCAGGCCCGGGACTGGCAATCTGTGGGTGCGAGGCTGCTTTAAGATGC
The DNA here is from genome assembly GCF_017654675.1 of Xenopus laevis. Taxonomy (NCBI): domain Eukaryota; kingdom Metazoa; phylum Chordata; class Amphibia; order Anura; family Pipidae; genus Xenopus; species Xenopus laevis. The sequence continues at coordinate 104,675,390 of NC_054378.1, read as the reverse complement.
CATAGACAGTCACTATTCAGAGGGCTGGTGGGGGGCTGTTTGGGCCTCTGTGTACTTGGATTGACAGCCAGGGCCTATTTTGAATCCCAATCCAGAACTGGTAAACTTTCAGCAAGTCTCCACTACTCATACACAGCTCAGGCACACCACCCGCAGGTATGCTACACAGGTTAGGGAACACTGACAGGCAGAGGACGCAATCTGCAGAGCATGATGCACTCATCTCTTCCCCTGCAAATGCTCTGTGGGGGGCACCTGGACACCAGCATCACTGCAGCCAGAATCTACTGATGCCAAGCAAAAACTATAGCGCTGCAGGCCAGGCAGCTGCAACATGGTGGTATTCATCTATTATTCATCTAGGCGACACACAGTCCAATCTGATTAATAAATCTACCCAATGAAATACCAATACAATCGAATACCCCTTCATTCAACCCTCAAACTGAGCCGATTCTTATTAAACTCACCCTTCTGATTCCACAGTCCTCCTCTTCATGTCATTGCCCCTTTGTGTCCTTGGTCCACCCTATCATATCATCGCTTTACCCCATTACAGCATTACCCTGTCCATATACCCCCTATTACGTTACCACTGTTATAAAGGGGACAAGTTTAACCCCATTTTAATGTAAAATAATTGTTAGTATTTAGGGCAAAATCACACAGACCCTTGTACCTTCCTGTGTTGCCCATCAAATGCCTACGGTACATGTTCATCATCCCACAGGTACCCAGGACAGTTCCCTTGCCATTCTGACGGAAATACATCAGGATAATTACTCCCAAAATCCTGGCTTGGGGTACATTAAACGTTCAAGTGCACCACCTCTATGGCTTTGTTTGAGCCGCCTGCATACTAACAAGAGTTGTGCTCTGCCTTCATGCTGTACTTTTGTTGTTTCTGCAATTGCATCAGCAGTCAACAAGTGGCCCCACTGGTGGACTAAATCATTAAGTGCTACTGAGACCCTTCTGAGACAATGATTAGATTTTTTTTTTAGCATAATCAGCCTGGCAGGATAATTAGTATGTAGACATTGGTCGCTACAGGGACACTTGTCAATTACAATTGTCTCTTGTCAGCTAAGAGAAGTCAGATTATGCACTATTGGGCAGCGCTTTGTTTGGGTATTTAGAGGATTAAAAAGTGAATTAAAATGGCCGGTTTTATTAAAAAGGCAGAACTCTTTGAACTTCGTATCAGTGCTATTTTAAATAGAGTATTTGCACAAATGGATAAGAATAGCCATTTCCTTTCACAGACTTAATGTCAGATCTATAAGCTTTTCTAGTAATCAACCCCCCCCCACAAATTCCATTGATTAACCTAAATGAGAACAATAACGCGGCATTGCAGGGTGTCAAGGGAATGCAACTGTCAGCCCAGCATGGCTGGAATATTGCTCCCTTAGTTGTATAGTGTTCATTGTACAGGGTTTACCATGCACAGTTCTTATGATGCCCGTCTGCTGGCACCTGTGCAGTGGCAGTTTGCCTGTCTCTAACCTCTGAACCTTCCAGCCTGATATGATCTTGCCAGACAACACCCGACACTTCATAGAAAATAAGAAACCTGAAAAAATCTGTGACGGCAGCAGTCAGGCCATAGATTTTATGATGTATGACAAGTAAACACAATTAGGTATGGCTGAAGACTGGATTTAGCTCTGTAGCCGGATGTTGTGCTAGTGGAAACAATTGAGAAGGCCAAGTGAAGTTGGGGGTCAGTCTCAGCTCTCAGTAAATAACCTAGGCTTTTTTTTAGCCTTCATCAGCCCAATATGCATCACAGTTGTTTCCTGCAATTCCCTCACATTGATGGCAGCAGACATCCCAAACTGCCAGCTTAATAGCACAGATACAGTATACTATTAATTAATTTAGAGCCATAAATCTAAACTTGCAGACAGCTTGTTTCAATCTTGTTAGATCCTGTCAGGGGAAGATATTGGCACATGGCTTTTGAGGGTAGGACTTGGAGAGCTGAACCTCAGCTGAAGGCTGAACATCTCTGATTCAGTTGCAGTTTGTTCCTAAAATTGAAGAGGGGGCCTAGCATTCCCTCATTGCCTGGGGTCCCCACCTTTAATCATCTGGGAAGTACAATAATGCATGTAGAAATATAAACCCATATCACTCAAGGTTGCATCCATTGCTTGTGTTAATGGTACAGGCCCCATTTAGACAGCACAGTCCTGATTGCAATATCAGAGAATAGTGATAGGCTTTCACTCGCAGGTTGACCCATAGTTGGGCTGGTTCAGGTTGATTAAGCCCATGATTAAGTTTCCTAGAGGTACAAAACGCATAGGGCCCTAGGAGATGTATGTACATTTTTTACTTTGACCAATAAAAATTTATTTTTTTACAGATTTTTGGCCCTGCCGGATAACCCCACTTTTCCCGTTATACAATTCAGGTTGAAATATGGCCAACCACTGCGGGTAAGGGTTGGGCGTGGGTCAGAGTGGGTAAGTACACTCCTCCTCAGCTCTGATTATTCCATGTTTGGAACCAGAGACACACAAATAAGTCAAGTACAGAGCGAGATAACATGGGTACAGGTTGGGTGCAGTTGCCACAATGACAACATTTTGTGGGTTAGGGTCAGTGCAAGTTAAGGTTCTACGGGTTCGAGTTCTCCTGATCTGTACATCACTATAAGAGCACCTTCCTCTGAATATCCAAGGTTCCTAATTAAAATTGCAAAGTTATCAAGTAAATCCATTGTTATTGGCAAGTTCATAGATAAACTTTAATGAGGTGGGATGCAGCCTCCTCCAGTTGTCCATCTGTTTTTTTCAGTTCTGTTCCTAACACAATGCATGAACAGGGCTCAGCAGCTCCAGCCTACACAGGATGACAATTCCATGGAGGAATTCCTAAACTGGAAGATTATTTTCTAGGCTGCTTGCCTTTTGTGTGCGTGCCTGTTTTTTAATCTACCTTCTAAATTCATCTAGCTGCATCCAGTTCCCTAGGGGCAGGGCAGTGACGTGGGGAAAAGAAGGCTAATGAGGGGGAGACCGGTCATTTATAGGGGAGATCATACTAAAGCACATATAGAACATGCTAAGGTAGAACTTTCAGTAATAACTTTCCTAGGCAATATCAAATAAATGAGAGATAGGAGCTTTCTACAACAAGCTGTTTATCTTGTATCTTATTGACATGGGCAACCTAAACATTAGAAATGTACATTCTCTCTGGGGAAATCTCCTTTCTTCTGATCTGTCTGATGAAGCAGAACACTTATACTGAAGCCCATGGCTTGTGCTTGATTGTACATGACAGTGGACAAGGCTTTTTCATCTTGTTCTATCAGATGGACAGATGTATGTTTATTTTTCTAGCAGTGATTGTCCCTGTGGTAAAGCCTGAATAATAGTACACTTCATTGATAGTAGATGTCACTAGCACCTTTATACTTCCCCTTGTGGTACACAACAATATAGCTGGATGCCCTCCTTGCACTCTCCTAGCAGGCACTTATGGAATGGTACGTGGAAACCTAGAGAGTTATTGATTCCCTTATATTTACAACTACCCCAGAATTCCAAGACAGTGAATTACAATCAATACAACACATCCCTGTAAAGGAAATATGGTCCCTATTTCTAAGCAGGATTTAAATTATCTTAATTTTTATATTAAAGCTTATTAAAATAATCTGCCATAGATTTTTTTGCCCAGTGAACAAGGTCAGACTGGCCTTCCAGAGTATTAGAGGATCTTACATACCCAAGGACTATTTTCATCATTGTACAGCCGAGAGAGAGAGAGAGAGAGAGAGAGAGAGAGAGAGAGAGAGAGAGAGCCCTGAATATCAGGTTCTTGACTTCTCTTGAGTAGGCCCAGTACAACCCTGCCATGGAGCCTTATACAGTATATCCACATATTTGTATTTATTCATATAGGATGGCAAAAATATGAGTATTTTGGGAATATAGCCCCATTCACTGAATCACACTTAACATTCTCAATTCAAAGTGCCCCCAAGTGTCAAGTATCAATTGGGCAGAACCTCCTGCGGGGCCCAAATAGGGGTCAACAAGATGCTGACTCGGTCTGGAGGGGCTGAAGGTGGCCATACGTGGGCAGATCCCGTCATTTGTAGAGGTCATCAAACAAGCAGATCTTGCTCTACATGCCCACCTTGAATGGGTGATATCAGGCTGATATGATCATGGGCCCTAGAGCCAATGTTTTGATCCCAAACGCAGGCAGTCAGAGCTGCATCAATAAACTGATGCAGTCCTCGACCCGACAGGAGATTTTAACCTGTTCAATCAACATCTGGCCAATTTTCGGTCTGGGAAACCCGTCAGAAGCCCTCATACACTTGCGTATGCCCAGCTTTACTTTATGACTCTAAACAGTTATAGGACCTGTTTTCCAGAATGCTCTGGACCTGGGGTTTTCCGGATAATGGATTTTTCTGTAATTTGAATCCCCTTACCTTAAATATAACTTAAACATTAAATAAACCCAATGGGATTGTTTTGGTTGATAGTAATCATTATATTTTAGTTCGGATCAAGTACAGGATACTGTTTTATCATTAAAAAAGAAAATTGTGTTAAAAATTCTAATTACTTGTTTAAAATGGAGTCTGTGGGAGATGGCATTTTTGAAATTTGGAGATTTCTGGATAACAGATCCAATATCTGTACTATATATAAGCTTCATTTATAGTTGTCAATATAACATTCTTTTAATATGTATATTCTTCCCTTCTCCAGAAATCCAGCCCTATGTGCCGCATGTTCCAAACAGTATTAGAAGTGATGCAGACATAGCAATTTTGCAGGTGTGCTAGAAATCAACTTTGCATTGATAAAGTGACATTTAAAAATGTAGGATTCACAGCGCCACAGGTCATTTTATGTTTGAAAGCTGCATTATTAAAAACATTATATTGATCCCAGCACTCGCAATCCTGAACTCGGAGCTGAACGTCTTTTTCTTAATGTCTTAATGTTTCATTACATATTCATTACATATTACGATATATGGTATACTGTATATACAATTGTAAAATCTGAACTGTGACTCCTTTAAGGTGGCCATACACGTAGAGATTTTGCCAAACGAGCGGATCTCTCCCTGATATGCCCACCTTCAAGGTGGGCGATATCGTGCGGTTCCGATCAGGGCCGGATTTATATACTGGGCACCCCTAGGCCCACTGATGTTCGTCACCCCGTCCCCTCCCTTTTATTCACGCAAATTTTTATAATTGGGACCAGAGCAATGGGGATTGGCACACCGGAAATTCTCCTGCACATCCCCAGTGAACCAATGTGGGTGTGGTTGGGCAGCATGCCACCCCCCTAAAATGCCTGCCGCCCTAGGCCCGGGCCTTGGTGGCCTCTCCACAAATCCTGGCCTGGTCCAATCGTGGTCCCTAGGCCCCAAGGATCGGATCATAATGCAGGTAATACGGGCGGTAGGATTGCGGGACCGCATCAATGAACAGATGCAGTCCATGATCCGAAGGGATTTTTACCCCTGCCTGATCAACATCTGGTCGACTCTTGGCCAGATATCGTTCAGGGAAGCATGACGGAAAGGCCTCACACATGGGCCAATAAGCTGCCGACTAGGTCTGTCTGCAGCTTTTATCGGTCGTGTATGGGCAGCTTAAAGAAGAAGGAAAGCTACAGAGACAGTTTATTGCCAATAAATTAGCCACAATAGTGCAAGCTATAACACTATTTATTCTGTAGAATGCTTTAACATACCAAATTAAACAGCTCTAGACGCTGTCTGTGTCTGTTTAGGATAGGAGCTGCCATTTTAGCTTGGTGTGACATCACTTCCTGATTAAATCTTTCCTTGCTCGCTCATAGCTCTGGGCTCAGATTACAGCAAGGAGGGGAGGAGGGAGGGGGAGAGGAGCAAACTGAGCATGCTCAAGCCCGTACCCTGGAGGTTTAAGATGAAAGAAGGAAGTCTGATACAGAAGCCCATGTGTACACAATAGAAGGACAGAAATTCAGTGTTTCTTTTGAGTGAGAGGACTCAGAGCAGCACTACTTTGAGGATTTACTGGTGTATTTATATAGACCTTCCAGATAAAGCTTACCTAGTTTTAGCCTTTCCTTCTCCTTTAAGGCTTTAGCTCCCAACTTCATAGCCTCTGGTTGATGTTGGGTGCTGGAACTGTAGTGCAAGACCATCTGGTGGGACACAGGTTGAATATTCTCTCCATATATATAAAAGATAGCCATATATAATGTAATAATAAGTTATTTGTAATTATCTCAAGGAAATATTCGGGCTATTAGCAGCCTAGGGCAAATACAATGTCCAAGACACACAGACTGAAATCACTTTTATCTGCATTTCAACCAATAGGCTTGAGTGTTGATGGAGACTGAGGGCAAACGTCTTTTCTGCTCCACAATAAAACCAGCAGAGTTGTCAGCTCCTGTGCAGGTGCCTTGCTCAGCAATGAAAGGGTTGCTCCATCTCTTGAGACAACCATCCTATATGAAGAATGTCGAGCTCCAAGTGCCAAAAGCTTCTGGCCTTTTAAAAATGTCAATAAAAAAACAAGAAAGGTCTTGAATGCATGTAAACAGTATGAGTGGGCAGTGCAAAGTGCTTGCTTTCACATACCCTTCTTATCGTGGGCTGGAATCCTCTGTACAAAAAGAGTCCAAGCATTTCCAAGGCCGGCTCTGGGATGCTCATAGGGGCACTGAGGCGCTGAGTACAATGTACCCTTTGGCTACCAGTTTAAGGATAAATTCCCAGCAGTAGGAACACAGTGTGGTCTTGCAACAATGTTTGTTTGTACCACTGCTCCTTTCATTAGGTTTGGCTTAAAGAAAAACAGCTTACTGTGCAGAAAACTTTAAAGGGAAAGTGCAACTGTTCTTTTTGTTTGTTGTTTTGCTCTTTGCATATTAGCCCCATAAGATGTGCCTCAAGGCATAGTACTTTGCAGCAGTGCTGCGCTCAGAAAAGGCAGGTGCTGGGTCCCTACATGTTGCTGAACGGCAGCTAGCAATACTCCTAAGTGTTTAATAAGGGTATAAGGGTTTAAGCATGCTGGGGAGGTTTTTAAAACCCAGAAAGTACTCCCACCCCCAGATCTCATACTATTTGCCCTCATCTGGACTTTCAGGAACTGGCATTTTTCAAACCCTACCATGTTTGGCCTTGAGGATGCCCCCAGCCACATTGTTGGTCCACCCTAAGGAACCTGCCCTATAGTTTTGGAAACCTAAGCATTAATCTATGTTATAATACTTTTGTCCATCTCTGCAAGGGTACAAGATGTCTGTATGTTTTCCTAAATACTGCAGCTTTGACCAATACACATTCTGCCTTTCTGTGCATGTAGTTCTCAGCTTCCCCATGAATCTGTTTCCTTCTACTGCCCACAATATATTATCATTGCCCAGTTCCAGGGTTGGACTGAGGGGCCCAGGGCCCCCCTCCGACCCCCCCTCATACTGCAAAGCCCGCTATGGGGCCTCTGCCACATGCGCAAGCCCCCCTGCGGGCATGCATGCTTATACCTTTCGCGACCAGGATCAGGAGGAGGAGGTTCAGGGCAGTGGTGACAGGGAGCAGGTCTGGGCTGGTGGGAACCAAGAGGGCCGGGCCCCATCGGGTTTTTTCCTGGTGTCACGCCGGCCCAACCCTGCCCAGTTCCATTGTCTCCTTTTATTGGGTGCTTCATAGGCATGGGGTAACTAGCAAAGGGAGGGGAACTGATACAAACAGGTAGGACCCAGAAAGGCAATGATGGAGTCTGGGTACAAATATTTTGCACATTAGTGTACAGCAGGGATCCCTAACCTTTTTTTTTTTTTACCGGTGAGCCACATTCAAATATTTGGGGAGCAACACAAGCATGCAAAAAAAAACATAGAAAGTGCCAACTAAGGACAGTGATTGGCTATTTGGTAGCATAATGTAGACTGCACCATGCAGAAGGCTCTGTTTGGTAGAGCATCCAAGGGGTTGGTGAGCAACATGTTATTCACAAGCCACTGGCTGGGAATCACTGGCATACTGCATGCACGATTTAAGCAGCATTTATTTGTGTAGTGCAGATCATCAGTGTTATTCTGACACAGATTCTCTGGTTCCAATATTCCACAATTGTAACAGCCGTAACCCAGTTGGCAAGTGCACCACTGACGGTTGCCACCTTTGACCTTGGCAAAACCTGGACAAGAGGCAAGATGATGAAAACAGAACTATTTGGGTCAAAACCAAACAGGTGGCAACCGTACTTCAAGGAGAGCTGTTGATGCACAGGTAGGCCTGAAAGCAATGGGTTTACCTGTGCATCAACAGCTCTCTTTGAAGCCAATAACCCTAACTGTCTATGCACTTTTCATGCACTTCCTATAGCCACTTCACCCTAGGTTGGCTGACTCTCAGAAAGTCAAAAGGCCGGTATTAGCAGTCCAAAATGACATATATCTCCGAAACTGCTAGAAATGGAATGTAAATTGCAAATGTGCACTCTAAGTTTACATTAATTCACATTTTGGGTTTGGATCACCTCTAATAGAATGGGGCACATGGGTCGTACATTTTCTCTAGACAGGAGGAGTGACTTAAGGTGGCCATACACTATAAGATCCGCTCGTTTGTGAAGGTTGCCAAATGAGCGGATCTTAACCCGATATGCCCACTAACGGCTGGGTGATATCAGGTGAATCCAGAACGTTCGGCACTTGGGCGATTACTGATTACAATGCTGTCCTGGATAGTAGAAAAAAATCAAACTTGACCGATCGATTTTTGGCCTGATATCAATCGGGAGGACCCATTGGCAGCCCCCACACATGGGCAGACAAGTTGCGAATTGGTCTAAAGCATCGATATCTGCAGCTTTAATCTGCCCGTGTATGGCCACCTTTAGTTGTTCAAAGATTACATACTGACTCATGGCCTTGGTCTGATTCCTGGGATAAAGCTGGAAATACACTAGGAGCCAAAACAACAGCCTTCCTGTGTATTTGGGGGCATGATTCAATATTGATGGAGTCTAGATAAGTGATATGTTCCCCTCATGATGGCCCACCAGATGGGTCACCTAGTCTGCTAGTTGATGAAAATGACTTGGAAAACCAATGGATCTGCCTTTGTATGCCCAGCTTGAATCTACTACCTTCCTTAGCCTCAGCCTTGGAATGCTATAGGGAAGAATTCTTATCCATGTTACACATTCTGAGTATGTAGACACACAGCTGTTAACAACTAGAAGTGTCAGCAGCCACACCCAGTCTGGCTAACCACTGTATCAGCTTTGAGAATAGCACATTCCCATCACCTAATGACACCCGTACTGAAGCCAGAGAAATTTTTTAAGGCATATTTGCATAGCCGGTTGGAGTGGCCTTGCTGTGTACAATGAAATTCTGGATCACAGGCTGAAGGAGACGGAACAGCAGCCATCAGTAGAGTGAGACTGAAGTCACACCACATGCCTGGCAGATAAGAGCTGTCTTCACAACACCTAAACAGAGATATGGTTACTGGCTCTCCAAGGTTTGAGTGCCCTTGTAATGATTAGCTCAGCTCTGCCTCTGTGTCCTTGGAATGTATAAAGCCAGAAGTGTGGTGACAGTAATTCTGCTTCTTTATAGGGAAAATACCCTCTATTTATGACTAGTGTTTTTATTCACCGAAGGATCTTGTTGATATAAGAGACTTGGTAAAGTCGTCACAGTGAAGTCATTAGGAATACAGTAGATTTATTTATTCCCAGTGTAACATACAAGGCCTACTACACAGTATCTGATTATTGCTGTTATTGCTAATTTTTAAAGCACCAACATAACATATTCTGCAGCTCTGTACAATAGAAGGGTCTGTGTGGGTCCATGAGACAAGGGAGGCCCATACAGCGGGAGTCTATGCAGCATGTGGCCTTTGACCAGGGCCAGAACTAGGAGTAGGCAGAGTAGGCACGTGCCTAGGGCGCAAAAGCTGGGTGGCGCCAGGCACATACCTCCTCTGTCGCCTACCCACGCCTATATGGCAGTGTATTTGCACATGCACGTGCATCGATTCGCGACTGCATGCCATGAGCGTCATGTCAGGGACAGAGTTGGTAATGTAGGGGTGAGATCTGTGATGTTGGGGGCAGGGTTATGACTTGTTGATTTGCTAATGGCCATGTCAATCTACAGCCCTCCCAAAAACCAGCCAGTCTGGGACAAAACCGGGCAGGTGGCAACCCTATTTATGCCTGATTTTGCTAACAATGCACTGGGTCAAATCAGGCTGATCCATTTATTGAATAATACTGTTGGTCCGAGGAGACATTGGTCAAGTATTCCATTGGTGTCTTGGGAATTTTAAAACCTGCTTATAAATATTTGGCCAGATATTGGTGGGGCATACCAATCCAAGGGCCCAATACATAATCCAAAAGGCTGCCAACTCAGTATGAAGGGACCAAATCAGCAGCCCATGTCAACCCATTTTACTTAATAATCAGAGATTAAACCCATGCCATGAGGTTCACAATGATTTTCTATGGGTATCTTTGCAAAGTGCTGCGTCTGGTTGGGTACCCACGGAATCCCCACAAGCTGGTTGGGTTTTGGGCAGAAAGTTCTGGTTATCTGATTGTGCAGGTAGTCCATGGGTAACTTGTCTGGGTACCCAGCTCAATTGCAGGACTGGACCCTCTCACCCTCCCCTAAGGTTGTGTCAAAATTTCACTCCATACTCCAAGGAATAGGCTTTGGTGTGACATCACATCCAGTCCACAGTGATGTCACTTTCCAGTTTTGCAGGTCGCAGGTCTGGAGGTATGTGAACTATTTGCAGGCTGGGTTGGGTAGCAGATCTATGTAGGGGAGCATACTGGGTGGCCGGTGCACGTCAGGTTGCAGGCCAGCAGTTCCGTGTCTAGTATAGGTCTGCCTGACTGGACCGGCGCAGAACTCTGCTTTGCAACATGTTACCATTTAGGGCAATGACTAGGGTTGCCACCTGGCTGGTATTTTACCGGCCTGGCAAGTAAAAATGAAGGTTGATACTAATGTTATTAATAGGGAAAAAAAAAAAATATAGGATGGCCGATATGTTTTCCAGAAAAGGTGGCAACCCTAGTAATGACACATGTTGTGCTGTTGCCCCCATGGGGAAATTGCCTCTGCTGTGCCTTGTAATCTGCAAAAATGAGAATTTATCATGTGGCACTCCCCATTCTTCTGGTTTTACAGAAGAAGCGATTACCTGTGGGCAATGAAGTGATTAATGTGTCATTGCCCTTGGGGAATGAGGTTTTAAAAACTCCAAAGATGTTTATCAGCCTTATGACACAGGGTTGACTGACATATCAGCATCATAATGTGAAAATGACAATGAGCTCCATTTAAGGCAATCTGTATCAGGGACTGAGTTGCAGAATTGCTCATGGTCAGTTTCGGAGGATATGAGCTCATCATTGATGTGTATATATATATATAATTTTCTAAATGCAACTATTGGACATTACAGATTTACTGGTCTAGCTGATGAAAATTACTCTTGACCCCAATATTATTATTAGGAAAGAAATTAAATATAAAAATATTTTTTTGAAATTGTAGTAACCTTGTACCTGGCAGAAGGATGCAGAGGAAGCTGCCTGCTGGGGGGAGTGCAGGGGGTTAGGAGGGTGCGAGTCTTGAATGGGGGCACACAGGTCTCTAATCACTTCATTGTGTAGATGTGGACTCATAATAACAAATAATGATAATAATAATGCTTTCAGGGGACTGTATTATTTCTGCTGAGCCTTTTGGTAAGGCATGAGTAATTCCATTTACAGCCAGCAGAACGTGAGATTAGTAGCAGCTTGAAGCCACTGTGTGAGTTAGTGAGACACGAAAAAGGTGTTCCCAATGAAGGGTTAAATGAGCCACTCTTGCCCAAGCTTATCAGCCCTAGAAAGAAATTGTGTGCGGAGGGAAGTGATTTTATCCACTTCCCACCTCCCTCCCCAACTCTGCACAAACAAAACAAGTGAATAGGGAACAAAGGGACAAATCAGAGGTGGGGGATGAGTGCTGGCACAATGATCTAGGATGGGGGTTTCTACCTCCCGGTATTCAGAAAAGTTCACTGGAGGGAGAAGGCTTTGCTGTGCTGTGATCAGAGTATGGATCAGAACCTAACCTGTAGGTGCAGTAATAATGATCCATAGTGCCCAAATAACTCGGAACAGGATGGAAGGTGGCATATTACTGGCCTAGACATCAGGCTGGGAATTGTATAAATATCTGCACAATAGACAGTAAAATCAGCCAATTGCATTACCAGGGTGGCTGATATAATTCCCAAGCAGCACCCAAAAGGAAATCACCCAGATTGTAGCCAGTCACCCACTGTGAAGGGAAGCATACAGGCGTGTGCAGGTTTCATTCACAGCACTCACTGATTTGGCTTTAGAGATCTCATCCAGAACCTCTTGGAACGCAGAAATATAAGTCACTGTTGTGTGACTTTTGCTGTCTGTGCTTAGCACTCTCTTCTTTCATAATCTCTAGTAATCTTTGAATATTGTGTAACCCTATGTTGGGCTATTTGGAGCCTAAGGGTAAGGCCAGACGAGGAGATTCAGGGGAGGTTTTGTCCCTGGCGACTAATCACCACGTCACGTCTGAGGCAACTTTGGGCGACTATTGAAAACGCATCGCCGCGTGTGCATTAGCACAGGCGATTTTGCGCTGTAGCCTATGGGAAAAAACGCTGAGGCAGTTCGGGGAGATAGTCGCACAAAAGTCGTGGCGATTAGTCGCCAGGCGACAAAACCTCCCCGAATCTCCACGTCTGGCCTTACCCTAAAAGTTCCAGCTATAGCAATAGACCATGTGTTACATTGGACTCTAAAACAACAAGCTGGGCCTTGGCTAAGTGGAAGTTATAAAGGAAAGGTGTAGTTTGACTACAACTCACATAGGCTACTGTGCATACAAGTAAAGAAATGTTACCAGAAGGTTATTGCAGCAAACAATAGAACAAGTTTATTCTTAACACTATTTTTTACTATTTGGAGCCTAAAAAGGTTAATGTCCAGCTATAACAATAGAGCATGGGTTACATTGGACTCTAACACGACAGGCTGGGCCTTGGCTAAGTGGAAGTTATAAAGGAAAGATGTAGTTGAGCTACAACTCACACATGCTACTGTAATGCCAGGGCAGGTCCGTATTTATATATAGGCCCCCGAGGGCCTGTGCCTAGAGCTGCATGGTTTTGGGGGTGTACTTATTTTTTTCATTTTTTTTAAACCCTCCCCACCCTCCGCCACGGATTTCCATAGGAGCACAGAACAGCTCATGCTATTTAACCTTACTGTCTTACTCTCCTATAGAGTGCTATGAGAGGAATTAACCTGTCTCTAGCTGGCCTCATTTACGGGGTCCCTGCTCCCCGAATTTATCACTAGAGGTACTAGAGGTCCCTCTAGGGTAGAACAGCTTTACTGGACCTTGGTGTACCATAGGGACATATAGGGGAACAGTCCTGCCACTGTAGGGATGCCAGGGGTACAGTTAGGAGCTAAGCTCAATTTTACCAACCGCCTGATATACACAAGATGGCATTCTATTGTATACCTCATATTTTCATCTAAATGCATAGACCTATTCATAGCTTGTTCTGCCTTGCACTTTACAGAAAAAAGGGGCACACCTGGCCTATGGGAAATATGCCACTTCAATATTTAATTAACCCATTCTAGCTCCTGAAATGTCTTCCATGCTGCATCCTGAACCCTGTAATAATGATTGAATTAGACTTGTATAGGAAATATAATGATGAAAACCCATGCAAAATTACCTGCAAGGTTCAACCTTTTAGGGTTTATTTATTAACTTTGGGCAAATTTGGACCTGGGCGGTAACCCATAGCAGCCAACCAGTGATTAGCTTTTTTTTCAGCTAGCTGCAGGAAGAACAATGCAAGCAAACATTTGATTTGTTGCCATGGGTTTCTGCCAAGGTGCAAATTTGCTCAGTGTTAATAAATGACCCCAAAAGTGTGCCATTGCTAATCAGTCCTAATCTTCTCCAATGGGACAGGTTGTTGTTAACAGAGCATGTGAGGGATGCATGTGGTTTCCCAGTTTGTATTTCCATTATATTGTATTCTATTCTTTTTGGAAGATTTGTCGAAGGCAAATTGCTGGGGCTGAATCGAGTGCTGAATTTCACCAGTTCACTTGTCATCACTTTCATTTTTCAACCTGTAGTATTCAAAAATAATTGCTGATTGATTGCTACTGGCATGGGTGTCCACAGAAAATCTTCCAATCCAATCTTAGCAAGTAAGCTAAAATCACATAGGGAAGCATCCCACTGAAGATGACAATTCAGAAGAAACCTAATTAAGGCTTACCTTAAAAAAAAATGTTTTGTGTTGTTGGGAATTACATTTATAAATAATTTCTTGGAACTAGCTGGAGAAGCCAGGGTGGGGCAACTGCCCCCTCTTGCCCCTTCTGCAGACACTCATGGCTACTGGTAACTGCTCTAGGGCAATTTGGCACATCATTTGTTCCTACTGATGGTGAAATGCAATCTATTTGCAGAACTACAATTGTATCATAAACACCTGCCATGTAATCATCTTATGATGTCACAACTTCACAAACAGGCAGTTAGCAGCTTTCCAGACTATAAGTATGATCTTTTTTTAATCGTAACCACAGAATAAGCCTAGTAACAGGTAATGTTGGCCATGTTGCTCCTGATACCTCTCCTTTTTGCCATACACTGTCCCTAAATTGTTCAGTGCTGATCCACAATCCATAAAATGAAGTTGAAATGAAAGCCCCGTCATCTATTACACACGCGCTAATGTGACTAATTGCCTAATGGAAAACACAGTTTAGCAAACAGCTACCTATGGTGGCTCAAATAAAAATATATTTCAAAACCTATAATTTCTACCTGCCAACCAGCCCATTGAATTCACAGGCAGCAGTTGGCGTAATTACTTTAGTTTGATAACAGAACCTTATAATGCAGGGGCGGGAGCAATCAAATTTCCTTAAAGGGGATGTAAATGCAAAAAAATAAAATCCAATTTCTACTTTCTTTAATGAAAAAGAGATCTATCTCCAATATACTTCAATTAAAACATATTTACCATTTTTATAAAAAACCTGACTGTATGCAGTGAAATTCCCCCTTCGTTTTACTTGCTCTGACAGCTGCAGTTAGGAAAATTCAGATGGTCGCTAACTGCTCTGCAGGGAAACAATCATACTTTCAAACAGCAGGGGGCCCCCACCCCACCTTACTTCCCAGAACTCAAGCAACTTTGTTTGTTTCCCTGTAAAGAAGCCAGTGACTGTGTAGAGATTTGTATCCGTAGACCCAGTGCAGTCTCTATATTCTGATTATTAATCAGTCTTGCTGTATCAGCTTCTATGGCAGATATTATTTGACTTGTGCTGTTTTGATTATTTATGATGATCCCTAAGCAGCGGCCCAGACCACACTGAGCATGTGCATGGTCTTGGTCTTGTAAAGATGTTTAACAAAGTTACAAGATGGTGACCACCTGCGGCCAACTTTGAAAGCATAAATCATTTATTTTATTAGGCTTCTGGTGCAGTAAGTTCTTGTTTTTATTTAGTATATATAATACAGCATTTCTAGCATTATTCTATTTTAGACTTTAGTTCCCCTTTAAATAGTAATGAAATGAATATATAATAAGAATGCAAATACTGTTAAAGGGGTAGTTTACTTTAAAAAAAAACAACAGATTTTCTCATTCTTTCTATATTGGCAAAATAGTCAGTTTAGGAAAAAGGGACTAATTAAAAATTGCTCAAGTTCTATCACTGCCTATGCATGCAGGAAGAGTCAAGGAAATTAATATTATTAACATGAGCAAAAAAGTCAGAGCATGTGCAATAGTGATGTTTGGGCCAGCCTGAAACCCACGGGTCAGGTGGGTATGGGCCATGGGCGGATCAAACTTTACCCCCAGGCCATGCCACCCACAGGCCACAGCATCTGCCACATGACATCATGCCAAGTCTGCCCCTCCAATGACATTAGAGATTGGGCAGCACTGGTCTGTTTGGATGCAGGTTGAACGGGTTGACAGAGAGTGGGTTAAGGTTGGGGTGCAGGTTGACTTTTTGTTGACTCACATAATAATAACATAACTAATATACATGGTGCTAGAAGCACTTATTGGATGAAGGTGACAGTTAGGGTTAGGGTTTTTGCTGTTTTTGAGATACTGAGCTTTTAATTAGGGATGCACCAAATCCAGAATTCGGTTCGGGATTCTGCCAGGATTCAGCCTTTTTCAGCAGGATTCAGAATGCTTCTGCCTGGCTGAACCGAATCCTAATTTGCATATGCAAATTAGGATTCGGCTGGGAAATCACGTGACTTTTTGTCACAAAACAAGGAAGGAAAAAATGTTTTCCCCTTCCCATCCGGATTCGGTTCGGTATTCGGCCGAATCTTTCACTAAAGATTCAACAGAAGCATAACTGGAGGGGGGTGGGCCCTGGCGCAGGACGCGCAGCCGGGCCCCCCCCCTCCGTACACCCGGAACTGGCCGGGAATATGCGCCACACATCGGCGCGCGGACTGCCGGGGGGCCTGAGGGGGTGCGGGCCCTGGCCCACTCGCAACCCCTGCTCCCCCGGTAGTTCCGCCACTGGGATTCAAGGGTTCGGCCGAATCCAAAATAATGGATTCGGTGAATCCCTACTATTAATGGAGCAGCTCTCCAGTTTGCAGTTTCAGCAATCAGGGTGCTATGGTCCAAATTGTCCTAGAAACGATGCACTGATTTGAATAAGAAATTGGAATATGAATAGGAGAGCACCTGAATAGAAAGATGAGTAATAAAAAGTGGTATTAACTACAAATGTGAAGCCTTATAGAGCATTTGTTTTTAGATGAAGTCATTGACCCCTATTTCAAAACTGGAAAGAGTCAGAAGAAGAAGAAGGCAAATAGTTCAAAAACTATAGAAAATAAACAATGAAGAGCAATTGCAAATTTTATGACAATTCATAAATATACTAAAAGTAAAAGTGAACCACTTTAACAAGTGATTGCCAGATCCTTCAAAATGTTTTGATGTTTACAACCCATTAAAAAGTTAGTGGACCACAGTCCATTTGAATGTGATTTGACTCCTATTTACTGGCCTATCCGATAAAAATAGCTATTGATGTCATTGTTATTAATAGAGAAGGCGGATAATAGAAATAGAAAGGCTGTTGCCTTGTCTCTATTTATAGGGGTGTAGGGACCTTAAACATAACTCTAAAGGGATTCTGTCATGATTTTTATGGTGTAGTTTTTATTTCTAAATTATACTGTTTACACTGTAAATAATTCACTCTACCATATAAAATTTCCTTCTTGTAATATTGGTGTGTAGGCGCCATCTGAAGTCATTTTGCCTGGTCATGTGCTTTCAGAAAGAGCCAGCACATTAGGATGGAACTGCTTTCTGGCAGGCTGTTGTTTCTCCTACTCAATGTAACTGAATGTGTCTCAGTGGGACCTGGATTTTACTATTGAGTGCTGTTCTTATATCTACTAGGCAGCTGTTATCCGGTTACCTTCGTATTGTTCTGCTGATGGGCTGCTGGGGAGGAAAGGGAGGGGGATATCACTCTAACTTGCAGTACAGCAGTAAAGAGTGACTGAAGTTTAGCAGTCTCATGACTGGGAAACTGACAATATGTCCAGCCCCATGTCAGATTTCAAAATTAAGTATAAAAAAATCTGGCTGCTCTTTTAAAAAATGGATTACAGTGCAGAATTCTGCTGGAGCAGCACTATTTTAACTGATGCATTTTGAAAAAAAAAAACAGCACCCCTTTAAACTGGACCTTACACCTTATACAAGAAAATTTACTGTAGTATGTTGGCAAATAGTGAACCAGAGCACAGGAACATGGGGAATAGCACTTATTGAGAAAACGTTTTTATTAAGGGTTTTAACAGAACAATGTAAAATAGCCCAGCCCTCTCCATATATAGCTGCAATTGCCTGTGTCTGTCAATGTGTGTAGATGAACCGCACCTCTCACCCTTTCCACGATGCTTCCTACCCTGGTGGTGCAGATCTTTCTAGACGGTCGGCACTCGTCTTTGTCCTGACGAAGGGAGGGTTAATCCCCCCGAAACGTTGATGCACAGGTGGTCACTTTAAATAAAAGGGGTAAGCTCCCCACCTGCAACATACATGGTGTTGTGCTATTCTCTTAAATCTTCTACTGTGTCTGTCAATGCCATATATATGATTGGCATGCTGGGGGCAGCATGCAACTCCTGTCCCACCCCTAAATTGTGTGCCATTCAGATAAAGAGTTAGAAAGCACAACTGGATGCAAGGTGCAGCAGGACACTGTACTTACCTCTACAAGGTGCAGCATTGCCCCAGGTGCAAGTACTGTGTAAATGGACATTAAGTTGTGTGGGGCCTAAGAACAAATGTCTTTTTTATAAGCAACCAAAGATGCTTATTGAGGATAACGTAATGCTGAATCCCAGGCCATACCAAGCCAACACATTTGAGTTCATTTATTTTCTGGTGGTAGTTGCAATTTTGCTCTCATCAGCCTTGACACTCTCAAAAGTGATGGTCTGGTTCATATACTTAGGGGCCCATTTACTTAGCTCGAATGAAGGAACAGAGGAAAAAAACTTCAAATTTCAAATGTTTTTTTTGGCTACTTCGACCATCGAATGGGCTACTTGGACCTTTGACTACGACTTCGAACTAAAAATCGTCCATTCGATAGTCTAAGTACTGTCTCTTTATAAAAAAACTTCGACCCTAGTTCGCCACCTAAAAGCTACCGAAGTCAATGTTAGCCTATGGGGATGGTCCCCATAGGCTTATTTATCTTTTTTTGGTCAAACAAAAATCGGGCGATCGATGGATTAAAACCCTTTGAATCGAACGATTCAAAGGATTTAATCGTTTGATCGAACGAATAGCGCTAAATCCTTCGACTTCGATATTCGAAGGATTTAATTTCGACAGTCGAATATCGAGGGTTAATTAACCCTCGATATTCGACCCAAAGTAAATCTGCCCCTTAATATCATTCACCAGTTATTGGATCTTCTCCTTGTTGAATTAGATATTAGGGGTTCATGCTCTTTCCATATCTTTTTTCAAAATGCCATTCTTTATAAATATTTACAGTCTACAACATGGATGGAATTCCCTGTTTGGGTTTCCTAGTGTAGCAAAATTAGAAGCTCCTCTTTGCGTGCAGCAAATACTGTTCATGTGTCCTGACTGAGCGTGATTGAAGCATAACTGTTAAAGGCCAGAAATAACCTGCACATGATCAGAGTGTCTTCTTATTCCTGTCAGGGTTGGACATTGATCCTGACATGGTACTGTAGATCTCTGTATCAGTTCCCAGCAGTATGACCCCTTAACCTGAAAGAATGGGGACCACCACGCAATTTATACACATTATTCTTCCACTTCTATCTACAGCTATCATCTCCACTGGGTGGATTTGTTGTGAAAGCTGCCCCTGCAAGAAAAAAACACACGATGGGGCAAACTAACTCAAAGTTATCGAAAGTTATAGATGACATCAGCCCAATGTTTCACCCAACACCCACTTAACATACTGCCCTAGTTGGAATGAAACTCAAACACAATAGGCCCCCATACATGGGCCGATAAAAGCTACTGACAGACCAAGTTGACAGCTTATTGGCCCGTGTGTGGAGCGGATTGCGCCCGCATCTATGGGTGTATGCAGTACCGCGATCCGACCGCCCGTATCGGATCAGCCCGATATCGCCCACTTCAATGTGGCCAGATCGGGGAGAGATCCGCTAGTTTGGTGACTTCGACAAACGAGCAGATCTCTCTATGGCTACCTTAACACAACGAGGCACCCTAATTCTGATCTCCATCTTCCCTAAAGCCTCTGTGGAGGACAAACACCCCATACAAGTTGACCACTGATGTTTTCCACCAGACAACTGTCAAAACTCCCCTTGTGCCTTAGGACTAAGAAGTAAGGTCTCATTTGGCCAAAAGCATTTGTGTATCTGCTGTTTTACTGTGCCAAACACATTGCAAAATATCCCTATACCCAACGTCTATTTCCAAGATTTCTCTTTCTCTCCTCATTTTATTGTTTGTTTCCATATTAGTCCAACCCCATACAGTGTGAAATACTGTTACTTCTACTGCATAAATGTCACACACCCAAGGCAGCTGCGCTCCTGTCAGCTGTGTGCATCGCACAATAACACAATAAACGGCTTTGTGCAGATAATTAAAAGGTGTGTACTGGAATGAGGGAGGGAGAAGCAGAATGGAGAAGCATATCAGCACAAGATATGTGCATCACAGCAGGTGTGGAAGTCATCACCAAGTGGAAAGCCTTGATTTAAAGAGGATGGGAAATGCTAGAATTAATCATCTGGGAAATATCGCTGCAATTCATTTTCAGGGCCAATTACGCCAAGAAATGAAAATGCCACGGATGAATTAAACTGTGCACTAATCTGCGCTGACCAAATTGGGATTGTTCAGGAAACTATAGATTTATAGCCCATAGGGTATTTTAACCATGGCAAATGAGCAATGACCATAATGTATTGGGGAAAGGCTGCAATGAGTTGGAGGCTTATGAGGCCTATTGTTCTTGAGGACTTGGTGCTGGCCACCTGCTGGCGGGGGGAGAGGGGGTCTAGCCATTCACTTGGTTAGCTCCTCCCTCCCCAGGCTTGAAGCAGGGGGGTAAAAGGGCTTATGGGGGATAAAAAGTGCATTCAGGGAAGAAATTCACCTTTAATTGTGGATTGAGTTTCTCCAATATATGAGGAACTCAGAAAATGTGTAATTGAGTGGAAGAGGAATGCAGCACATCAGAGAAAGCATGAAAGGCTGTGATTGTACAGTGGTTTGGAAACCTGTGGTATGGGCCACCATGGGGCACACTGAGAAGAGGTATACCAGCAGGGAATGGCATCTCCTTGGCAGATAGTCTTGATGGATAAATGTTGTGGTTTAATGGTGCCGCATGTATTGAGGGGACTGAATTATTATTATAAAGCCACACAAATGAATGTGTTGGTATGATTTGTTCTAGGTTGTTTATTTCTTGGCTATAGCTAAGGTGGATAGAGAGAGGGCCATAGAACATTTATACATAAAGTAGTTTATTGGCCAGTGTATGTTCAACTTTAGGACAGAAGCCCTACAAATGAAAGAAAGGATAAAAGCAGTCTGTGATAGGTGGACCACTCTTTAGGGAGCGTTTCTGAAAGGTGGTTAGCCTTTTACCAAAAGGTTTGCCATAACCCATACATCTCTATGGGAAGCCCTGGCAGGTGAATAGAGGCATTTTGACACCATATAATCTAAGTATGTAACAATTCAAATACACTCACGATGCTTTGTACAGCTTATTAACTTTCAGCCCAGCGTTTCTTCCGATCACGTGACCCAACGGGAAATACTAATAGTAGCAACAGAGATGAAGATGCAATGCTGATTTTCAAATGGTGTACCTAAGGTACCTCCAAATCTTTATTGTGTGGAATGTAGCCAAACGTTTCAGGAGCCTCGTTTGGCTACATTCCCAGGGGCGCTTCGCCCATGAGGCGAGTTGAGGCTCTCGCCTCAGACAGCAGCATCCCACTAGGTACCAGGGGCGGCAAAAATGCTGCTCCTGGTACTTCAAGAGCTGAATTTCAGGTTTTCAAACCGGAAATTCGGCTCTTCTATTGCAGAGAGCGCAGTTAGGCTCTCTGCGCTAGCATCCTGGCCCTCTCTGCCACCCTCTTGGACAACCCTGGACCCTCTCAGGCGCAAAAAGGTAAGCGCATGGGGGGAGGGGGTGGGCGGCAGCAACTGCTGCTGCCTCATGCGGCGGAGGGGCCAGGATTGCCCCTGTAAATTCTGCACAATAAAGATTTGGAGGTACACCATTTGAAAATCAACATTGCGTCTTCATCTCTGTTGCTACTAACCATATAATCTAAGCACAGCAGCTATCAAAACATCCCATTAGCCTTACTATCATTTGTATGGCTTTTTTTCCTAGAGCTGGCTCTGTTAAAAGTGTCCAACTTCAGCTGAGAAGTTAACTTATTGACATTTCAATGGAGGCCTCCCGATCGGTCACCTGGTTTAAAAGTCCTGTTCCAGATGCCAACAAGATGATGATCCAAACATTGGCCCCCGACTGACCAATTGATCTGGTTTATTTGGCATCCTCACCAAAGAAGCTTCAGCCGGTTTGTTTAATCACATTAAAAAGGTCTACCGCAAGGAAGAGGAACAGACATATACCTATAAAATATTTAAATTATTATTGGCGTAAGTATGGTGGCACACCAATCCCAACTGACTAGTGTACATGACCTATGGTTTGAAAATGTAATTTGCCATGTCGACTCAATAAGGAAGTGAATTGGGCTGCAGCTTCTTTTCACTTCCTGCTGTTTCGATCGTTCTTAAGGTGGCCATAGACGTTACAATTACGAAAGATTGTTCATTTCAATACATATGTGTAAAGCTGAATCGTCAGATATATAGGTAGAAACAATAGAATTCTACCTGTACCCGACAATTCAGCACTGACAATGGGCGATGTTCGGGTGCCTTCAAGGTGCCCAATCAAAATTATCTGGCCTGCCCGATCGACAAGCTTCTGACGATATTGGCCTGCTCGTCTCCCACCACATGCACACCGAATATTGTAGAAAATGTGTTGCGTACTATATTATCAGTGCGTCTATGACCAACTTTACTCTTTGCACTTTATATAAACACTCGATATCCATTTGGTTTGTGGACTGAGAGCATACCAGGTCGGCCACCTTTATGATATCTGCCAATAGCCTATCATTCAGCCCATAAAATAACCAAAGCAAACTGTATTTTTTGTGGCATTTAATAGGATTAAGGAGAAAACATAGTCCCCTGAATTCCCCACATATTGCTTGTAGATGAGTAAAATTTAGTCAGCCAGACATGAAAGACACAGATTTTGTAAAACTGAGAATAGATCTTGGATCTGCGATTTATGAGCAGCAATATTTAATGTAGTGGATCATAGACTGGATGTTATCTCTGAATTCATAATATAGTATGGGGGAGCATTCTCAGGACTACAAAACTGGCAAAAGCAATTGAATCTGGCACCCTCAGGCCCACTATATCCGGCCAAGCTTGAACAGAGAATTCCGAGTTTCTCACTGGCATTACGGAAAATATGTAATCATATTATTTAATCCATGGATTAGGAGAATGTCTGCATGTTTGATTCCCATGGATGAGATTGAGAGTGACATCTGCAATTGAGCGCCCAGAAATTATACTAGAGCAGAACTTCACATCTTCAAATAATGATACTTCGAAAAAGCTTAGGTCATTCATAGCTGTAGAGTGATTTTGGAATATGTACTGTCTCCTAAACTGGCAGTTGTGCGGTGTAAGGACAGATGGTCATTCTGACCCTTCTTTTTTTTTGCTTTAATTTGCCCACCCGCCTACCACCCACTCTGAGCTGCTTCCAAGCAATTTGTTCCCAGCCTAGAGCTGATGTAACAGAACCTACATTGTTTTGGAATAAAGATTCTTCACATACAGTATGAGGTCCCCCAAGTTCCACTCCCACCCTGCTGTTTGCTAAGGTCACACCCCTCATCAGCCAAGCCTGAAATATGACAGAATGAAGACATTTAAGATATGAAAAAGAATGGAAGGGGAAGCAGACTGGGAGGGTGGAAGGCTGGCATTGTATAGTATTAGAATAATTTACTGTAACTGTTAGAAGTATAAAGTGTTCTACTACTGTCATTGCATAGCAGCCTTTACGTCACAAAGTATGTGTGTGGTCATTGTTTGAAATTAAAGACTACAGACATTGCACATACCAATAAAATCATACAAAACTAAGTACAATGCACTCCAGATATTGGTCACTTTAGCTATTGTCTATGTTTAAAAGTATAGTCTTTAGATGCCCCATGAATGTGAATGTGATAATGGATCAGCAAATGAGGAAGTGAAGAGGATCTTCACTGATCAGAAAAGGCACTTCATATAGTAGCCATCTATTTGGCCAAATTTGTTGCATACTCCAAAACAATGCCGCGTGTATAGCTGCTCTGCTGTCATGTGCTCTATGAGCTAATTAACTGTCTGAGTTAATTCACAGCAGCCATAAAACCCAACAACCTTAATAAAATGCTACTTATACAATAACAATTGCATGCAACATTGTGCTCAATATAGAGATGGTACAAGTCTTTGAGCAGATTTAGGTTCTTCTTTATATTGCTATACTGGTATTATTCCATCTTTTGCCAGTTTCCATACTGGTCACATCATAACACTGTACAATATCCCTTTGGGCAATAGGCCACATAGACCGCTGGCTTCTTGGAATGGGTTTGTAAAAGCTGATTGAAAACCTTAAGAAAGGCTGGGCAGGACAGTCTGAGACATAGGGGTAAATTCACTAAAGGGTGAATTTTCGCCTGTGAACGCTTTGCCACACTATGCTAATTCACTAAAATGCGAAGTTGCGTCTCGGCAGCTTAATGTTGGCAAAGTTTTGCTAGTGTTAATTTGTCAGTGCGAGCATTTCATAGCAAACGTTTGTTCCTGCTTAGCGAAGGATGGGTAGATCTAGTTCATATATATAGTACGTCTTTATTAGAGATGTTGGTGCAAATGCTTGAAGTGGTCACTTATTAAGAATGTCCAAGGAAGCAAAATAAAGACAAAAGAGATCCTCTAATGCCCTAGACATGAGCCCACCCTAAAACAAATGTGGCATGCCCCTCAAATGCTAAGAGAAACTCTGTTAGCAATGAACTCTTTCGCTAGAGAATTGTCCTCTACACCTGTTAGTAAATTGGCAATGTCCCTGCGGATGGGATTTCTGGCGGATTTTCGCTAGCAAAGGCCAATTCTGCCCATAGCATTTTAGCAAACATAAAAACTACAGGCAATAAAAAATATAAAGGTTTAAATATGGAAATAAAGAAAAATAATTAGGCATTGAGCTAAAATATTTTCATTATTGAAATACAAATAGAATAAAAAACAACAATGAAAAAAAAAAGTCGATCTTTTAAGAACAGATATTCAACCCATCGGCCCACTATAGAAAATGTCAGGCTAATGGAGTTTTGCCTTGTCTTTTCCAGGGTAAAGAAATATATGAGGATGGCAAAAATACTCAATGCAGAGCCAATTTATGTAGATCTCCCTTTTTTGAGAAAGTAATTGCCTGTCTGTGCCAAAACCATGTCATTGTCGTAGACAGTTCCTAGTGTTATGTCTAGGCGATTTCTGTAAGAAAAGTTTATTATCTACCAATAAACCTTGTTTTTTTTTCCCTATCCTTTATATACCAAATGCTTTCACATTTAACAGCCTTTTATTTCTTGGAATAATGATTGAACTGCCAGGCATTTCATTTGTGCACTGGTTTTATAGAGAAGGCAGGACATGTCTCATTACCTATGAGTAAGATATTTACCCAAGAGACGGCCAATGTGTCCCTACCCATTTCTGGCTCCTCAGGTCTCCACTGCTGAGCAACTGACACCTGATAATACAGATAATGTTCCCAAGACTTTTCCTGCATCATATTCTGTATGAAGCCAAACTGCTGAAAGTGCCAGCAGGAAATATTCTGGTTCCTTTAAATCAACTGTTTCTCCCCCAGGAGTTTTAGTAGAAAAGCCTTCATCGCCTTGTGTTATTATCTGGAGCATATCCAGTCAAGAGTCTAAAATAGACCCAAGCTAATAATAGCTCATTCGTCTATCAGGGCAGTGTGGAAGAGGTCTAATGCTGTTGACAATTTACAGCTCGGCACTTGTTCTACTGTTGCCCCTCTGGCTTAGAGAGAAACTGAGATAAGTATAACAGGCACTTTAAGGTTTTGGGGATTGCAAGCCTGATGAGACCCTTCCCAGGTTCCAACATGGAGAACCAAAGATGGAATCACTGAGGGTTCCAAGTTGCTTATCTCCTTCCCCAGGCTGGTGATAGAACTTGCCCCCCCCACAGGGCCGGCCTTAGGCCTATTGGACCAATTGGGCCCAATAGGGCCCCGCACCTCTGGGGGCCCCGCACCACAGGGCAGCACAGATATTTCCCTCAGCACATGATGCTTCCTGGCTTCCTGGCCCAACTTTGAGAGTCCAGCCCACCCCCAACTCTGATAATCCAGCCTATCCCCCAACTCCATAGGTCTAGCCTGCCCCCAACTCTCATAGGCCCAGCTTTCCTCCAACCTTGATAGGCCCTGCCTGCCCCCAATCCAACCAAGTCTGCTCCCAAGCTGAATTGGCCCAGCCTGCCCCAAACTAATTGGCCCAGTCCACTCTCCTATTTCCTCCCTCTCTCTCTTACCCTGTGTGCCCCTATTATGTGCCCCTATTTCATCCCTCTCACTCTCTTACCTTGTCTGCCCCTTTCCTTTCTATTTTGTGCCTGTATGACCTTATTTTCCTAAATACTTGGTGTGTCAGTAGCCAGCAACACTTTGTCTAGGGGCCCCGCCAACATGGTCCAAATTGGGCCCCACATTTGATAGGATCAGCCCTGCCCCCCCATATATTCTACCTCTCATTCTCCGTTAACTTCTAGCAGCACATCAGTGCACTAGTTCAGTCTATGGGTATAACAGGGGATACTGGAATAACAGGTGCAGCCAGGATATCCAACTGACCTTCAGCTGTTGCTATATTACAGCTTCAAGTATTCTACAGCAGCCCAAAGTCATACTGCACTAACAGCTGGAGATTGGACATCCCTGCAAAAACATTCCATATATTATGGGTCCCTATAACTTTCTGTCTTTTCATGGGCACCTCCCCACCACAAAGTATCCAATCAATAGGACATGTAGATACCTATATGGAAAAACGGAATCAGTTTATTATGGGCAAACTGATTTATCCGGTAAGTGGTATGTAATATCCAGGCAATCAGTTCCTGATAACACTGACCATTGTCTGTGTGACTGCACTGGGGCAGGGACTGATGTGAATGATGGATAATCTCCGTAAAGCACTGTGTTGGTAATATATAAAGAAAAAATAAAAGTTTATATTTGAACTTTGTCATATTTGAAGCTAAGTACATTCTAATCACTCTGATCACACAGCAATACACAATTTTGCTCAGAAGTAAAATGGCCGAGGTCTTTTATGAAATACGTTTTTAGCACCCTTGTTTTTTTGACCATTTTTGCAATCATGAAAATAATTGCCTGTTTCCTATTATACTGCCAAATGGAACATTCTGATTAGAAGCGAAGGGGGATGAAAAAAAAAAAAAGAACAGGTAAACAGGATGGGAAGGCATTATACCAGAAGCACAGAAATAGAGAACAATTAATGCAATGATATCAGTGGGGGTTTCTCAGCCATAGTAATGAAGTCCTATCAGGCACAAACAGCATCTAGGGGCCACCTACGTACTGTCTCCTAACAATCACATCCTCTTCTGCATATCCTGATCATTACTACTTTACTGGCTCTTTTATAACAAGGATAACAAGTCCTAAGTTTCTATCACAACTATTCTTCATGATACTAATATAGTGGTCTCCAGCCAATGGCTCTTGAGCAACATGTTGTTCACCAACCCCTTGGATGTTGCTCCACTCAAAGCAGGTGCTTATTTTTGAATTACAGGCTTGGAGCAAGTTTTTATTAAATAAAAAACAGATGTACTGCCAAATATTGTCTCTTGAAGGCTGTCAGTCCACATAGGGGCTACCAAATAGCCAATCTCAGCCTTTATTTGGCATCCCCAGGAAATTTTTTCATCATGCTTGTGTTGCTCTCCAACACTTTTTACATTTAAATGTGGTTCATGGGTTAAATATGTTGGAGACCCCTGTACTAATAAACCCTCAACACTAGGCAAAATGTCACAAGATCTACCATCTGTATGATAACTGTCATATTTTTAACTTAAAGAAACAGAGGACATTATTTTGCTTTTCCAGATGTTGCAGCTATAAAGGCACAGTTTAGAATGTACATAAGACATTTGTTTTATACCTATTTTATTGAACTTCTAAACTGTTTTCCTGTCCCACAGGCAGAGTTTTTTTTTTGCACAAAGTCTCTGCTAATAACTTTTTTTTTGTGTATTTACATTTACATAGAAGTGGGGGCTACCAAAATGCTTCACAGGGGACTGGGGGCATTCTCCATAAACATCAAAAGACCAGCATCACGTAGCAAAGTCTGATCATCCTTATCTTCCAAATCTGCTTATCTCAATGGAGGGTCTGGATAGTCCTGGTACTGCATGGACCAACCAGAGACACAAAATGAGTAATATTAATAATAATAATAATAATTACTTTCCCACAGTAGCTGAGCTTACAGCATGTTCTCCATCTTGCTTCCAGCGGACAAGTTCACTCATTGCTCCCCTCGTTTAGTGGAGAATGCTAATATCCTTTTAATACATAACTTTTAATATAATTTACTTAAAATGCAACCAGCCATGAACTAAAATCACACGGACACCAACATGTTTACACCTTTCACGTGGTGCAGGACAGAAATTATGTTTTAAATGGATATTAGCGATCTCACCTAAAAAAGAGCAAAAATTAGTACAATGATCAATCCAGAATGAGAATGTCTCAATGCACACTACCACATGGATTGAAGAATGAGCAAATAATGACTTTCCATACCTGTCAACAAATCAGTACAGAGATGTGTAGAGGGGTAGT
The DNA here is from genome assembly GCF_017654675.1 of Xenopus laevis. Taxonomy (NCBI): domain Eukaryota; kingdom Metazoa; phylum Chordata; class Amphibia; order Anura; family Pipidae; genus Xenopus; species Xenopus laevis. Next base: position 104,646,646 of record NC_054378.1, on the reverse strand, counting down.
GTGAAGAGTAGATATCCATTGTCTCCATACCTCAAGAAATCGTCAGATTGCCTTGTTGAATAATGGTTCAGCGTGCCATTTTAAACCAGGCAAAGAAGCACAATATGATTTAATAATATCATTTAAAAAATAATTGTTCCATCTGTAAAAGGGTCCAGTGAGGGCACATAAAATCTTCCCCTCCCACTCCAATTACTGGTGGTAATTACTGTGTGAAGAGAAACAATTGGAAAAGTGACACAGGGCCTGTGCATGTTAACAAGGCACTCGATTTCTTTTGAAATAGCTTCTCTTGTTCTTCTCAGAACCATCCATTTTATTGTTGGAGGAAACCCTGGGAATTGCCTCCTTGTGGAATATGGCTGCAATATGCCATTGGTAACATTGTAGAGAGTAGACAATTGGATGACCCCCGGGGTCCTTAAATCCCTTCTATTGTATAGAGGAAAGACACAAACCCCCGCCAATCTCACCATTTACAGAATAACACATGAGAGATATTTTACTTGACCTTCTGTGCAGAGGAAACTGCATCATTTGGCATATAATTAAATGTAGTGGAGTATATATTATGTGTGATGGCTTATCTTATTTTGTGCATATATGATTATTTATCTGCTCATTTACACCTATCCATCCTCCGTGCCTCTCCTTTGGAATTCTCCTTGAAAAGGAATGACAAAAAATATGCTTTGTTTGTTATAAGCAGCAAGTTGAGGGAAAACTAATTATATGCACATATTTGTCCAACACAGATGAATGAGATACCAATAGGCTATAATGAAAGCTAATGAGGCTGTGGCTTGAACCACATAGAATGGGGGTCTCTAACTTTTTATACCTATGAGCTACAGGAGGCTCTGTTTGGCAGTACACCTATTTTCATGCAACCAAAACGTGCCTCCATAAATAAAATAAAAAAAACGTGCATCCAAGCCAGGAATTCAAAAATGAGCATATGAGACACAGTATTTCCACTACATGCAATATGTTTGACAGCACTGGGCTATATATCCAGGAACAACAATCAGTTGTACTTTATGTATTTTTGGAGTCTTGACACCAATGCAAGAGTTAATTATGCACGATTGAAAAAAAACAGTTTGCCATTACTCTTAGAGGTCAGCAAATAGTAACCCATTAGCAACAGAGATGGAATGGACTGGAAGCTAACCAAATTATTCTTGATAGGGGGGGTTAACAAAAAGTTAAGCTTGTGGCTTCTGTGTGGCCCAGGAGTATAGAAGAACCTCTAGGACTATGATTGCTGTTGAAAAAAGAGATATGTTTTTCAGTTTTGAGTGGCTCTATAATGTTTTCCTTTGTGAGAACAGTAACCTAATTTCAAATTTCCTTTATAAAATGGCATTACATTCACAATACACACAAAATGTTGTAACTGATGGGATTGTACCATTTCCTCATTTTTGTTTTCCTTTTATTCTCTGTCCCTGCTCTCTGTCCCTCACTAGGCATAATAATGTTCCTTTGTCTTGCCTTGTTTATGAGCCCTTCATTGGCATTTGGCTATGACAAGTGATTCCTTCTCAAACAGTTGTTGTACATTCTGATGCATGACTTATTCCAATGTCCGTTCTCCATAGCACTCATATTATTTCCATTCCAGAGGATGTTAAGACCATGGTTATGCACATTTGCTCCAGCATTCTGTGCCAGAAGCCTTAAGAGAGGCAATAATTCCTTGGATCCATAATACAGTAGCTGGTTTGGTTCCAGCAACAGCTGCCAGCCAGGCAAGTCCGGCTTATCAATAGAGATATTCTGATCTCTGCCAAGAAGGTCTCTGTGAGTCAGATGTATCAGCATTTGTATCTGGGAAACATGGACATTGGTAATGGGGATATCACATAGCAACACGCAATGTAATACATATTTCATATTGTACAAGTGGATCAAATTAGGAGAGATCCATAGAACTGTAATTACTGAGATACTAATATTTTATGGGTGAACCTTACATTACTACTTGTAGCTCTAACAAGCCATCTTTGTTAAATAGAATTATTGTGACTGTTTAGAGAAAGCCCACACATGAATCAGTAGTAAGTTCACCAGCATCTACATAGGGTTAGGGTGCCAAGTAGCACAAAATGCTCAAGGATTTTTGTGGACATGCTATTGGTGCAGTAAAACATTACGTCAAACTTATTGGGGGTACAGCCCATTTTTAATTTCTGCACAATTATTGTGACCCTGTGTGCCAGTGGAAGATTTCTAAGAAAGAAGGTCTGGCTAAATACCCTCTAAAGCAGTGATCCCCAACCAGTGGCTCATGCTGCTCACTAAGCCCTTCAAAGTTGCTTGTGGTGGCCACAAAGCAGGTGCTTTTTTTGAATATAGACTTGATGGCAAGTTTTGCTTGCATAAAAATCAGATGTACTTCCAAACAGAGCCTCATGTAGACTGCCAGTCCACATAGAGACCAAGCACTTATTTGGCAACCTCGGGAACGTTTCTTATGCTTGTGTTGCTCCCCTAATATTTTTACTCACAGATAAAAAAGGTAGAGAACCACTGCTCTAAAGTAATAGTGCATAGTGCCTCTCAACCATTATATGGCCTTGAAACAAGAGATGGTCGAAATAACATAGCGAACAATACATAAACAAAGAGAAGTCATGTGTACATGGGTTATTGGCTTCATACAAGCAAGTCTAATGCTACTGCTTAGGGTGATGAAATACGGAGCTTACTGTAGCCAGCTACTTGTTGTGGCTACAAAATGACAATTCTGATAACTGTCTCTGCTAAGGGCAATGGTCCACAAGGATATTAATCACCAGCGATAAATCTCCTGTTCTGCTGGTGACTAATCCCCTATAAATGCCTTCCCACCTGCGATAAAGTGAATAACTGGTGGTGAAACCCATGTGTTGCTTCCTCATTTTGTCTTCCAAAATTGCTTTTGAAGTCTCCTCTTGAGGCCCTATACCCTCACCACTCCAGCTCCAGATTCATGTGGAAAGTCTCCTCCGGCGGCTGGAGGGGGGGATTTTTAATTTTTTGTTAAACAAAAGTTTATTCAATGACATAAGCCTATCGGTGTCTATTAATAAATATGGCCCTGCTGATAATGTTAAATGTATCCCAATAATTCCCGTGTAATTGCAGCTGCATGGTGGTAATGTGCCTTACGCAATTGCAGACAATGTGTTAAAACAAGTGCACTAGTGATGTGTGGGGTGGGCCGCAGGTCTGGCAGGTTCTGGCCAACTTCTGCACACAGTTTGCAGGTCACCTGTGGGTTTGGGTTTAGCTCTTCCTTCTGCTTCTCCACCTGCAACCTTCCTGTGCTGGCTTCTTCCGGCAGCGCCTGCCTCACCTCCTTTCATGATGTAAGAGATGGGCTGGTCAGGCGCAGGACTAATTAGAAGTGTAGGGTGGGTTCTGGTCAGGTGCGGGCTGGGAGCGGGTGGGTTAGGATTGGACACATCACTAGCGTGCACAATTGCACAGTATTTTATATGCACATGAATTATTGATTATAGTTTGCTTTTAGAACATAACGAAAAAGAGGGGGTGGTTATTCATGTCTTACTATTAGTGATGTGCGTGTTCAGGCCAACTTCTGCAGTACGTCCTTGTACTTTAGTACTTTAGCCTTCATTCTCCCCGCCCGCAGCCTTCTTCTGCCCCACTTCAGTGTGACTTGAATGAACATTTCTGGAGTTCTGGATCTGTAAGTGCATCAACTGAATGCCAAGAAGAGGCAGTAAATCAAGTTTTATCTCCAGAGAGGCTATTTGTATCTCACAGTCTGTACAAACTGTCCCCCCAAAAATAGGCATTAGTACTTGAACGAGCCAAATTAGACTTTGCATGTATAGCCATTAGGAAACAGGGCATCACAGATAATGGCCTATCCTTGAAAACATTTTTTTTCAGACTCACATTGTTTTCAGTACATGAGAACACAGCCAATTCTGTGCCCTGTTTGCCTGGGACTTCCAGGGCCTCTGGCTGTCGTTCTAAAGGGCAAGGTTGTAAAGGGCCTGTTTATTCAAAGAGACTAATAGAAAACATAGAAAACAGAAATGATGAAAATCCAATTCATCCAGTTTCATAATACAGCAAAGAGCAGACAGATTAAGACATTCAGAGTTTAGCAGTTTGTATATAAGATGTAGGGTCTCTGAAGGGTCATCCTGTCCAGCCATGCTTGGCTGCCCCATCATTCAAATTCTCTGACATTGACTCACTATAGACAGAACATAATGTAAAAATGTGATTGTTTGTGCTTGGTCTTGATCCTTGCCATAATCCTTCTTGGAGAAACTTACAGAACATGATGCTAAGCTTCCAAAGATTGGTTACCTCTAAGTGACTGTAACAGATTGAGCTATATATAGCTATATTATGTGCAACTGCTACAGTGGCCTTGTTTTTTGTACCCAAAGACACCAAAGCTGATTTGTTTATCTTTTGTAATCCAATTTCTCACCATATTTTACACACATTAAAATAATACAAAAACAAAAAAACATGCTTATATTATAATTCTTCTCCCCATCATTTCTAATATATGTACAGAAATGATCAGTGATCTAGAGTACATGGGGGGTATATATAGTAACTGGTGCAACCTTTACTCAAGATCTAGTACCCCATAGGTAGCTATCAACGGGTAGCTTTTACTAGTCTACTATTTCAGTACACATATCTGATGAGTTGACATTGGTTGGTAGACAAGCCCTGGAGCCCCACATTATGGTTCCATGATCAAAATACTTATTCTTACTTCAACGTACCATGTTGGACGCGCACTTCAGGAACTCCTCGGACGCTATGTAGAGTAAAAGAAAAGCTTTATTTTACATCAGGTAACCAAATACCTGACCTGACCTATGATTACATGTGGATACACATGAAAAATTTAAGTTTTTACTCTACACCTCGTCCAAGGAGTTCCTGGACTGCAAGTTCAACATGGAACGTTGAAGTATTTTTCCCCAAGCTAAGAGTTCGGGGCACAGCACCTGGACCACCAACAGAGAGTGGTGAGTGACCCTGGTTTTTAACCATGCATAGATAAAGTGAATTAATTAATTCTACGTGTTAGAGCCTGTAATCTTTTATACAGCACAAGAGAAATATGCTGTTTAGGAAGGTCTACAAGTAGATCACACTTCTACACATTGAAATGTTTCTTGATCAGCTTCAGGCACAAAAATGAGAGATAGTTTTTCAGCTTGAGAATGGACCTGGATGGTCCCAAACGTTGCTGGAGTTGCCGTATAAAAAAAAATAATAAAGGTGGTTTTATCTTTACAAGAGTGTTGCTATCTTTTGACTTTGAACAAAAATGAGAATTGTCAGTCTAATGGCTGATAACGTCATTGTACTGTGATCTGCATGAATTACCCAAGGAGTGCACCTCCTACTCATCAATCCTTGGCATTCATTCTCCCACCCTCTCTACAGTTCCTATCTTAGGTTTAATCAAGACATCAATCTAGGTCATAGACCCGACTGTGTATAACCCCATATCTGCCATTGTTCTTATCAGCGTATATTCATCCATTTATGGCAGCTGCACCCATCCACACACATAACTCAGCAATCCTCAAACTGACTCGAACTCCCTCTGGAACTGACACTCCCCTTTGTGTTATTTTCAGCAAGAGTAAAGAACTCTGCATGCTTAGGATGCTCTGAAGCCTTGATGATTTATTCATAAGGCATTATATGCATGTCCATGTCATTCTTCATGGTGCCTAGAACATACATTAACACACAGCCAGCTAAGCATTATAAAATCAATTCATGCATTTTGAATTTAGCATTCCCTCTGAGTTGCAGGGGGCATACTAATGTCCAATGGAGGCGCCGACCAACCTAAGATAAAGCACACTCTCAAATAGGGCCCTTTTCTTGATATGCGCACCCCTGTGATGCACTAACATGGTATTGTCGAAGTTGAAGCTCATTGCCAAGTGCTACAGAACTGATAAACAACACTGAAAAATATATCAGTTAAAGCAAGGCCAAATACAGAACTTGAAAACAGCCACAAAACACAAACCCAAGTCAATCAATACAAGGACAAACAAGAACTTTCAAAGCAAAAAATCAAATGTTTACCTGTTCGGTATCCATTATTAATAGTCAAGTGATGAGGCAGCTAGCTAGGCCTCAGTATAGAAGCAGAGATCAATGAAACTCTTGTATAAACTTACAACAGCCAAGGACTCAGACTAAACTAACGGAAAAGTACTACCATAGGTTATTTTAATATATTGTTTTAATGCAATTTTAAAGGGACACTATTACACTCGACATGCTATTTACAGTTACATTTAATCATTTATATATTTTATCCCAGCCCCTAATGTGTAAATATTAATGATTATTAAAAGGCACTGCCACTAGGTGGAGCTCAGAATGAAAAGCAGCAGAAGAGAGAAGTCTCTGCATAATCTTTGAAAAATGGCATTGCTGCGAAGGCTCCCAGGCAAATGTTTCTTGGTGTTAAACCTGATCAAAAGAAATTTAGGATAATCTAGGGCAGAGGTTTCACCGTCACAAGGAAAGGCACCCCCAATGGTAAGGGGATAGTGGGTAAAGCGTCCATTTAAGCTTAATAGATAAACCTAGGATAAAACTGGAAACAGACTGTAAGCTCTATGGGGCAAGGAACCCCTTCCTACTGCTTCTCTAGCACTATGAGCTTTGTGTACTGTGTATATTTATTGAGTACTTTTATATATTGTACTTTTATGCATTGTACGGCACTGTGGCTCCTTAACAGCACTTTACTAATAAAGCTATACATACAAACAGTGAACAAGCGATAGTGCACTTTTGGGGGAATGTAATAAAAGTCGCAAAGAGCAAAACTATTTGCACAAATAAGAATAGAAATTTGCATTTGTAATGTAATACTCTTCCTTGAACTGTAATTGCATTCGAATTTTAATTGCGCATTGCCCAATTTTAAGAAGTGCTTGAAGATGTCGTAATCTTTTGGAGCAAATATAACTTTTTCAGTAAGAAGTTTTATAACATTCACTGCACACCGGTGCAAACTATAAAATTCGCAAAAGCTATATTAAATTCAGGCAAAGGCAAATTTGTTCGCACAAAGGCATAACTTTTCGCATTGTGAATATTTTAATACTAAAACTGGAAAAACATTATTTAAAGGGGGTTATTTTCTAAAGTCCGATCTGACTTTTTGGTGCAAAACTCAAATATTTTAGATTTTTTTTTTTTTGCGATTTATTAAAGACCGCTGCTGCAAAAAGTCCAAATCTGAAAATCCATCATCTCAGGCCTGCCGAGGTTGTATACTGTATAACTCAATGGGAGAGGTCCCTATCCTATTTGGAAGTTTCTGTGGTCTGCTCTGGAATTAGTCCAAAAATCCGACTATTTCAAGCTTTTCGGGCAAAAATCCAAAAAAATCTAGCGATTTGGGGAAAAATCATAAGATTCAGGTTTTCTCTCAATTTTATGGAGTTTTCCCCTGATCCGATTAAATCATGCTTTTTTAATAATAAATAAGGTCAAATTGTGGATTCTAATTTGGTCAGACTTTTTTTATTTAAATAATCCGAAGAATTCATATTCAAAAACTCCTCTTCAGTAATGGCGACAGGGTGACGATCCATCGTGTGGTGCTCGGTTTCTCCTCCCTGCCTTTTATAGGAGATAGCCAGGGAGGAGAAATCGAGCACGGCATGATGGATCGTCGCCCTGTTGCCGTTTCTGAAGAGGATCGCAAGCAGAGAATCAGTAAGTAATTTCTTAATAAAGACTTTGCTATTTTAAAGGGACACTATTACACTGTTACCTTCTTAGTGGCATTAATGTAAACCGCTAGTAGATAACATATGCGTTATCTACTATGCGTTGCCTAGTGCAGTGTGCACCACTAAACCCAAATGTTCCTGTAGACTTCATTATTCATTGTTTTCCTGCACATACACAATTGCATTTTGAGGAACTATTAGGCCAGGGGTCTCCAAGTGGGTTCCAAGTAAGGGTTGTGATTGGCTGTTGATAACCCCTATGTTGACTAGTATCCTACAGGAGGCTCTGTTTGGCAACACCCATGGGTTTTTATGCAACCAAAACTTGCCTCCAAGCCAGGAATTAAAAAATAAGCACCTGCTTTGATGTCACAGCCAAGGGGTTGTTGAGCAACATGTTGCTCACGAGCCACTGGTTGAGATAACTCTGTTAGGCCCAACTGATATTTTTATAAATAGGTAAGTATGAGCCTTTATGTGATTATGTACCTTATTTGATTTTGTCAAATCCCACATACCCATTGCCCTCTCTTAGGGGAATGTTCCTGACATCTTTGAAGGACAGGTATTTCCCATTATTATCCCTGGTAACATAAATATAGCTTGTTAATCCTACAAAGCATACACTACTGTTATGGTGAGAAGGTGAAATAAAAAGATACAGCACTTTGTACTTTCATTGACAATTTCACTTTAAGGCCCCCCAGCACCGTGTTCCTGGAGGCACAAGGAAATCTACTCTCTATCCTGCCCTTAAACTAGTCCTGGAGTCTCATGCCTGCAAATGAAGAATAGAGATATTTGAAGAATAAAGATATTTGAAGAATAGAGATATTTGAAGTGTTCCGGGTATATGAGCAGCACACGTGTCTTACTAGTGATTTGCCCTAGTTTCTGCAGCAGAGCAATCTCTTTACATTATTTGACCTTGCAGATAATAATGGCAGTCTCTCACTGCTCTCCCGAGCTCTGCATTTCATGGCGTTGCTGGAGTTTACATAGAACAGACACAATCATAAATATGTATTCTATTCTTACTTTTACTTCCTTGGAGAGACCATAAAGCCCTGGGGAATATTCTGAGCTCTCCCCTCCAACATCTCATTACTGCTTTGCCTGTATCTGATAATCTGCCAGGTGGATACCTGCTCACCTCTCTCTCTCTCTCTCTCGCTCTCTCTCTCTCATATATACTCAGTTCTGTATTTTTTAATATATACAAATCTTGGAAACCATTTCTCTCTTTTGCATTTTATTTCAAAACCAGACAACAGACATGCATGAAACAAGCCATAAATTTCTGGTTACATAAAGAGTGTCCCTCTTTGTCAGATGCCATCTCTTACATGAACCAACTTAGCTGGCAAAAAGCTTTAAAAGCAAAATCAAATGGTAAAAGCTCTAAAGAATCCTTTAAACATATCTGGTCTCCTTATTTTGAGACGTGTACTTCTAATACCAAAGACCAAGTTTTAAGGTTTCTCCAAATCTAATTAGGTAACTGTATAATTTTATTCTCCTGAAACAATGGGATTTTTCTTTCTTTCTTTTCTTTTTATTTGTCTTTACATCCGCTTGTTTAGTTAATATTTTTATTTTTCTATATTTTACTATTGTTATTAATCTTTGAAAATGTAATGCCACTGTACTTTCTTTTTGCAGCACACTCTCTAAGTCTGCTAATTTATGCTGTCATATTAATTTTTCTTGTTTATGTAAAATCAAATAAAAATATATTTAAACTATGAAACAAGCCATGGCAGAAAGAGGACATATATCCTTTCTCAAAACCCCCAAATAGCATATTGGTCAGGCCCGGACTGGCAATCTGTGGGTTCTGGCAAATGCCAGAGGGGCTGCTGTTAGATGCCATATGCAGTCACTATTTGGTGGGCTGGTGGGGTGTGTTTGGGCCTCTGGGTAGTCGAAATGCTGATTCCCCAACTTAACAAATCAATTTAACATCCCAGTCGTCACTTACCAGATGCAGTAGAAGTTGAAAACTTCACTTTTAATCCTAGTGCCTGAATCTCCATTCCCTTTTCTCTTAATTTTTGTATTCTAAGCAATGTCATGTGATAATGCTGTAATACAAAAACAATAAAAAATTAAGTTTAAAAAAAAATAAACAACAGTCAGGACCCCCATCTGGACCATCCCTGCATTGGGCACTCACATAGGTGGGCACTCGCCGCAGAGTCCATGACATTGTGAATGAATTGTGCCAAAAACTCTCCTTGCAGTGAAATCCAGTGGCAGGCTGAAGGCTCTTAAAAGATTCTTTTGGGGCCCCTTAGAACTAGGGATGCACCAAATCCACTAATTGGGATATGGCTGAGTCCCTGAATACCTTGTGAAAGATATCAAATGGAATAATAATTTGCATATGCAAATTAGGGGCGGGAAAGGAAAAAGTGGACACAAATTTTTCTACTTCCTTGTTTTGTGATGAAAAGTCACGTGTTTCGCTTCCCGTCCCTAATTTACATATGCAAATTAGGATTCAGATTCGGTTTGGCCAGACACGGATTCGGCCGAATCCGAATCCTGCTGAAAAAGGCCAAATCCTGACCTGAATCCTGGATTTGGTGCATCCCTACTTAGAACATCGGGAAGATAACCTCTTTTGCAAGAATATATTGATATTGCTCAGGGGGGCAGTAAGCTAACAATACAAGGCTTATTGTCTAACAGTTATTACATGTGTTATTATATTGTCCAACCTGCAGCCCTCCAGTCCTTAAGCTACAAACCCCAGCACCCATCCCCATACAGGCTGAGGTGAGGTCTGAGTTACAGTACAACAACAAAGATGGGTTCCAGTTTAGATATCCTCAGTTTACTTACTCATTCCCAATTCTGTAGGATGGGCCTCGGCCTGCTGTAGACCTTCTGGTGGATATAAACTTGGGAGACTGTAGCAGGAGAGTCTGGCAGAGAACAGAAAGAGATATAACTGCCAGTGTTTGATTCCCACGTTACTATTGTACAAGCTGGAACATGCAGCACTTTCAATCCAGGGAGTGTCACTGTGCAGAGATCTAAAGACTGGAGCTGAAATATTCCACCTACAATTGTTCCAACTTTCAACTCGGTTCCTTGCGTTTGGGCTAATTCCCTGCAACTCAATTAGCCACCAGTTGCACTTCCACAAGCTCAAGCCTCCTGGTCTCAAAGTAATGTGACGGCAACTTTAATTTTACAACTGCTACATAAGGTTAATATGTTTAATGCTGCTCTGAACATGCCTCCTGTATACTGAATAAAGCCTGCCAGGCATGTGTAATATACACACGGCACATTGTTACTTTCACTGACTGATGCTAGAACTTTAAATGGGCTATTAGAACTTCCTTTTTATTTTCTCTTTTTGTCTATATATGAGGAGAATAATTACTTTCCTTTATTTTATGAATGTGCTACTGACCCTGCTTTCAGTTTCAGACTTTTGCTGCGTTCCATTGTTTACTGTTGCCTGACTACATGCCCTGAAGCATCATATTCAGCTGTCATTTTTTAGGAGACGGGTTGTTAAATCCAGAGGAAGGGTGGCAGTGGCCAGACAGGGTTGTGGACAGAGAAACTAGAGTTATACTATAGAGGTTCCTGATTTCTCTGTTGCCATAGGCGCAAATTGTTTCAGAATATCACAATCTAGATCATACTAAAAGTTAATTTCTAGGTGAACAACCCCTTTTGTATGATGCTCTGCATTGATCATCAGTTCTAGGGGTTATTTGTTAAAGTCTGAATGCTAAAAACTCAAAAAAATTGAGTTTTTTATTACTATAAAATCCGAATTTTTACTGGAAAAAAACCTAGAATTTCTTGAGATTTATTATACCCCGAGGATGCAAATAGTCCGAATGCGAAAATGCTCCATCTTCAACCTGTCATGGTCCTGTAGAAGTCAATGGCAGAGGTTTTAATTGAAATAATATTATGGTCTGCGCTTTGTTTCGTACGATATTTTGGGCTTTTCCGCTAATTTCACTAAAAATTTGGACTTTTCCGGTACCGAAAATTTTTTTTTTTTTTTTCAGAAAAAGTTGCAGTTTTCGTGCGACAGTCTGAAAAAGTTTTGTTTTTCCCAATGATATGATAAATAAGGATAATTCGTGGATTCTAGTTTGGTCTGACTTTTTTTATTTAAAATATGACAAAATTTTGGATTTTGATAAATAACCCCCTTAATGTTGGTGTTGGTTCACTATAATGTCTCACATTTGGAAACAATGATTGGGGGAGATGATGGGCGCAGCAATTGGAGATTGTGTGACAATCCTATTTCTAAGGCAGGTCTGCACAACTGGAGCTTCTGGGCCAAAAGTGACCCTAAAATCCATGTTTATGAACAGCAAGGGCTGCCAAGGTTATAAACAACCTCATGCTTAAATTGTCCATAGGCCAAACAGACTACTTGGATAGGGGATTTGGAAGAAAGGCTAAAGGGGGAGTCCAGATTCTATATATTGTGCCCAGCTACCCGAGGAAGCTCAGTGCATTTGTGCAGATTTCTTATCAGCTGGTGGCAAGGACACAAAATGCATAGTGTTAATGCTGCTTAGCATCCCTATAGCAACCAGCATTCCAGAAAAACCCTCTTATTACCAAGAGGCCAGAATCCTTAGCTCTGTGAGATGAAAGGAGGTACGAGGGCTTATGCAGATGTATGTCGCATATTCTCAGGGACGTCCCTCACTCATGTCATTCTGTATATACTTGCAGTTCTGCCTTGCAACAGAAAGGCCCAGATAATAAATATAACAACTTAAATATACAGGTAGGAGTTGTGGCTGTGGCCTCAGTACCAGAGCTCCATTGAGCTGCTGTTTGACTACAACTCCCAGAAACCATTGCAGTTATACTACAGCTGTAGTACTGTATTTTGCCTATAATGAAGACCAACCAATTATAATTAAGGCCTTCAATAATAATAATAATACAGTTCTGTGCACTGACGAAAGGAGGTGTTTACCCCTGAAACGTTGTTTCCATTTGTCATGGCACCATAAAGCTGACACAGCAGTTAAACTTGGGCCCCTTTATGTACATGAACTATATTGATTGACGTGGCCATATGTCAGATAGTCACACCACCAGAAGGTAAAGAAATTTGTATACACAAGGTGTGCTCTCAATTCCAAAATCTTGTTATGGTTTTGTATCTGACATACTGACTCCATAGTAGTTCCTGTCTCCACAATAGCCATGTCCATTGTGTCCCTTCAGCTGGATATCTGATGAGCTCTCATTGACCAAGAACCTCTATTATTGCATTGACCAAACAGATTGACCCTACAGTCATTCTAAATAAGCATTCTCTCCAAATCCCTCCATCGGATTCCATCCTTGTCGCTGGCAGAGCTCAGGGACTAAGCATATATTCGAGTGTGTGTCCAAGACCTTTGTTCCAAGCAAATATCTAATGACTACCATGGCCACCAGGTAATTCCACCACTGATTGCAATGTAATCATCATCAGTGTAAGCCATTAGCAGCTGCTTTTGACATACAGTATCTTGCCATGATAGAAATACATTATTAAAAAAGATTTTGATCAACTCTAAGGGGCAAATTTACTAAAGGGCGAAGTGAAATTCGCCAGCTTGACGTCATTTCGTTACTTCGCCTATTTACTAACGGGTGCTGGCATAAATTCGTTAGCTAGTGGACCTAATCTAGCGCTATTTTGCACCCTTACGCCAGGCGAAGTTGCGAATAGGTCTGCCCTCCTCACCCCACAGGTCCACCACACAGTAAAAAAAAACAATAAACATTGGTGGCTAGGGCTCCCACATGTTAATAAAAAAATATTGGTGGTCAGGGCCCCCCATAACAAAATTTGTGGTCAGGGCCCCCCCATAAAAAAATATTGGTGCCTAGGACCCCACATGGTAAAAAAAAAATTGGTGCCCAGGCCCCCTCCCACATAATTAGAACATTGGTGGCCAGGGCCCCCCTTAAACGTCCATGTAAAATTTGCCCCTCCCCAGAAGTTTAAAAAAAAATTGGTGCCCAGGGCCCCACCACACACCAGGGACCACAAAGGGTTACCTTTAGGGGGGCCCTGCCATGTTACACTTACTTCATTAGTGTGGCCCACCTGCTGTCAGTGAGGAGGTGCTGGCTCTGGCCCAATCGGACCCCCTGCTCCTCCGGTAGTTCCACCATGGTACAACAGGTAGGGATGCACCAAATCCAGGATTCGGTTCGAGATTCGGCCAGGATTCTGCCTTTTTCCTGGCAGAATCCCGAACCGAATCCTGGATTTGGTGCATCTCTAATATTTATATGTGACTGACTCTAAGACATTAAGGGGGTTAAAATCTTTAAAAAATCCAAATTGTATGTTTTTTTTGGATTTGATCCCCAAAGAAACAGATTTTTTAGTCTTATCACCCAATCCCACAAATGATTGGGATTATTGCATGAAACCCAGCACAGATCATATCTTCCATTAACTTCTACATGACATCGGCAGGTTTGCGATTTGAAGCTTTTGGGTTTAATAAAACTGGGAGTTATTTTCGTCTGAATAAATTGTGTTTTCCCCTTTAAAACTTTGACCAGAAAAAAATCGGACTTTAATAGTTAACCCCATAAATGTAAGTGCAAATTGTTTTTAACAAAGTGTTATTCATATTCAATGGTATTACACAATTTGGATTTTTTTTATATATACTTTCTTTGGGTTGGAGTCTTAGGATGACCTGCAAGTAAAGATGATCTGCCAAATGACTACTACAGGCAATACCCTTAGCGTTGGTTTGTAAGTAGGTACGTCTGCTGGATGGTGGGGACTTTTGGCCTGCACGCTAACATCATAATAACAGCTTATAGAGCGTCTGACTTTATACATTATTCTTTAAAGTCTAAAGTGAAAAGTAAAGGGGAAATACTCCTTTTAATTTCCATCACACTGGGTGTTGCTGTAAAGTTATTAGAATTCCTACACAACTGTATATAAGTTCCTGATTTCTCTATTGCCTTAGGTGCTGATCTTTGCTCTTTTAAATTTTGACACATCCAAACAATATCTGAAAAATAGTGGTTCACATATCCCTATGTATAAGATAAACGATTCCTAGTCTAATAAATGCATATCATTCATTGGCCATAACGTTTAGCCTAAGACCACACACACACAGCAGTTCTCTCTTGCTTTATGACAGAATCAGTAGTCTGAAATGACTGTTTTGTAACATTCCACATCTGACAGTGTCCCTGCTGGGCCCTGTGTAAATCTTGGCCCCTTCATTGTCTGTTGTTAAAGGAACAGCACTGCTGGATGGGGAGATGTGAAAGACAAACTACTAAAGGCAGCGATAGGGCAGCAGGTCAAAGACAATGGAAAGTCACATTCTGAAAGAGTTGCAGGTGATTTTCCATTGTAGTTCCTTGGAATTGCCTTGGCTAAAGGTGTCGGCAAAAGAGCGGATCTCTCACCAATATGCCCACCTTGAGGTGGGCAATATCGGGCTGATCCGATCGGGAGCCCTAGGGCCCAACGATAGGATCCTAACGAATGGGAGCGGGCGGGCGGATCGCGGGACCGCATCAACGAACAGATGCGGCCGCAATCTGACGGGATTTTTAGTCCCATCCGATCGAGATCTGGCCGACTTCCGGCCAGATCTCGATCGGGGAAGCCCGTCAGGGGGCCCCATACACGGGCCAATAAGCTGCAGACTCATTCTCGGCAGCTTTTATCGGCCCATGTATGGCCACCTTAAGGCCCACTGGCATTATCATATCCCTCAAGGAATGAGCTGGACAGGCTTTCTAATGTTAGTGGAATAGGAGCACTATATTAAAATAAAGATGGGTGAAATTTTTCGCAAAGCTTCACCATGAAAAAAGGAAGCCCGTAGACTCAAAAAATATCAGACGTCAAAAAAAAAAAATGTCTCCCATTGGCTTCAATACATTTGATGAATTCTTCACAGTTTTGTGAATTTTCTGCAAAGCAAAACAGGTCAGATTTGCCCAGCACTATTCACTGATTACAAAGTACTCACCAACGTATACAAGCTATTGGTAGAATACAAAATTGGTGCAAAACACAGTAGCGGCCATGTGGAACCCAATTTGGGGCACAGCCTGCATGGCTTCTCCTCAGCTATACAACTAATTGTCAGGGTGTGCTGGCACTGTGTAGTTGACAGTTAGGGGCAGATTTATCAAGGGTCGAATTTAAGGGGTTAAAACCCTCAAATTCGACAATCGAATTGAAATCCTTCCAATTTGAATGATTTAGCGCTAAAATAAGCATTCCATCGATCAAAGGATTTTTATTCGATGCCAAAAACGTAGAAAATGCTTGTAGAAGGTTCCCATAGGCTTATAATGCAATTCAGTAGGTTTATTCCTGGCGAAGTATTGAATTCGAAGTAGGCAGTACTTCGACTATCGAATGGTCAAATAGTGAAACGATTTTTAGTTCGAATCGTTCAAATCGAAGTCGACGGTTGTAGTAGCCTATTCGATGGTCGAAGTACCGAAAAAATTACTTCGAAATTCAAACTTTTTTAACTTGAAAATTCACTTGAGCTTAGTAAATCTGCCCCTTAGTAGAAGGTAAAGTGATCCACGCCAATCATATTTATGTATTGAGACTTCTCCTGACACATAGGCAAGTTGATGTAGGTTGATGGCTGTAGTGTTTTGGTGGCTGCTTTTGGATGTCCCCTTATTAGACAGATGCTTTATTCACAATTTACCATAGTACATCCAGGATTACCCTTCCTATGACAAATATCCACTGGATCAAATGAAACCGTGCTGTAGTCAGCACGGTTTCATTTGATCCAGTGGATATTTGATTGTACCGCATTAAAACATGAAGTATTGCAGCAACCACTTATATTAGTAGGATAAGGTACAGGTTTTTGTGAATAACATAATCCAATATGTTTTACTGAACATTTATAAACAGGGACTATTTTTACTTTAGAAAGGTCCAATATCCATATATGGGGCAAATTTACTAAAGGGTGAAGTGACTAACGATGGCGACGATTCGCCAGCGTTACCGCTTTCAGGCACTTTGCCGAATTACTAAAGGGCGCAGGCGTAACTTCGCTGGCAAAAGAGACAGACGCTAGCAATCCTTCACATTCTATCGGCAGGCAAATTTTCTCTCCGGCGAATAGACGGTACTCTGCAAATTCACTAAGATGCGGATTTTACTGAACGTTGCTTCTTTCGCCAGCTCAGAGCAGGCGAAGTACATTGGAGTGCATAGATCTTCCTCAATCTTCTGTTACTTACATCATATTTTTAGTTGAAAAAGTCCAAAAAACGCTGGCGTCTTCCTTTTTTCAGAGAGATAAGCTGCAAAAGTCATTAAAAATGTTTTTGGGTAACCGGGTTCCCCCATACATTTTCTAACATATGGAACATTAACTATACAGTGGGCTCATGTGTAGGGCATTATAACAACTCTGTTGTCTTTATTAAGGTTCCCTCGACTTGTGCAATGTAATGTATTTGCTGCAACATATACGTCCATTCAGCTTTATAATTTCCCGCCATATGCAAATTAGCCTGAGCAAAGACCTCTAACGAAGTTGCCCTAGGCATAATTGAATGCAAGCGTATCTTCGCTGATTGCCAAAGTAATGGTAGATTAAACAGCATTTGGCACCCTGGACGCAACTTCGCATTTTAGTAAATTAGAATTGTTCGAGCGAATTTTTGCTTGGCGAGGTGTTGCAATGGCTGCGAAGCCGTCACTGGCGAATTGTCGCTGCTTAGTAAATTTACCCCATGTGTCAATATTTGCACAGTACAATACATTGTTACTGATACATTACATAGTACAATTGTTACCAAATCTCGTAATGCGTTTTGGGGAAATAATAGTATTCTCTGAAGAGTATCCCTTCTATCCTGTGCCCTCTGCACCTCACTCATGCTGTAGGTGGTCATGTTGGGGCACACACATGGGCATGATGAGTAACTGCCCCATTACTTAATATGTGCAGTTGTGTAGCCCGATTTCCAGGTCATAACCAGGCACATTTTGAGCAAGATGGGAAGCTTACTATTATGTACATGTGTGTACAACAGAATGGCCACCTGGTGTGGGGGGCCCCAACAATTGGGCAATTACAGAGACCTATGCATGGCTGAGCAGGAGGGGGGACTATCAATGTGATGGGATTTTCAAACCTTCACAATCAATATCTGCCCAATTTTTAGGCCAGACGTCTGTTGGGAAGGCAGGGGCATAAGAGCTGCTGACTTAGGGGCAGACTTGGCAGCTGAAATCTACCCATGTATGGCCAGTTTTAGGCTGGACACATTCAAACATCCCTTTGTCTTCAGAAAACCAGGATTTTGCTCTTTAAACTCAGAAGGAAAAAGCTTTGATTGGAAGGAACCGAGAGCAGGAGGATCAGACATTGACATAAAATAGGGCTTAACTCAGGCTGCTTATAGTAAAGTACATTGTTTATTTGTGGATATGGATTTATACAGATGTGAGGAAGGAAAAAAAAAAATCTTTAAACAGATCTGAACATAAAAGAAAAAAAAAAAAATTAAAAATAAATAAGAGAAATTAAAGCACTGCAGTAGTTTGTGAACACTTGTGTTAATACAGGAGCTTCTAGTCGTTACAGTGTCTAGTGCCATGAACAGAAGAACAGCTTTTGGTTGTAGGACTGGGAAGGAAAGTTCCATTATTATTCTGTTCACTGCCCCTTTGCCTCCAGTTTCTATGGCGACAAAGGGAACCGGGCCTTGCGCATGGCTGAGACTGGTTGTGGTTGCTAGGGACAACCCATCGAGCTTGGACGGCCTTTTCA
Organism: Xenopus laevis; assembly: GCF_017654675.1. Lineage (NCBI taxonomy): Eukaryota > Metazoa > Chordata > Amphibia > Anura > Pipidae > Xenopus > Xenopus laevis. The sequence goes on along the minus strand of NC_054378.1, from coordinate 104,628,060 downwards.
GATGATATAGGTGTGAGTGCAGATTCAAGCAGTTTAACAGTTCTACAACGGCAGTCATTTGCCTAATAAAGGGGCATTTATTACTTAACCCCCCATTAGTGGCAAGTCTCTTTGTCTCACACACAAAGCAGAATCGCGAAAACAGCCCCCCCCCCTTTTCTTTAGATGGCTCTAAAACAGGGCCATTGTTTCCCTTCTGCCTTACTACAATGTGTCTGACTGACAAAAATGTTCCAAAACACAAACTGGATAAAGTTTTACTTTTCCATGTATAACTGCTGGCACTTTGCCTACATCAGGACTACAGGGGATGATGGGAGTTGAAGTCAAGCACAGCAAGAGAGTCTAATGTTGTAATGTGCTGGATGTAAGTGGTTTCCATACCGTAAATGAACATATATGTGTTGCTTTTTGTCCTGTGGCAGGCGACTCCATCATTGATAAGTATAGGTGCGTATGGGAACACGTTACGTGATCTCTCTATATCTCTATCTATAAATAAATATATATATATCTATCTGTAAATATATATATATAAATATATATTCATATAGTGCTTAGAGATGTCATCAGTTAAAACCAGTGATTAGTGATGTAATATGTCACCCCTGTAAAATATGCCAATATTAGAATTCACCTAAATGTCAATATGACCTTTATAATAGCACTTGGCCTCGCTTTTAGGCTCGGGTCAGATGGACCCGAAATCCGCAGGCCTATTTCAGCCCCCCGAGCGCTAGCAGCTCTTCTGCATGTCTGGAAGCTTTGTGTTGGCTCTGGCATGAAAACACTTGGGTGGATTTCAACTCAAAATGAAAGTCTTGCATTTCTTCACCGAAATTGGTTTTGCACTGGAGCAGACACAAGGCTTCCCCATGCAAACACAGAAGAGGATTCAGCAAGCTGTCGGGGGCTGAAACCTGCCTGTGGATTTTGGCCCCATCTGATCCTAGCCATATATGGCCATGAAACAACTCGGTCACTTAGAATATCCTTATATTTTACAGTGGGGGTACTATATTCCCTATTTACAAAACCAGACTCCTGAACTGCATCACAAACACTTCCACTTACCCCACTCATTCATATTAGCATTATGCATTTTAAATAGGATTTCATTTAGATGACACAAAAAATCTCCCCAAAAATGCCTAATGTTCAGAAGTAAAGCACCTAAAAGCTTTTGCCCAACCCCCTAAGGGTGCTTAGGATGCCAGGCTAGCCAATGCTTGGATAAAGGAAAGCAGGCAGTAACCTAAACTACTGTCATTTGATCACTTGTACTGTACAACATAAAAAAGTGCACCTATGCCCAGATTTGACTGATTTCAATCATTCTACCCAATCATTCTGGCACCCCTTGGGCAGTTTTGAAGGACAACCTGTGTTCAGTTAGTCTGTCTAATCTGAAAATGCTGAAGCTCATTATTGCCTCGTAGAAGGGGAACTGGTAAAAGAAGTGAGAGAAACAGTAGGCCGTCTCCACTTTGATTCATATCCAATGTCATTTAGACGTTTGTGCAGATAGCCAGGTCTCACAGTATCCATTGCTCAGATAACCCTTAAAGGTCAGCCAGTGTATGGTGTTCCACATGGCATTTTCTGTCAGTATAAATAAGCTTCCATCTTGTCTTTAGTATTTAGACATGGCATCCACCGGTCACTGCACACCTGGATTTCTGTATTAAACCACTAAAGCGTGCATTTTTGTGCAGAAGGCAGCAGATTAGCAGACCTGACATTCTTTTCTCATTGTTCAGATGTTTACAAAGTGATCTATAAACAGTAAATTGAGAATCCGAACTCATAGCACTACTGAAGAGGGGCAAAGGTGGCCATAGATGCTTCAATTATGATCTTTCCTGGAAAAGATCTTTCCAAGAAAGGTTGTTCGTTCCAAAACACACATGTAGAGCTGAATCTTCACATACACAAACAATAGAACTCGATTCAGCAATAACCACAGCGGCCAATGACGGGTGCCTGCAAAGGCACCCAATAAAATTTCCCCCCTTGGTCGGATCAATGAGCCAACCAATATCCAAGTCTTCTGCTGATAGCGGTCAGCTTGTCTCCCACCATACATGCACCGAATATAATACAAAGCTAATTTTCGTACGATATTCGGTGCATATGGTGGGAGACGAGTGCGTCTATGGCCACCTTAAGCAACAACTCAATGGACATTGAGACGTTTGATGGACTGTTTTTAGGATAGGCAAGCAATAAGGCAACTGCCACTCATCTGTATATATATATAAAAAAAAAAAATCATGTGCTCACAAAGTGCTATACTCTCATATTTTAACAAGGGAATATATAAAAACACCCATTCACTCTTTTCAAATGGAGCAGGATGGTGTATTTTCCATTATACATGTAATTTTATTTAAGGACATTTTCTGATAAACACAGCCGTGCAGCTCCTGTGATTTTACTCACAATCCTCACTGTGAAACTCAAAACGTGCCATGAACCCATCTGGAGCAGGCGACGGCTTTGCTCCTTGAAACCTGCAGGTTTTCATTTTCTAGTCTGTTTATTACAGGTTTCCAACAAAACATTGATAAATTGCAAGCAGCTGCCTGTTAAATGTATTTTGCCAGAGAAAAGGGTGTACCTGTTAAAGTGGGTGACTGAATAGGATGATAATGAGCAACTGTAATAAATGTAAGGAAGCTAAGAACACAAGATTGCAGTTATTCTGGCAGACAAACTTCAAACCTGACAAAGTCTTCCCCCAGCCAGTTACAGCCTCAATTCAACCGTCTCCATCAATGTCATTTACTCCTAAAGCCTTAGGGGCTACGGAATGAGAAACATGTTGCAGCAGCTACTCAATAGCGCTGACTGAAATTTCCAGGGATGTTGCACAGTCGCTTCCTATTGATTGTAATCAAGCAGCCCTTGACTGGCAACTGTCGGCCAGAAACGAGTCAACTAAACTGCAGAAATCCCTGGCGAACAGATCACTGTTTGAGTAGCGACTATTAACTGCTCTGCTCCTTATGCAGGTAAGTAAGGGGCTCCAACAATCAGCCGTGTCCAGATTCAATGTGAAATGGTTCTTTCACTAAAGCTGGGTTGACACCTTCCTTGAGCACCATTTGAGGGGGGGGACCCCAAAACACTGTGCGCTACACTCCCGGTATACTCTCAATAAACCATGCTTTCTGGTGGGCCCCACAATGTATCTTGTGTGACAGTTGCATTTTGCAATTAATCCGGGCACTGCTGACCATTGAAGAATCTTTCTTGCCTGCATAAGCACAATTGCAATTCATCCCGTAAAATTTGGTTGGTCTATGCACTTGAGTAAAGGTGGCCACAAGTGGACTGATACAAGCCGTCAACTTGGCGTCTGCAGACAGAGCTGACAGTTTATTGGCCCAGGTATGGGGTCCTTGCCAAAGGCCAGCCAGATATTGACCAGGCAGGCTAGACAATTCCATTGATCATGGACCACATCAGAGCACTGATGCAGTTATCTCTTATGAATCGGTTGTAGACCTGTTAGCAATTCTGGTTTGGCCAAGGCTCTGGCCTTGGTCTAAACTCTAAATTTATGCCTAGCTACTCTGGGACAGAAACATCCTTAAAGTTTGATTACACCAAATAGGATATGCCGAAGACCATCGTTATTATTACAAGTTAATGCACCTTTAGCATTAAGTCTTTTTATAGGTCTCAGACTTCCTACTGTGTTAACCACTTTGACTCCATGCAAGAAGTGCTTTGAGGACATAAAAGGGATCTGCATAATGCATATACTTGTCAGTGGGGAAATGTAACTCACTCACTATATAGAAATTGAGTATTGGTGTCCTTCCCGTGTCCATTTGTAGCACAGCTGGGTAACAACACACTCGCAAACACACTGCAGGACAGTCAATATGGCTTAAATGTGTCTTGTATTATGTGCAGAATCTGCCAACCCTCAACACCCAAAAGGCATGAAACGTTATTGCAAAGTTTTTTTTTCTCCATCTCATTCAAATCAAAAAAAGAAATCAAAGCAGTCAAGAAAAAAAAAATCATGCTAAGAGATAAAAATTTAGTCTCGGAGGGGAAAAGCCTCTGACAATCCCCCTCAGAAATGATGATAAATACATTAAAACTTAATAGAGATATCTAAAAAAAAAACAACATAAAATATGGCTCTAAAATGTCAACAGTGGCCTATGGAAAGAAGAAAAGGCAAGCGATGCCACCACTCGTGTTCCGCCTTAGGTTATAGAAATAGCTTGAAGAGTTTCAATTTAATAAGTTTTCTTTTTAATAAAACAATTTGAGGCTGTATCAAAAATGTTTGTTTTTTTTAAAAAAAGAGAGTGATTGCTCGCTACCTTCCTTTTTGGGGAGAGCACCAGTGTGTGTTGGGTGGATTACTTGCCTGTGATTATGGGGTTGGTGCAGCAAAGCAAATGATTGAGACTACTGCACAACGTATCTCCGGCATTGGTGGTGGGGGGAACAGAATTAAAACAACATAAAATATTGTATCTTTACTTTAAAAAAAAACAAAAAACCATGACTGTGTTTCAATAAAAGAAGAATTTAAAGCCAAAGACAACAGGCTTTGCATGCACGAGCTCCCGATTAGAAAGTTTGCCGTATCTTGACAACGGTGATGGAGTTTTAAAAGCCGGTCTCTGGGCACAGAAATACCAGGGAAGGGATATTTTTAAGCAGTTACTTTGCGTCACATTATGGTTCTCTAATCAGGTACCCGGAAAGTAGATTCACAGGCATACCTCTTTTTGAAACACAGTTTGATTTTTTTTTTTTTTAAAGTATCGATAGCTGTCCTTAATATATAAAGAAGACAGGAGTAAATGTAAAAATTCTGATGTTCGTTTCCAAGATACCTTTCGTCATACCATTTCGTTATGACCTGAAGCTCTAGACACACGTGAATAAAAGGAAATAAACCCAAAAATAATAATACAGTTAGTGTTAAAGGCAAACAGCAGAGAAACAAAAGGCCACCCCAGTGCTGAACCATATTGTCCAATCACTTCCTCTTTAGTCTCTTTAAAGCCTGCAATCTGTTAAATATCTAGAACGGAGCACAAATCTGTATGAATACCAATACGAATAAAAATCGTTAGGCAAATGACATATGTCCCATTTTTTCCACAATCTGTGAAGGAGGCATGTATAATGTGGAGTTACTAGAAAAAGTCTCCAGGTCTTTACTCTTTGCCTAGAACAGCAGAGTTTTCCTGTTATCCTGACAGCAGATTGCAGGCTATCAATGTCTTCGGACAACACTGGTTTGGAACTCACAGCCCCCTTTCTCCTCCCACTCAGCACACCATTCATTAAGGAGGTACATAAGGAGGTGGTGACCGGTATGGGGTCATGTTTTTGGGACGTGACCCTTTACCTTCCATAGGTGTTGTAAAAGGAGGGGGAGGTTGATAAGGGGGAGCATTGGGGTCCTCATCCCTAAGAGGCATGTACTCCCCAAAGGTGTCTTGGTTCAGGGGGATTGTCTCTGGCACATTCTGATTAGGATACTCAGGAGGAGGAAGGGGAGCTTTCTCCTCCTTTAAAATCAGAGGCATACTGGAAGAAGGAGGAGGCTTGGAGTCATCTAACTCATCTGCAAAAATAATTGGAACACCCTTCTTGATAAAAGTCGCCTGATCCTCTATGGTCAGCTTGCCTTTCCTCTTCTTCCGATAGCAAATCATAGCAATGATGCCAGCAATTAACAAAATGGCAGCTACCACCACCGCAGGAATAACAGTGTGAAGGTAGACATCATCCTCACTACTCTTCTCTGGGTTTCTCTCTTCAGCTAGGGTCGGTGCCACCGCAGTGGGAATGGGTTCCTCTGGTCTCATAGGTATGTACCTGAAATTTTTATGTTTACAGCTTCCCGTGAATGACAAAGAAATATTCAGAAGTTTAAACTCCGGCTCCACTGCGTTAACAAAATGCTGTCGAGGATTACCACGTTCATCGTAAATCTTTTTGCCAACACCTTCTACTTGCTCTACTGGACATGGTTCTGTAGGGAAGGTATTGTTTGTCCAGTCCACAACCACAGAACCTTTGGTGATATTATGCAAAGTAATAGAACTGCTGTTTCTATCACCAAAGGCAAAAGCCAGCTTTTTGACTAGCAGAATTTTCTTATTAATATCATTAATCACAGCATTGTGATCCCCATGGAACTTTGCATGAAATTTAACAGGGGATGGTTGTTTTTGGAACAGATTACGGACTTGGATTTCTAAAGCATCCACCGCAGTGCGTCCTGCTTTGTCTGCAGCTCTCAAGTAATATTCATGGTCTCCAATATGTATATAGTCGGGCATTCCATACATAACCTGGCTAGTACTATTGAGCATAACCCACATTTTCTCCCCAGCGCTTGCCTTTATCCGTGGCACTAAAGTGAGCTGGAGATTATCAGTGGTACCATCTTCTCTATCATAAAATGTATCAGGTGGAATTTTAACTTCAAAATAGGTACCCACCCATGCAACAACCTTATCAATATGATTTTTAAGTTCAGGGTCGGTGTTGGGTACCCCACTAGTAGAGGTACGGGGACGGGTTGTTGATGTAGTCTCAACTTTTGTGGTTGGTGCTTTGGTAGTAGCAAGAGGCTTGGGGGGTCGGGGTCTTGGTTTTTTGGTGGGTTTCTTTGTTGTTGTGGTAGAAGAGTCTGTAGTTGGTGGTGTGGCAGACTTTATTGTGGTCACTCTTGGCCTCTTTGTGGTAGTAGAAGGAGGTGTAACTGCAGCAGTTGGTTCTACATAAATAGGCCTGGTCATTGTTGGGCGAACTATGCTTGTAGTTTCTATTATCCTAGTTGGGTGGATTGGACCAAGAGTGGGAGTGTGAATGATAGCACCCCTTGTTCTTATGGTAACCGTTGGTTTTCCAGGAAGAGGTATAGGTTCTCGAACTGGAGGAGCTGTTGTGTCAGTTGGAGGAGCAATTGCAGGCGATGTGGGAGTTGGCACAATTCTTTCTGGGGGCTCATGAATGGCTGTAGTAGGTGGTCCAATGGCAGTTACAGGGGTTGGTGTAGCATATATTTGCCTTCTAATTCGCTTAGGCATTTGTGGTTTTTTATTTGCAATATGCCAGCCTACAACAGGATAACCAAGTTGTGCAGACATTGTACCTTCTTTAGCAGGAACCTCAACAGAACGGATGTTTGGAACAGTGTTCTGATCCATTCCACACCCAAGTTTCCATGACAGCAAGGCTCCATTTTCAACTACTTTCTTTGCATTTCCTGGCCCAGCCATGAAGGCAGACATATCAAACAGTCTGTTGTTTACAACAGGGACTAATTTCATGTGAAAAAGTTCTACCTCAGAGAAATCTCTCATTCTGTTCAGAAGATCTACTCTCTGCTTTGTTGTCATTTTTGTCAAGTCTGCATCTAAAATTACAGTCAAAATTGTTACTGGCTCATCAGTGCCACATAGAAAAGGAGTTGCTTCAGTTGTTTCCTGCCCTGCCACTCGCACAGACTGAGGTTCATTGTGGTCCTCAGGATGAACCTCTACAGAGAAAACATCTGTGGTTTGGGGTACATAACTTCCATTTGGTGCCAGTTGCAGGGAGGCCACAGAAATCTCATAGACTCCTTTGTCACCATCGAGGGGAAGACCTTGCAAAAAATTAGCTTCCCAGTGTAACCAAGAGGGCAAGGTGTCCTTTCCAACTTCAGAAATCTAGAAGAGAACAAATATAAAAACTTTTATTAAACACTCCAGCAATATCATTGTTGTGTCACTTATCGTATGTAACATGTAAAATTAAAACCTGTATATACATCTTTTTAAAACTGTCAGGAAAAAATTTGGTTCACCAATTTGGACAATTTTGACTCTACAGTCTTGGAATGTAGATCAACGTATGTGTCAATTACCCACAGACCAGGAAACTGCCCTGTTAGTGACTTGGCCTAAGCATTTTCAGTAGCTTTTCAACCAAGCAAATAATTATTAAAAGCAAAGCAAGCAATAAGGTACTTATAAATGCATTTATTTATACAGAGAGGGAATATGGTGTATAGAATAACCTATGCTTTCAATCAGTCAATTAGGAGTGAATAGTTATCCTTTAATTCCAATCAACATTATTTTCTGTACTTGATCCAATTTTCTGACTGAGAGAATAGACAGAAAACATTCATGCTCTAGTATCTTGCTAAGCAAGGCATTAGTGGTGGTGTATACAATCTGATAAATTTATATTGTTCATGTATAAAAGTACCATGTGTTTTCCATACTGCTGTAAAAAAGATCCCAATTAGCGTGAACAATTAACTCAGAACTTTATTTTCCCTAATTCAGAGTTCCTAATCCCACGAGTTGAGAGGTTAGACCTGCTGAAATCCTGAAAACCATTTGAACCATATAAACCATTAAAACATTAATAAAACTGAACCGATATTAAAAATATTGACCATTCTAATTGAAGCCGATTACCACTAGGCTTTTATTGATTGTGGATTCAAATGAAGGGAGGCATTGGCAGTCAGGTTTTTATTAGTCTCTGACGCATATTTAGAACACTGCACTGATTAATATGATCTCCTTGTCAGTGACATGGAATTCTGGGCAGGAGTTTTACTAAATATAACGTAAGGATATGAGACGGCATTGCCCCTTAATGCTCTGCAGTTTCAGTCTGTAGCCATTTCGGTCTCTAGCCAGCAACAGTCACAAGCACATAAATTTCAATAACTGATCCTAAATTGGGAACCGGCATGAAGACTAGATAAAATATGCTTTTTTAGCCTTTTTAGCCTTTACTCAAAGATTTCATTTACAAAGCAGCCAGAAACCAGCATGTCTTGTGTTCTAAATCTTCCCATGGAACAGGAGCTTGGCCTCCATTTCTAAAGACAAAAACCTGTCGGAGACTGCCTCACTAAATTCTCAGTGATGAGACGGAGTCACAGTTACATATACATGCCTTTTACCTCTGGATAAAACACAGATTGATATAAGCAATCTGGTTCAAAATTGGTTCAATATCGTTCTGTAGGGTTGAGGGAAATATTCTTGCCGCGTTTCGCCAGTAAAGTTGGTGAAGTGACTTGGGCCAGATTTGCCCATCATATCATAAAGGTTTGACAATACCACCAGGAGATTGGTACCGGAAGATTCGGCCAAATCCAAAATAGTGGATTTGGTGCATCCCTATTCGGAAAACGCCTAACTTGTTTCCTTATCACGAGCTTCTAGTCATTCTATTGCTTCTTGTCAGTTGTTATCCAATAATAGAGGTGATCCTATGCAGAACAGAAAATGGAACATAAGGTGGCCATAGACTCAAAGATCCGCTCGTTTGGCGACATCGGCAAACGAGCGGATCTTTCCCAGATATGCCACTAACCGGCATTGCTATATCGGGGTTAATTCGAACGTTCGGCCGTATGGTGGAACGATCGAATTATGATGTGCCAAGGGGCTCCGACGGGTCGGTCGGTTAAAAATCCAACCTTCCCGATCGATATCGTGGCCAGATATCGATCGGGAAGACCCGTCGGAAGCCCCCATACACGGGCAGATAAGCTGTCAAATCGGTCCAAACGACCGATATCGGCAGCTTTATCTGCCCGTGTATGGCCACCTATAGTTGCCTGGGTGTGTGAATTGTGTCTCATAAAAACTGGAGGGAAAAACAAACAAAAAAAACATGCCCCATCTTGAAACAAGAAAGGAAGAAAGCAGTATTCCCTGTCCAGAGAGACCATCTCCAGCCTGATGGGACTGTAAGACAAACCATCAATGCTGCTGGCCCAGGGCCCATGGCTAAAAGCAAGAGTCTAAAAATGTCTGGTTAAAAATTACTAAATTGCCAAGTACAACATGGCTGGTTTGCTCTGTAGCAGAGTAGGAAGAATAAGGAACACAATACAGAAAAACATGGGGTGTTACATGGGGCCTTCTGGTCTTGTTTACAGGCCACAATGTCAGGATTTCCTCAAAGGGCCACTGGCGGATCTGTCAGGATTACTTAACCACTAATTCTTCTTTGCAGGATTTCCTCAAACACATTTTATACTAATAAGGGAAAAAATATGTGGGAAGATGAAGAAATGACTGTATTCAGTGTGCAATACTATGTCATGCAGATATGTGTCAAAGATTCCATACTGTGATAAAAGGTGGGAAGTGACATCAACTGCAGAGCGTATCCACGAGTTTAAAAAAGCACTACTGTATGTTGTACCCTATAGAAGGGCACCAGGGGCTATAAACGAAGAAAAACAGCTGAAATCATGCCAAATTTGCCACCCTTGTGGCTCCACAGGTGACCATTAAGCACTGGGTATGAACAAACACTAACCACATGCATAATTCTAACAAGCCACTGAAAGACAAGTTTGTATCCTAAGCCTGTTCTGTGGTCAGACTGGTACAAAAGAAAGCCACATCATTTCTAATATGTTTCTTGTTCTATAGCCCCCAACTACAGAATAACTGAAGGTAGAGAAAAAAAGGGCTGGTGGTCCCTAATTAGTCTGTTTGTGTTTAAGCATACTACGTTTATAGATTGTTCTCTTGAAAGGTCCATAAACACTAAAATTAAAAAGCCTCTAGTATGTGTATGATGAAATATGATGTACGTTTTGGATTCAAAATAAAACATACCATATTAAGAGTGGCATGGTGGGACACTTTGGTCATCTGTATTGTAACTGCCCCATAATTAACCATCTACAGTTGTGAGGGCCCCACAGGAGGAACTTTTATGATCCTTGAGTTTGCAGTCAAGCTGCATGGATAGAAGGTTAAGAATGCCAATGACAACCCTCGGCATGCGTTTGCAGTCTAGGTGGGTCGCACCAACCTCTCACATCCCTCAAGATCCACCCAATGACTTGCATTCACATATCTGATTTTAAAAAAAAACAAAAACTTTTTGTTATGGAATTAATAGCAGGTTTTTTTTTTCATTCTATTTATTTAGATAATGATTTAGAGAATCTGAGATTTGGAATGTTGATTAAAGAAAAGCTCCAGTGCACCTCTTCTCAATAAACAATGTACATACATGCAACTTTGGCTCATCTGAGCACTTGAGTGCATGTACCCCTATCAGTTTCTGAGCTGCATTTCATCACTTTCATCACAGCATTAAACTATTAGTTGGGGGAAACGATAAAAATAGCCTTAGTTCTCTGCTGGGAATGACTACAACATAAAACACTGCACCATTCTGCTGATCGCTGTCTGCTTTGCTATAGTGCTGGCAAAGTCCTCATTTAACTTCCCTATTCAGTCTTCATAAAATGTTGAAATAAGAACTTGCTCTTTTTCTGTGGTCAGCTGCATATTAAACACTAGCATGGCATATAAAAAAGTTATTAAAAATGGGCTAGGGTAGGGCGGATGGTTATATTTATTTAGAGCAGGGGTAAAATTTATTTAAATTTAACAAAAAATTTGAGAGCAATATCAGCATGCAAAAATTTCCCAGGGTGCCAAATATGAGCTGTGAACGGACAACTTACAGGAGACTCTGTTTGGCAGTACACCTGGTTTCTATGCAATTAAAACTTGCCTCCAAGCCAGGAATTCAAAAATAAGCACCTGCTTTGAGGCCACTGGGAGCAACATCCAAGTGGATCGGGAGCAACATGTTGCTCAAAGAGCCACTGGTTGGGGATCACTGCCTTAGAGAATGGTCTGCAATGAGAAGCAATAATCTTCATTGTTAGGGTTGGCACTTGGCCGGTAAAAATGATGGCTGATCCCAATGTTATTGATAGGCAGGGTCGGACTGGGGGGCCTGGGGCTCACTGGATGCACATACGGCGGCACCCTCGGCACGGAAGCGCATAAGGTGCCCAATCGGGTGCATGTGCACACCGTGCTGCTCGTCGCAAAAATTCTTTTTTTTTTTTTTAAAAAAAACACCCCCAAAAACGAGCATCAGGAGAGGGGGTCTGGCCCGGCTGGGGCCCACCGGGTTTTTTCCCGGTGTCCCGTCTGGCCAGTCTGACACCGTTGATAGGGAAAAAAGATAAATATTTAGGAAGGCCAGTATTTTTTTCCAATGAATCATTGTTGATCATTTCCAAATTACAGAGCACAATGAGGGCACGATAGTTTGTGAGCTATTTTCTACTACTAGCTCAAGAGAGGAAAGTCAGAGTAGAGGGAAATGCTAAAGTCCCAACTGTGCCATTAAGGTGAACAGTAAACGAGATTGCACCAATGCAGTGAATTGCATGTGGATTATAGGAACAGTAACACCTAAAAATTAAAGTGTTTTAAAATAATGAAAATATAATGTACTATTGCCCTGCACTAGTAAAACTGGTGTGTTTACTTCAGAAAAATTACTATAGTTTATATAAACAAGCTGCTGTGAAGCCATGGGGCAGTCATTTAAGCACAGGATACTCAATACATAACATAAGTACTGAAGAATCCCATTGTACACTACAGAGCTTGTCTGTTATCTGCTGTGTATCATGTGCCTTTTCTCCTTTATCAGCTTTGAATGGCTGCCCCCAGAATGGTTTCTGAAGCAAGCACAGCAGTTGTATCAGCACAGCACAAAAGTAAAGTATGTTTTCATTAATTTAAAACACTATAATGTTATGGTGTTACTTTTCCTTTAAGTCTGAGAGCCCATGCAGCACAGATGTGAGGAAGACCCAGACTCCATCACACTGGAACAGGAAGGGAGAATGCCACTGATGCTCTGCGTGAATTATTTAAAAGGAACATTAAACTGATAAATTAAGTTTCTGAAAACAAAATGAGTTAAGTATGATATCTTGGAGAGCAACACAAGCATGAAAAATGTTCCTGGGGGTGCCAACTAAGTGATTGGCTATTGGTAGCCCCTATGTGGACTGGCAGCCTACAGGAGCTTCTGTTTGGCAGAACACCTGTTTTTTCTGCAAGTAAAACTTGCCTCCAAGCCTAGGAATTCAAAAATAAGCACCTGCTCTGAGGCCAGGGTTGGGGAGCAACATGTTGCTCACGAGCTACTGGTTGGGAATCACTGACTTAGAAGGTATAAGGAAAAAGAGCCAGGGGATACAAGGCCCTCTGGAGACCTTTTAAAATGTCTCTACTATGGCACTGCTATAAGGAATAACTAAGCAGTGAGCAGGGGACCTTTTTACCCATAAAGAGGATCACCGTACCAGAGGCCACCACTTTAGACTAGAAGAAAAGAACTTTCATTTGAAGCAACGTAGGGGGTTCTTCACAGTCAGGACAGTGAGGTTGTGGAATGCACTGCCGGGTGATGTTGTGATGCTGATTCAGTTAATGTCTTTAAGAATGGCTTGGATGATTTTTTGGACAGACTAATATAATATAATATAATATCAAAGGCTATTGTGATACTAAACTCTATAGTTAGTATAGATATGGGTATATAGAATTTGTGTGAAAGTGTGGAGGGGTGTGTGTATGGATGCTGGGTTTTCATTTGGAGGGGTTGAACTTGGTGGACTTTGTCTTTTTTCAACCCAATTTAACTATGTAACTATGTAACTATATGAGTAAATCAAAGGAAATTCAAAATATCGTCAATGTAAGCCAAGCTGCATTGTTATTATATATCCTAGTTAACAATGATATATTTACATTACAATGTATTGTATTCATTAACCTGATACTTAACACAGATGTATGTTTCCCCTCTACATGACTAAAATGGATGTTCTTCTGCAACCAAGGATTAACCCGCAGGTATACCAACTGTATATTGGCAAGCAACAAAATACCTTGGATTTTAGACTTGTAGGTCAGCAATGGTCCTTGTATTTTTACAAAATGTTGATAGTTTGCACAAGAGCTGGTTCTAAACCCCTCAACCCCACCCTTTCCAGGTTCCCATCAACACCCCGTACATTACTACACTTTCTGGCAAAACCCCCCCCAAAAAAAACATTTCATACTGAAATTTCACCAAACCCAGTGAAATCCAGTGAGTGTTTAATGGCACATTTGAGCAGCTCCTAAGGCAGCAAACAATCTCTCCTTTTAAGACAGGGAAGCCTTTAACACAGGCCTGTCTCTGTTTTGAAGTCTAGAATATCAAGTAGTTGTTCAAGCTGAACAAGGTGACCTCCAAATCAAACTGCACTAGGACACAGCATTCCCTGTTCACCATTTTAGTACTTCACAACACATTATAAGAGCCTTTGCCATGCAAGCAGGGAATCTACAGGTAACGGCTACTCATCAGGCGCCCAGGCAGTTACACTTTCTCAGTCCTAAACATCTTAAGACAAGAGCGCCATTAATGCCTTTTTTCAGAAGTTTTCGTCTGTGATTTAAAGGACGATACGACTAACCTCCTGCTTATTTAACACCACCTGATATTCTTTGCTCTATAGAGTTTAAAAGCTACAACTACACTCGTTGTCGAATATGCTGAGAACCCAGAGCAAAACAAAAAAAGGCACAGTAACTACATTGCTATTTAATGTTTTGGGGTAGGGCATCAAGGTTGAACCCAAACTCAGGAAAGAGGACATGAAATAATTCTGTACACAAATCTGAGGCACTAAATGGAGAACCAGAGAGACTGTTTTCAGTGTAAATATAAACCCCTAACACATAAGCTGATCTTGTACTTGAGCTGAGCTGATAGATGCCATATATGTGGCTTCTTTAAAGGGAACTATCATGAAAATGTAATATTAACTTCATCATACCGAAATAATAAACTTTCTAAATACATTCAATTAAAAATTCTATATTGTTTCTGAAATAACCAAGTTTAGATTCACTATTACTCTCTCAGCATCTGATTCTCTTCATTCTGTCTTCTTTCAGCAGTTGGGTGTCAGATTGACATTGACAGATACAATATATCTTATAGGGGGCTCCTTTTGCCTAGAAGATGTATTAGAGCTCATCAGACATCATGTCTCTCTACATGCAGGACTTGTGCAAAGGGCAGTTATTTTGCTAGATTTTGTTTGTACTGGAATCAGTTATTTGTGTGAGCTCTGATACATCTGCTAGGAAAGGAAGCCTCCTATAAGATTGGAATGGTAAGTGGAGAAGAGTCCAGGAACTGCTGTCAGTCATTGCAGCGCTTATATTTAGGTTAATGTTCTCACTTATTTTCTTTAAAAACCGGTTTCACCAAGAGTCTTCACATGTTCCACAATCCTCCATCTTAAAGCCCAATTACCTAGTGAGCTAAGGCAGCAAACTGAAGGTAAAACATGTATATTGAGGGAAAGTACACTATTTATATGAATGTTTAATTCTCTTTATTATAGGGATGCACCGAATCCACTATTTTGGATTCGGCCGACCCCCCGAATCCTTAGTGAAAGATTCGGCCGAATACTGAATCCGAACCATAATTTGCATATGCAAATTAGGGGTGGGAAGGGGAAAACATTTTTTACTTCCTTGTTTTGTGACAAAAAGTCACACGATATGTAAATTAGGATTGAGATTCAGTTCGGCCGGGTAGAAGGATTTGGCTGAATCCGAATCCTGCTGAAAAAGGCCGAATCCCGAACCGAATCCAGGATTCTGTGCATCCCTGCTTTATTACTAAACATGCTCTGTAACATGGCAACTCAGCCAAGGGAGCCATATTGATCTGAATAACTGTAAAATGTGTTTATGTATATATAACTGGCTACACTATACACTATAGTATGTGTGTGTGTGTATTATATATACACTAAATATAGTGCATATTGCAGCTAGTCATACATCAGCTGTAGACTCCGGGGAAACAAGTGGGCTCAGGTGACATAAGAAACTATATGGTTATTGCAATGTTTCCTTTACTTATTTTCTGTAGGTTAATTCACCAAAGAGCACGCAAATCAGTATGCCTCAAGGCACAGTTGTCCCTAAAATGTCTTTTCTAACAATATAATTGAATACCTGCCTAAATTAAAATATACACTGCATTTAATACATACTATAAAACTATATTTACAGAATTTTGATATGGTGCATATTATAAATCTAAGATTATTTCTACAACCTGCCCCAAATTCAGCTTTTGTAAAATACCGGGTTAGACTCAAACTCATTTTGCCGACGCTTTGGCAGAAACATATTCAGGTATGCCGATTTTTCTCTGTAGCGGATATCCCCCAGTGCTTAATTCCTAACCATCTGCTAAATTGTTCATTAGAGTCCCAATCTACCCCATACACAAACTGACCTAATGTCCAAGCAATGATGCACAGATTAAATGGATCCCAGATTTACATGAAAAGGGGGGGCAGAATAAATTTGTGTAGTATCGTTGCTTTCAGAGCTAGAAGTAGCTGTTGGAAAGAACAAATAGAAAATAAGGGCTCAATGGGGGCTGGGGTGGAAAAAAGTCTGACGTGAGTGGCATTGAATAACATCTTTGTTAAATTCACCACATTCCAATAATCCAATACACTCACAATACTGGTAATTAGGGAAGATTGTTTGGGGGGTTTATGGTTTGGTAACAGCTGCACAACCTCATCTGAATTTACTTTGCGAGCATGATTATTTGTCAGCAGCTGGGAAAGCGGTAAATCATTTCTTACAACCAGAAAGAAAGAAAGAAAGAAAGAAAGAAAAAGACTTGAGGAAGAAAATCCTGACTTGTAAGTATAGTGATTGAGTTACATGAATTCGCTTAGAAAACACACAAAGGCTGCTAACAGGAACTCTTTAGTACTGGAGTCCAGACATTCCCATATATATATCACTCAACTCTGTACAAGCACAAACCTGTTGGAGAGGTATCCTCTTGTGCAAGTTAAACCCTGTGTTTCCACCACATGAATACAAAGGATGGGGTTCACAAACGGAGCTAGAATGCAGGCGATTTGTTGTTAACCTCTGGCAGAACAGAGGGCCGAGAACCAATAGAGTCACCAGCATATGAATGATTTTTTTCTCTATAGACTTATGGGCAACTGGTATGTTTCCAGATATTACTAAATTACTATGCCTTGTAAACTACTAACAGATGAAGTCCGTAAATCGGTTTTGGAATTTGGAGCTTCACAAGATATGAGGGTTGTCCGTTGTTTATCCCAAAACTAGTAATTTATCACAAAAGTCTGGACCAAATTATGAATTGTATTTTGTGTAATTGAGTAGAGTGGCTCTGTCACTCTCATGTAGGATATAACCTGCAACTGGATATTTAGGCTAACTATCTCCTAGGGATACACCGAATGCACTATTTGGGATTCAGCCGAATCCCTAATCCTTCACGAAAGAATACTGAACCGAATCTGAATCTGCATATGCAAATTAGAGGTGGGAATGGAAAAAGAATGTTTTACTTTGCCTTGTTTTTAGACAAAAAAAATCACATGATTTCCCTTCCCACACCTAATTAACATATGCAAATTAGGATTCGGATTCGGCAACACACAAGTATTCGGTCGAATCCTGCTGAAAAAGGCAGAATCCTGGCCGATTTCTGAACCGAATCCTGGATTCGGTGCATCCCTACTATCTACTGTAGACTTTTGTAACTGACACTTTTTCAAGGTTTAATATTATCACTTTAGACCAAGTCTTGTGCTCACCTTGATTGTTTCTCCATTGGAAGCAAGAAATTCTGCAGGGATATGGATTTTAAAGGGCCTGCCAACCACAGCAGAACTGTCTGGAATTCCTGCCATTGGTGCCACTGTCTCTTTAATTTCAGGGAACAACGAATGCATGGAGGCCTCGAGCTGATTGTCCCAGTCCTGAGCAACTTCAGTTGGATCACTAGGCCAGACCGACCAAGCGGAAGAAGCCATAAGCAGCACCATTATAGTCCTCAGCATGGGAAAGGAAAGTGCAGCACACCGAATATCCATTTTGGTGTTGTGTTACAGCGTAGGAGGCAACGCGTCTGGTCTTATTCGTCACAGTGTTCCTCCATTACGGACATCCTAATAAGAAACAGCAGAAAGGAGAGCAGATTGTGACTGCTTTGCAATAGCACAATAAACAGGTCAGTGACAAAGGAGCAGAGATTCAGCATTAACATTAAAGATAGCTTCTCTACCAAAACTTACATCCAGCAAATCATATTCCACACAAATGCAATGTGAATTCAGCATGACGTTGGCCTTAATTTCCTTTCAGAGGATCTATCACAAATCAAGGTCAAGGTACTCCTGCCAATGAATTGGTACAGCCCTTTCCTTGTCATCTGGTGACTTTATTGCACCTATTACAGATAAGGCTTGGATACGACTTCTCAAGTATATTGAACCTTCTCAATTATGCCCAGCACAAATTCCAATGAAGTTCTAGAAACACATTTACACTTCTTCAATAAAAGATTACATTTCAAAAACACCACAAGTTGCCTAGAATTATATTTTCTTTCATTATGCAAATAAAAAATGGTTTTGAGTGGACTTCCCCTTTAGGCAAAATCTAGTTGTCCATGTACTTGCGATGTGACTAGTGAATCCTTTGTGGAAACATTAATGGTGAGTGACAGGTACAAAAGATACAAATGGGCACAGAAATGATGCCCCACATGCTGGCATGCCATCTCTAGGGATTAGCGGTTTAGCATTTCACATCTCCTAATAGCACTGTAGAGCAGCAGAAGTAGAACAAAGCAGACAGTCTAAAAAGCTGCTGTCAGACCAATAGGGACACCATGGTAGAATTTGTAAAATATGTCATGTAGCAGTTAATCTGTTTTAACATTCTGCACTACATTGTGCGAGACATATTGTAAGTTTGGAACCATGGATGGACCATACCATTTGCACTTTTCTTTAGTGGCCATTTTGATATTGGAAAATATTATTATGGCAAGGTATGGAAAGGAACATAAAAAACCTCTCTGGAGAGAATACCTACTCACCAGATTTAAAGGGGACCCGTCACCCAAAAAAAATATTCAAAATCCTATTTTATCACATTAGTCAAGCAAAATGAACTTTAATTACACTATATAAATTATTTGAATCTTGTTTCCTTCAGTCTGGGAATTCATAATTATAACAAGCAGGCAGGAGCCATTTTGTGGACACTGTTATTAAGGCAAGCCTTGCATCATCTTAGAACCTTGTTTGTGCAACAGAATGGGGGACCTGATGTCCATCCCCATGTACTGGTTACACAATTAAATGATGAAGAGAACAGGGGAATGTGGGGAGAGCAGTGACATCTAGGAAGTGCTGAATGGAAAGTGAAAGTAATTGTCTGCCCGGCCTCTATGCCTAGGGGAGGAGCAGACAATATTTGATTGACAGCTGAGATTTTTAAATGAGCTTACAACAGCTATGAATGCTTTAATAAAAAATAGAAATTGGATTTCATTTTTAATTTGAAAAGGAGTTTTCTTATACAGATTTTTGTGTCTGGGTGACAGGTCTACTTTAAGGGGCAAATTCACTAACATTCGTAGCTTCGCCGCACTTCGCCAGCGCTCCGCAAATTCACTAAAATCCGAAGTTGCGCACAGGGGTAGTGTAAGATTGCGAAGTTACGCTAGCGTTGATTCGCTAAGTGAAGCGAAGTTACGCTAGCGAAGGCTAATTTGCATACGGCGCCAAATTCAAATTTCAATGGAGGAATACGTATCTGCACTACAAATGGCTAGAAAACCTTCAAAACATCAAAAATTTTATTTTGCCCTACACATGTGCCCACTGTATAGGTAAGTTGCCATGAGTCAGGAAATGCAGGGGGGAAGGAGGGGAGCCCCAAAAAATTTTTCGATCTTTTTCATCCTATCACCCATAATGTAGAAAACATGCCAGCGTTTTTTGGGACATAGAAAAAATTTTGACTTTTTTTGAAGTAATCCCTATCTACTCTATTGTGCTTCGCCTGGTTTGAGGTGGCGAAGGAAGTCTAGCGTAAAAGGTAGCGTTCAGTACACTGCACGCGTTAGTGAATTTGCGTAGTTACGTCCGTAGCGAAAATTCGCCAGGCCTAAGGGTGCGAAGTAACACTAGCGAATCTACGCCAGCGTTCGTTAGTGAATTTGCGAAGTAACGAAAATGCCAAACGCTGGCGAATTAACGCTAGCGTTCGGCGCTTAGTGAATTTGCCCCAAAGAGTTATATAGGCCAAAGACAGACAGACAAAGACAGGAATGTCAGGAACCAATATTGTGGACTTGGACTGAACATTTGTTCAATGCTGTTTTAATTTAGAATCTTGTGAGTATACCCTGTTGGGGGCTCTTTTATCAACAATTATAAAGCTATTCTTCACTATATGGTGTTCCTATCTTTGTTTTATCCAAGGTTGTGAAGATTGAAGATGCGTTAGTCCTGCAAGGTGGACACATTTGGTGGGAGCTGCAATCAAACACTTATACCTCTAATACAGCGCTGATTGGACTTTTTTGCTTTTAACTGGTATGGAAAGGAACATATTTGTCTGTGACTGTAGTATGAAAACCTTTGATGGCACTAGACATATAAGCAAGTGTCCTCCGAGACTTTCTCTCATTGAGCTAACCTGCGGTAACCCCTCTGCCTGCATACCCACTAACAGAAGGTGTAGACAGCTCTATCGGCCCTGTGAGCTATGTAAGATAGAGCTGATAATTAGCTTTCTCTGATTCGGATCAGCTGGCAACTCTGAGACGACACTCAGACTCTGCAATGATGTACTGTACTTGCCAGCTCATCTGCTGCCCCACACACAGGGGCCCATTTACTTAGCTCGAGTGAAGGAATAGAATAAAAAAAACTTCGAATTTCGAATGTTTTTTTTGGCTACTTCGACCACGACTTTGAATCGAATGATTCGAACTAAAAATCGTTGTAATATTCGACCATTCGATAGTCGAAGTACTGTCTCTTTAAAAAAAACTTCGACCCCCTAGTTCCCTACCGAGGTGCCATGTTAGCCTATGGGGAAGGTTCCCATAGGCTTTGTAACAATTTTTAGGTCGAAGAAAAATCGTTCGATCGATGGATTAAAATTGCGGTAAATACTTCGACTTCGATATTCAAAGTATTTACATTCGGCAGTCGAATATCAATCTGCCCAATAATGTGCCAATAACCCTAGCAGAGAAATATCAATTTAAGGCAGACTTTTCCTCTTTGTGCAAGTGCCACTCCCAGCGTAAACATAGTAAAGGTATGAGACCTGTTATCCAGAATGCTTGGGACCTGGGGTTTTCCGGATAAGGGATCTTTCCATAATTTGGATCACTATACCTTAACTCTACTAAACTAAAATTAAATAAAACCCTATAGGATTGTTTTGCCTTTAATAAGGCTTAATTATATCTTAGCTGGCATCAAGTACAAGGCACTCTTGTTATTACAGGTATGGGATCGGTTATCCGGAACGTATTATCCAGAAAGCTCGGAATTATGAAAAGGCCGTCGCTAATAGACTTCATTTTATCAAAATAATCTAAATTTTTAAAACAAATTTCCTTTTTCTCTGTAATAATAAACCAGTACCTTGTACTTGATATACATATAATTAATCCTTATTGGAAGCAAAACCAGCCTATTGGGTTTATTTAATGTTTACATGATTTTCTAGTAGACTTAAGGTATGAAGATCCAAATTACAGATAGATCAGTTATCCGGAAAACGCCGGGTCCCAAGCATTCTGGATAACAGGTCCCACACCTGTACAAAGAAAAAGAAAATTATTATTTAAATAAATTGGTGTATGGGAGAAGACCTTAAGTCTACTAGAAAATCATGTAAACATTAAATAGGCTTGTTTTGCTTCAAATAAGGATCAATTGTATCATAGTTTGGATCAAGTACAAGGCACTGTTTTATTATTACAGAGAAAAGGGAATCATCTTTAAAAATTTGGATTATTTGATTATAATAGAGTCTATGAGAGACAGCCATTCCGTAATTTGGAGTTTCTGGATAATGGGATAATGGATAACGCATTCTACACCTGTATGAAAAGTAATTCCATTGTGTTCCAATAAGCTTCTAACCATCGCTGAGCCATAGAATCCTGTAGAACATTATCTACAGGAAAACGTATACATCCTGCAGGCAAAGACGACTTCATGACTGTCGGATTCATGACTGTCAGCACGGGAGGCTAGATAGGCCTGTAACAGTAGCCTGATGAACTTGACAGGAACAGGTGCATCTGGGATGCCTGAAGGTTGACATAAGACCCTTGAAGAAACTATTATGCTCCATTTTAAAGGCTGCCAGATGCTTACAGGCTAGGGAAATGTGCAGAAAAGCAAAGTACATCAGCAGACATACATAAAAGAATCTCCATGTAACTGGATATTCAAAGCAAACTAACCCTCTAGTAATTACATGCCATAAAGTTACCTTAACACACCATGCCCTACTGTGAACAACCTCAACTAAACTTGTATTAACAGACCATGGATGGAACATGCTGAGCAGCCTGTCATCTGCTACTGCCATCTTTGTGTGTGTAACTTGAGAGCAACAGCTAAGATGGGGGGCAGTTCAGGGCCTTACAGGCGTCATGGACTCACTGATGTTTTTGCAAAAATCACTGGCAGAGCTCAAGTTTGCATTAAAAAAAATCAAACAGAGAACAGTTGTCGGAGCGACATTTTGCCAATATACTACATTCCCGAATGGTTTGGAACTTTTCATGATACTTTTCAAGGACACCGATACTTTGGCAACCTAAGTATGTTAGAATGTTACTGTGGAACCTGCGGTTGTTAGGATGTTACTTTGGGACCTTACCATACTATCTCTACTTATAGCTGAACAAAGAATGTCATACAGATGAATACAACGAATGCCTTTATGTCTGAACTTATGCCCACCCACAAAATATAAAAAGTATAAATGGGAACTGAAAAAAATAGAAATATCAGTTCCTAAGCCTACCTTATTTTTTCACAGAGCATGAAAGCCTTATTTCCTAGTATGAATTCTTATTATGGAAGTGGACATTCCTCTGTCGTATCTGTTACACACGAGTAGTAGCATCCACGTTGCTTGCACCAGATGAAGTACTTTTATGGGCAAAGAATGGCACCCCCCACACACCATGTCCTTCTGTGTGGCTATAAGGAGAGGATCTGTGCCAAGGCAATAAACACTGAAGCTCTCACTTATATCAAGAGAAGGAATTTCCACAGTCTCATATTTTACCTCGCAAGGGAAAACAAATAGAAAACAAAGCCTAATTTGAAACAGGGAATTTAAGGACAAGCTACCGCTAAAAATAGAGGCTTGTATCTGATAAGAAATAATAAGAATGAATGGAATCTATGCAAAGGGCTGGAAAGGATAATAAATTACATTATCCGGAAACCCGTTATACAGAAAGATCCAAATTACGGGAAGGCCATGTGCCAAAGAATCCATTATAATCAGATAATTCAGATTTTGAAACATGAATTCCTTTTTCTGTAGTAATAAAACAGTACCTTGTAATTTATCCCAACTAAGATATAATTCATTCTTATATGAGGTATAACAACCCTGTTGGGTTTAATTAAACTTTAAATAATGTTATAGTAGACTTAAGGGATAAAGATCCAAATTATGAAAAGATCCCTTATCTGAAATTTTTTTTTTTTAGTCCTGTCTTGTGCACTCACAACCAATGCCACAACTGGCAGGGTTCTGATAAAAGCATACTTACATAGCAAAAACCGCACTGCAAGGACTTTATCGTGCAAAAAGGTTTGTGTTTATTTTAACGTTTCTGCACCATCACCTGAATACGGCACAAGTGATGGTGCCGAAACGTTGAAATAAACGCAAACTTTTTTTGGCACTACAAAGTCCTTGGAGTGCGATTTTTGGTATATATATATATATATATATATATATATATATATATATATATATATATATATATATATATATATATATATATATATATATATATATTATCTGCATGTTTGCAGATAATCTAGCAGATTTCCAACTGGCATTTTCGGAATCCCTTTCGCCGCCGGTCATGTTTGCACATTTATATAGCTTTTAGCGAATGTTGGCTAACTATATATGTACAGGTATGGGACCTGTTATCCAGAATGCTTTAGACCTGGATTTTCTGGATAACGGATCTTTCTGTAGTTTGGAACTTCAGGACTTAAGTGTACTAGTAAATCATGTAAACATTAATAACAACCAATAGTTTGGTTTTGCTTCCAATAAGGACTACTGTAATTATATTCAAGCACCTGTACATTTTCTGTTTTGTTATTACAGAAAAAAGGGAAATCATTTAAAAATAATTTGGATTATTTGGATAAAATGGGGTCTACGAGAGAGACGGCATTTCCGTAATTCGGAACGTTCTGGATAGCAGGTTTCCAGATAACTGTACTAGGAAGCATGGGGTTTGTGCTGCAGGGTTTAACCTGGTTCTTTTTGAATGAGGGCTCATTCAGCTATTCAGATAAAAGCTGCAATGTTTATCATGTGCAAAACATTAGCCATATGCAAATATCCCCTGTTCGAGGTTATTATTTAAAAGGAATTTAAACCACATATATATGCTATTTCTATGAGTAATAAATCACTCAGCCTCTGAATGATTAAATATATTATTATTAACATGCATCTTAACATGTTATTTCTTGTCAAGGACTAAGCTGCCATTTGTGGCTTTCCATATAAACACATACTGTAAATACTGTATTTTCTGGATTAATCTGAACTAATTTCATCTTTTTAATGCCCATTAACATTCTATGCAAAGCACAGTGAAACATAAATTCGGGAATATAGTTAATTCTACTATAATGGTTTTTACTTTTGATATTTGGCCATGTTTACGGAGGGCCATGTTATTATACACATAATATTCAGTGAAAAGCTTTTAATTAGCCAGTGATTGTAACTTCCCTCATCTGAGTTTAAAGTTAGACGGAAACAAACTGTCGGTGAGCAGTGATGGTCGCGTTTCTTCTGGGAAAATTCACCGGTGTCAAAAAATTTTGGACGTGCGCCGGAAAAGTCGCTCGTGTCAAATCCGCTTTGTGTCTACACTATTCGGACGCCCATTGACTTTAACGCGGGCGTCAATTTGAGTTTCGCAAATTTTTCGCAGTTTCGTGAAGAAACAGGAGAAATCCGCCCATCACTATCAGTGATTAGTGTTATATAAACACTGACCTAAACAGAATAACTGGACAGACCACTGGATAAACAGACTACAGGTATAGGATCCATTATCCAGAAACCCATTATCCAGAAAGCTCCAAATTACGGAATGGCTCTTATAGGGGCAAATTCACTAAAGGACGAAGCGCCTAACGCTAGCGTTAATTCGCTAGTGTAGCGCATTTTCGTGAATTCGCCGATTCACTAACGGACGCTGGCGTAAATTCGCTAGTGTTACTTCGCACCCTTACACCTGGCGAATTTGCGCAACGGACGTAACTACGCAAATTCGCTGACGCGCACATTTTGCTGAACGCTACCTTTTACGCCAGACTTCCTTCGCCACCTCAGACCAGGCGAAGTGCAATAGAGTAGATAGGGATTGCTTCAAAAAACTTTAAAAAAAATTTCTAAGTCCCAAAAAACGCTTGCGTTTTTTCTTTTTTATGGGTGATAGGCTGAAGATCGAAAACATTTTTGGGGCTCCCCTCCTTCCCCCTTACATTTCCTAACTCATGGCACCTTAACTATACAGTGGGCACATGTGTAGGGCAAAATAAAAATTGTATTTGCTGTTTTGAAGGTTTCCCAGGCTTGTGTAGTGCTGCTACATATACCTCCATTGTAACTTCAATTTTGCGCCGTATGCAAATTAATCATCGATAGCGTAACTTCGCTTTGCTTGGCGAATTAACGCTAGCGCAACTTCGCAACCTTACACTTCCCCAACTTCTGATTTTAGTGAATTTGCGCAGCGCTGGCGAAAATACGCCTGGCGAAGTGCAGTGAAGCGGACGCTGGCGCAACTACGAATCTTAGTGAATTTGCTCCATAGACTCCATTATAGTCAAATAATCCAAATTTTTAAAGATGATTCCCTTTTCTCTGTAATAATAAAACAGTGCCTTGTACTTGATCCAAACTAAGATATAATTGATCCTTATTTGAAGCAAAACCAGCCTATTGGTTTATTTAATGTTTACATGATACATGTACGCATACATGTACGTATACAGTAAGACAAAATTTGCCAAAAGCTATATAAATGTGCAAACAAGGGATTCCCAAAATGCCAGTTGGAAATCTGCTAGATTATCTGCAAACAGGCAGGCGATGGGCAGTTTGGTTATAATCAATCAGGTTGGCCAACTTTATGTGCCCATGTGTTCCCCGTTTTAACAGAAACCAAAATAGTGCTGTACTGTGACATTTATAAAGGAGATCTTAAGTCTAATTCTACACTCACTTATAATATTTTGTGATAGCACCGTTTTCCAATAATTAAAGGGAAGCATAACCCCATCTTAAAAGAAACAGCAGTTCCTGAAATAACTGTCCATCGTACAGATATGCAGCTGAGCTTGGGGTATAGTTGAACAGTGTAGTTCAACAAAACTTGCTGGGCTAATGTAGTAATGTTACCCCTTCCTAAGGTTTTCTATATACAGCTCACACCAAATTATATCTACCGGTACATACCTGCCTCTATATGAAGAACATTTGACAGAACAACTTTTTTCTATTCCAAGTTCCTAGAACAAAAGAAATACAGTAGAACCCCTACTTTACATTTTTTTTTTTCAGGGAACCAGAAAAAAAATGGTGTAAAATACAGGAAAATGTAAAATCAGGGAAATGTATTATGCATAATATATAGATCGCACCATAAAAAAAATGTAAAATGAGGGAAAACTTAAAATCAGGGAATGTAAAATTGAGGTTCCAGTGTAATGCAAATATTAAGCAATCCCCCCCACCGTAAAGGTGGTATGCCCCTATATTGATCAGTACGGCCAATCATGGTTGGTAAACTTTATAAAAATCGGTTGTGCGTTAAGTGGATCTGCAATTACATTGCTCTTTCCAGTACTTTATTTGTTACAACGCCTATGGTTATGCTCCACTCATTATACAGCCCCCTGAGATACAAGTGCAATGTAAATAGAATTATAATTATTACCTTAGCAATGTAATGATTTCACAAACCTAATAACAGACTAAAGGGACAATCAACATATGCACCACCTAATTATTTTATCTCGAATGCCCCGTGGCTGTAGCGTTCCTAAGACCAGAAACCCTGGTATGGAGGAATTCATCAATCCCTGCAGTATTGCAGTAATAATCTCTCAAGTACCTAATGTTGCAGGAGTGTATGGTCTGTCTATATTAGCTAGAACAACAAATTAGGCTATATGCAGCACTGTTGCCATCAAAAACCCTTAATTAAATAGTTAGTAAAAATGAAGAATCCTTACGGCACTCTGGGTTCCAATAGCTTTCTTGCTGGCACAGGAGATATTGTACTGTACATGGAGTGGGAACAGTATGATTGAGAGGTATTTAAGGAAATCAGCAGTACAAAGTACAGCTGAAATTATTTTAAAGGCAAGAGATCACATTATGTATTCCAGAAATATATTCGTTATCTTGGATGCATGCTATTAAATCATACTTTTCTTTGTACCAGAGAACTCTATTATCTTACAGCAATTACATGTTAAACTCTCAAGCCTGCCCCCGAAATAAGTAGAACAAAAGAAAAACTCCAAATTAAGGTCATGTGCCCTTGAATGTCCAATTTTATTACTGTAAACATGCAATGGTACTCCAGGCTACAAGTCTGCATCACCCATCCTTATAGGAGAAGGAAAGGCATATTTACTTGGGGGTGCCAAAAGTTAGGCACCCCGAGTCATTATATATACTTACCTGACCCCAGGCCGGTGCTCCTATCAGGAAAAAACTGTACCGGTCAAGGGGTTCTTCCAGCGAGCACCATGGAGCGATCGGCTTCCTTCTTCTTTCTTAAAATTTCCCGTGGCAGACCCATGCACAGTAGAAGAAATAGTCGACTTTTTTGTAAAAGTTCGGCTTTTCACGCTACTGCACATGCGCACGAAGAAAGAAGAAGGAAGCCAATCGACCCATGGTGCTCGTCTGAAGAACTCCTTGATTGGTACAGTTTTCTCCTGATACCAGCACTGGCCTGGGGTCTGAGGTAAGTATTTATATAATCACTTGGGGTGCCTAACTTTTGGCACCCCCAAATAAATACCAACTTTCCTTCTCCTTAAAGCCCAAAATAGGTTCAAAAGCAGCCCCTCAATAACCACTTGTATCCTTCTATGTTCCCCAGCAAGTTCCCTTCTTCATCAACATCATCGATCTAAAACTTAGGGATGCACCGAATCCACTATTTTGGATTCAGCGAACCCCCGAATCCTTCGCAAAAGATTCGGCCGAAGGAATCTAATTTGCATATGCAAATTAGGGGTAGGAAGGGGAAATTTTTTTAACTTCCTTGTTTTGTGACAAAATTTCCATCCCCGCCCTTAGTTTGCATATGCAAATTAGGATTCGGTTCGGCCGGGCAGAAGGATTTGACCGGATCTGAATTCTGCTGAATCCCGAACCGAAACCTGGATTCGGTAAATAAACAATGTCGTTATTTCTAGGATTATTACAGCTGGGTTTAGAGACCCTATTTTTTTTCAGATTGGCGGCATACATATATGTAACTCCAATCATAAAGTGTATCCCCATGTGCAATACATACAGGTGCAAAGTTTGTCCAGGTATAGTAACTCACAAGCAACCAATAAGATGTTTGACCAATAAATGCCAACTGATGGGTTGCTGCTATAAATGACAGGAGTGGTAACATTGTACCATCTTATATTAGTATTATATTCGTATACATATTCCAGTAGTATACCCACTGGGACACACATTGACTGGGGTTCCAAATTGGGTGCAGTTTCCAGATATTTTCATCTGCCCAAACAAGTATGGAAGCTGCCGTACAACTGCTGTAGAACCACACCGGTGTAGCAGTTTCCATGCACTGTTTACAAGCAATTCATAGGACTTTGTTGGCCTGGGGAATGATACTGCCCCGTTTCCTTGTTGCATAGGATTCATCAATATAATGGATTTATTGTCTGTTGGCTAATTAAAATTTAAATTTCCCCCTCTTTTGTACCAGCTTGAATTTTCATCTGTTGGTATATTGGATAGTCAGGGTAAATGCACAATGGAAAATGCTGAAAAACCTCGATGGAAGAAGACAGAGCGCAACTCTGTTAGCAATTTACACAAGAGTAATAATAGAATATCCCTAAGTAAATAAAGATGATGATAATAAATGCAATGTTAAGGCTGATTAAAGCTGCGGACAGACCAAGTTGACAGCTTATTGGCCGTGTGTCGGATCGCGGCCACATCTCTAGGGCCCACGAACGGATCAGGCCAATATCACCCACTTCAGTATGGGCATATCGGGCAGAGATATGTTGCCAAACGAACGGATCTATGGCCACCTTAATTCTCATGCCCTGAGGATGATTTGCCTTGCCCTGGCTAGCAAGTGATAAAAAAAGAAAGGAAAATATCTATACAACTCTGAGATTCTTTTTCTTGGATATTGTTGCTCTTGCCAGACAGCTTCAATAAAATAGCATCTGTTCAGTATCCTTTTACTAAGCTATGTACAAGAAAATTGCACAAATCGTGTTTGGGAAATGAGCTCCAATTGGTGCTTAGACCTGATTGCTCACATTCAGCTTTCTCTGAGAATACACTAACGAGTCAGAGCGCCAGCTTATCAGTCTTGGGGAAAAACCCCAACGTGTGGCAGAGCTTTAAGGGGGTCTGAGGTTGGGACTACTTTCCTTGGCCCAAAGAAAATGTTAAATACATTAAAAAAAAAATCTCCTTTGTACAGGTATGGGATCTGTTTTCCATTTTATCTAAATAAGCCACATTTTTTAAAATAATTTCCTTTTTTCCCTGTAATAAAACAGCACCTTGTACTTGATCCAAACTAAGATATAATATAATGAATCCTTATAGGAGACAAAACCAGCCTATTGGGTTTATTTAATGTTTACATTATTTTCTAGTAGACGTAAGTTATGAAGATCCAAATTACAGAAAGATCTGTTATCCAGAAAACCCCAGGTCCCGAGCATTCTGCATAACAGGTCCTGTACCTCACATATTTTTCTATTATGGGTAAGGAACTGTAAACATGGGGTGCTGCATGACCTACAGTCCCCAACTAGTGTAAAACAACAACTCCCATCATCCCTTAATATGGATTGACATTAGAAAAACAACCTGCTTAAACTGTGTCTCATTAATGACTATATATTACGGTGCAACACTGAATAGCAATGCCAGAGCCAAAAAATGTCTGAATGAGGATTGTCATAAGATCAGATGAACGCCTCTCTCGCTCTTATTCCCTGGAACAAAGGGTAAGACAAGTTTCTGCGGACACGATGCCGTTGGCTGTTCTGCAGTTTGTGCAATTTGAGGACTGCAGCCTGTTACATGTTCTGCATATTGATTGCAGGCGGCATGGATGAGGATTTCTGTATGCCTTATAATCAACACAAGCAGAGCGATGATTAGCTGATCCAAGGAATCTCAGTGCTTTTGTTTATGTCTGGAACATTCATCTCTTAGAACGTTGATCTATGACAGCAGTCGCACAAGTGCATTATTAAGGGTATTTGTAATAACTCCGGCTCTTCTTGTTATATCGGGCAGGGTAGGAAATGACTGCAGCTTCACTATACCATGACAAATATTGGCACAATCGGAAAGTCATGAAAAATACATTTCCATATATCTGTGCTGCGTTGTGCATTCTGCGGTGTACACAGTATATACACACGTGCATCAAATGGACTGACAAATATACATACCATTCAAGGCGTTTGTATTATGCCTAATAATGCGTTACCATTACATTTGGGGCATGTCTCTAAATACATTTACCTTTGTTGTGAATCGCTTGTATACAATTTACCCCTGGATTTATATTAGAATGCAATTTAGAGGCACATTTACAGAATGCCACGACATCAGCCCTAGTGCCAGAGGAGCTTACAATCTAAGATCCCTATTATATTTACACAACACACACCAGGGGCAGTTGCATTAGAAGCAAATGAAGCCAAAAGAATCGGATTAAAGTTGAGAGTAGGACTGGCCATCCCATGGATATATGGACCAACAATCCCTGTTTTGTTTAAAGTCGTTTTTTGGTAGCTTAAGGCAAAAATATCTCAATGTCTTAAATACAGGTACGGGACCTGTTATCCAGAATGCTTGGGACCTGGGGTTTACCGGATAACGAATCTTTGCGTAATTTGGATCTTCATACCTTAAGTCTACTAGAAAATCATATAAACATTAAATAAACCCAATAGGCTGGTTGTGCTTCTGATAAGGATTAATTATATCTTAGTTTGGTTCAAGGCACGGTTTTATTATTAGAGAGAAAAAGGAAATCATTTCTAAAAATTTCGATTATTTGGATAAAATGGAGTCTCTGGGAGCTAGCCTTTCCATAATTCGGAGCTTTCTCGATAACGGGTTTCCGAATAACGGATCCCATACCTGTATATTGTTAACGGGTTGAGTGCAGAGGACTTCTTGCATTTGCCTGTATGAATGTTGTGGTCACAGCCTCATTGCACCCTCGCTTAATATTTTAAAAATTATCAGTGTTTAGATATGCCATCTGAACCTGAAACGTTAACCCATCTTTGTAGCCTGAACTCCCCCAAAACCTGGGTTCCCCCCCCACTTTAACATCACTATTCTATTAATTCTTTAACTATGACTCCCAGAAACCCAACAACAGTCAAATGTTGCCAATTCATTATGTTGTTGATATTGCATATTTTTTACCTGCGGGATTTTAAGAACACACTCTCAAACAACCTGAGGTTCATTGCCCCTTATACTCCTCCAGTTTAATTTATCCCAGCTCTGTGAGAGACTCTGCAACTCAAAGCTCCTGTGTAATAAGAGAAGGTTTAAGAGATAATAAATATGCATTATTATTAGAAATGGATAAAAAGCAATACATTTATGAGCTATTCCTTCTCATACCTCATGACAAGAATTAAATATGGAATTATAATGCAATACTTGGGTAAGACATTAAAGAAAAAATTGAATATACTCTGCAAAAACAATGAAATTGTTATAAGTTGAAATTCAACTGATATTTTATAGAAGAACTGCAGTGTGGGCGAGAGGAGTATTGTCTTACATATTTCTTCTAGCTGATAATGGTCTCTGACATGCAGAGGGGGTGAAACAGGTTACAGTGCCCAAAACAATCCAGCACACATTTATGGCTAAAAGTTAGAAGCACTAAAAAGCGAATGGCCAAGCTTGCTATATATTATGAATATGTACATACACATTGGGATCGTGGCATATTCTGCCCATCCCTTTCTGTGGGTAGGTTTGACAGTAAACAGCTTAGTTCAGGCTGAGCACTGTGGCAGCTCACCCATGTAAGGGAATGCTGAAAGCACTGGGATATCAGCTGCCTAATAACAGGCCTCAATGCAGATTTGTCAGTGGGGCTTTGCACAAGCTTCCTTTCCCTCTCACTGAACTAAGGGACGAATACAGACAAAATAACGAAGTTACTTTTTAAATCAACAGCATACATATAATCCCTTAAAATGAACCTTAACGCAAGCATAGTTAAGTAATATTATATTTAAAGGGATATTGTCATGGGAAAAAATGTTTTTTTTTTCAAAACACATCAGTTAATAGTGCTGCTCCAGCAGAATTCTGCACTGAAATCGGTTTCTCAAAAGAGCAAACAGATTTTTTTATATTTCATTTTGAAATCTGACATGGGGCTAGACATATTGTCAGCTTCCCAGGAGCCCCTAGTTATTCGACTTGTGCTCTGATAAACTTCAGTCACTCTTTACTGCTGCACTGCAAGTTGGAGCGATATCACCCCCACCTTTTCCCCCCAAGCAGCCTAACAACAGAACAATAGGAAGGTAACCAGATACCAGATCCCTAACAAGATAACAGCTGCCTGGTAGATCTAAGAACAACACTCAATAGTAAAATCCAGGTCCCACTGCGACACATACAGTTACATGGAGTAGGAGAAACAACAGCCTGCCAGAAAGCAGTTCCATCCTAAAGTACTGGCTCTCTGAAAGCAGAAGACCAGGCAAAATGACCTGAGATGGCGCCTACACACCAATATTATAACTAAAAAATACACTTGCTGGTTCAGAAATGACATTTTACATGGTAGAGTGAATTATTTGCAGTGTAAACAGTGTAATTTAGAAAACATCATAAAAATCATGACAGAATCCCTTTAAGATCTTGGTGACATCCTCTTATTTATATCAAACAAAATGTATCCATCCAGTGTAGTACCATATATACCTATCCTCTGCATAAACGATTCAGCTAGGTATTGTGATCATTATTCAAATCAATCTCCACATCATACATGCTTTTTTCACATGTGCCACCAGTCATCCCCATGGTTGAAGCATCTACGCAACAAGGGCTCATTTCATTCTGTGCCAAGTAACACAGCCAATCTGTGGTGCACACTAACAAAAACCTGTAGCCCTATGGGAAGGGGGAATGTGCCTAAAGCAGAAACTAGAAGGAAGCGTAAACCTGCTGAACTAGAATCAATTACTGCTTTGCAACAGTTATTAATTATTCCTGTCTTGGAGTGAAGGCTTGTTGAACCATTAGGTGTAAACAAATCAAAAAATGTACTGACCAAAGAAAGAGAGAAAGGCAGAGACTCCATGTACTCAGTTTATGTTTGGTATCTGAACTTTAACCAGATGTAAAAGTGTTACATTTAATCAGTGTATAGGATTCTTCTGCTGACTTGATACAATTGTAGATCAACCGAAGGGTTATTAACAATAGGTAGAGGTTTCTGTTGAGCATGAGATAAGGACACTTGTACTTTAAGTGGCCATAGTGCAATATGTTGCAAAGCTGTCCTGGTAGTGAATAGATAGGAAGTATTGATTTATTGATCCCTATTGGTGAGTGCACACACAGACACAAACACCGAAGGCACAATCCAAGGCAGATTAGAAACGAATATGTAAATCCAACCTTATATAAGGTGGCCAGAGACACACAGATCCTATCGTACTAAATCGAGGATTCGTACGATTTTCGCATTGTGTGTGGCATGTGCCGACATCTTTTGTCTGGTGGAGATCGGTCGTTTGGTTGATCGGTCAGGGTTGATTTTGACCCGACCGATCCCGCCGGAGCCCATTGCGCATCGTAATCGGATCGTTCAGCCATACGGCCCCCGATTATGCTCGTTAATAGCATATCGGGGAAAGATCCGATCGTTTGGCGATGTTGCCAAACAAGCGGATCTTTGCATCTATGGCCACTTTACGCCATCATGCAAGTGTGATACAAGCTAAGGCTAGATCATTTCTTCTAGATAATGAAATAATTAATTGGTTTGAGTCTTCCAAATTAGATGGGGAACCATGTCATTCACATTACCAGATCCCCCGAATAAGGCCTTTTCTGTAATTCTTGAGTTAAACTCAGCACAACAATGAATCTAAAGCCATACATCAAAATTAATACTTGAAAAATTCATATCTTTTGCTCTATGCTTGAACTTGTCTAGACTGTATGTGTGCGGAGTAAATCATTACAACAGAATCCAACTTCCGCCATACAAGCCCACGAGCAAAGTCCTCTAGTCGTTATTTGTTCCGAAGGATTAACTGCGCTCATTCATCTCTGTAAATCAATTGAAAAGTATGGCAGAAAATAATTGTATTCCAATTTAGAAAAGAACAGGAATTGTTTTATTTCCGGTTTGCGAGATCTCCTCCCTAATTTCCAAGAAGAAATTCAACCAGCTCCAAAACCCTTTTGCCTGGTCTGCTTTTGCTTGTATGTTTAGTCAGGAAGAAGTGAAACAACTTGCTTTGCTAGTCAGTAAAACCTTGCACATTCCTCCTGTAGCAGCTGAATATAGATTTTCCCAATATAGCACTTTCCCCCAAGTTTATATGCTTTAGATTGCCAAGCACCTACACCCTTTATGAATGAAAGAGATTGCTGCAACATTCTAGCTTAAGGGAGTCGGTCAGAAACTGAAACTCCAGCCAGACTTGCTGCAGTATCATTTCTCCTAGCTTCCCTACCTGATAATAATATCTAGGGATGCACCGAATCCACTATTTTGCAAATTATGGGTGGGAAGGGAAAAACATCTTAGACGTCCTTGTTTTGTGACAAAAAATCAAGCAATTTCCCTCCCCGCCCCTAATTTGCATATACAAATTAGGATTTGGATTCGGTTTGGCCCGTAAGACGGATCCCTTATAATATAACTTTCCTAAATCATTTTTACTGGGTTGCATTAAAGGATCAGTAATATCAAAACATCGAAAAGCTTTGGAAGAATTTACAGATATTGTATTGTCATCTAAATGTAGGGCTCATTCACGAATGCAGCCTAAGTGTTTAGGGTGAAATTTGCTATGTTTTTTATCCATAATGCAGTGTTTTCCCCACAATTCAAGTGTAATATTGGCTAATATATTTGTGTCAGCTATCTTTGCGTTTGTTGCATGCTTTTAAGTGTTGGGCACAATTGCAGCAATTTCTGGCACTTTACATTAAAATGATTTGATTCTTTAGGGGTGTCTGCTGTTCCTTTAATTACAGCTTGAACTTTGACCCCTCACCCCTGGACTTACTTTTTCAATAAAAAAATAGGCTGACTGGATCAATGGAATTGGGCTTGGCATAATAAATCGCAAGCAAAATGAGCATGTTTAGGTGCAAGTGCCTTTAATAAATGGTGTCAATACATGTCACCATTTTTGCACTACCTTATTTGCAGTTCTAATGGTTGACAAGCCCTTGTATGTTTGCTTCAGAAGCACTATTACATTTTATATAAGTTGCTGTGTAGTAGTGATGTGCGGGCTGACCTCACTGCACCATTTGCGGGTTGTGCCGGCTTGTGGTTTTATAGG
Organism: Xenopus laevis; assembly: GCF_017654675.1. Classification (NCBI taxonomy): domain Eukaryota; kingdom Metazoa; phylum Chordata; class Amphibia; order Anura; family Pipidae; genus Xenopus; species Xenopus laevis. Next base: position 104,592,197 of record NC_054378.1, on the reverse strand, counting down.
CGTGTGCCAGCTCTGCCGTGCCCTTTTTGTGATGCCATCGGCGGGGCAGCGTGGATACATAAATGGAGGGGAGAGCAGGGTGCGGGCAGGTAAGGGTTTGAGTTTGGGCAGGCACGGGTTTGCGTTTGGGCAGGCACGGGTTTGCGTTTGGGCAGGCACGGGTTTGCGTTTGGGCAGGCACGGGTTTGCGTTTGGGCAGGCACGGGTTTGCGTTTGGGCAGGCACGGGTTTGCGTTTGGGCAAGCACGGGTTCGGGAGCGGGCAGGTACAGGTGTGGGCAGCTGCGGGTTGAGTTTTTCTTGACCCGCACATCATTACTGCATAGACATGGGGCATTCATTCAAGCTGTAGCGGAGTTGTACCGCACTTTTATAAAGCAGAAAACAGACAATCAGTGCAGAATTAATGGTGGAACTACCGGGGGGGAGCAGGGCCACCCGGGCCCAGGGATGGCTAGTTACATCACGGAGCACAATGGTTCCACTTTGAACACCTAAAGCACCTGGTAACTCCCTTTGGATGCCAGCAGAAGACAGAATGCTCTGTGTGCCATTAGTTTTATAAATTTATGCTGTCCAAAAAGAGAAAGACAGAAGAGGATCTCTCCGTGGTGGATAACCCCCGGGCCGATGCAGTTTTCTGCTGATAGGAGCACCACCCCGGAGTTTCAGGTAAGTCAGTACAATCAGTTGGGGGGGTGCCTAACATTTGGCACCCCCAAGTGCAAGACGACTTTCCTTCTCCTTTAAGCACCAAGAATATGGAAAATGGATGAGATTATCATAAGAAAACACCAGAATCACCATATACACCATTATTAAAAAACGGCACCTAACGTGTAAGAGAAGCAGTGATCTATAGCATCCCACAGTGGTATTTGACTCAAGAGCAGTCACTGCAACTTTGACATTTCAGCGCTTTATAATTAGGTATATCTTAATCTTGTGACAAAGGTATTAATAGAGTACAGAAGGGACGAGTGCCATAAAACATTAGCAAGCGTGTAGCAGGAGACTGCAAGGACAAGACTCATATGAATCTAGTTCCTCCACTAAACACCTGGGGTGGTGACTTTACTTCCACTTTTTGAAAATGTTTCTTTTAAATGTGTGTGTCAATTTTATGGCAGAGCTTTTAAGGCAGCAGTTGTAAAACCACAGCAAGCAAGCCCACACCACGCAAGGCTACACCCAGACAGCTGTGTCAACGTTTGAAGTCTCGGCAATGGGAAACTGGTGAGGAAGAAAATGAAATAAGGATTTAAAAGTCCTGCTCTACATACTGTAAAATGTCTTGTGCAAGAAGACAATACTTGAACATGAGCACAAGAACTTGCTTCTGTTGCAAGTAGCCAGTGCAGTTATACAAAGTTAATTGCCCCCATCTCATACCTTAGCTGATCTTTCAATGTCTCATTTTGGGGCCATCCACAGACGATCTGGTGAATGAGCGGAAATCCTGATTTTTGTTCTTATAACCAGACTAGAGTCCTGCGCGGAACTAATTTGTTAAACCCAAACCCAACCCGCATTCTTACCCGCTTGGACCCCTTACCCGCCCCGCAAGTACCTTATCCAAACCAGATCCATGACCCGCTGACAGGACATCATTACCCGCTGAAGTGACATCATTAGAAGTAGGCATGACCAGAAAAAAGGAGTAATTCTCGCTATTGAGAAGACCCGCGACCCGCAAAACCGCGGCTATACACACACCCGAAACTTCTACCCGCAACCCGCAGGTTACCGGATTTCCCGCGGGTACTCGACCCGCTGCTGAACTCTAAACCAGACTACTGACCTAAACCATTCAGCTATCCTGAAAGTAACCAGAGCACTCAAGCACTTAAACTGACAGTTCTTCTAAATGAAAAAATAAAATAAATAAATCATTATACATATCCTTATCTCTTATACAGTCATATTTATATGACTGCAAAATGCCTACATTTACATGTTACACCAGTGAAGTTACACAAGGCAAATATTAAGATCATTGCTTTAATTTCCTTACTTCTGGCAGCCTTTAAAGCATTCTGGATAATACCTGTACTATACAAACTGCCTTTGTATACAGTTATAGTAGAGAATCTTATGAAGGCACTGGTACCAGAGAGAACAAAAACATACATGTATTTGTAACTAATTATATGTAGCTACTCATTTTCCATAAGTAAGTAATAGCTAACACTGTTCAAGGGCTTAGCTTACGGTGTTTCTAGTACATGTATTTTATATGTATATTTAAGGCTACACAAGTGATTGGGCGCTGCTATATTGCTAAGCTCAATCCTTATGGAGTATTTGCATGTGCCACAGCAAGACAGTTATTATTCAATTATTAAAGCAGAAATGTATGCTTTGTTCGTGTGAAATCAGATCATATCATTTCCAGCATGCATGATATTCCAAGACAGCCTGCAACTAGTTTTCAATTCTAAGGTTATACATTTGTTTTGTAGCCACCCAGTATGATATTTAACCTGCTATCAACAATGTGCTGGTCTGAATGTTAGACTGCCAGATGAATAGAAGTCATGAATACTTAAGTGATCAGACTATTGGTATGGTGCAACTCATTCTTACAGTCTTATTCAGCTGAAAGAGCTAAACTCTGCACCCGAATGTAAGCACTACTAAAAATCATGTGATATGGGACCCAACTGGGTGAAGCTACAGTCAAGCCCAAAACACTCAAAATACTGAAGAGGTCTGACTCTTGCTATGGTAGTGGGGTTCAGAATAAAGAATGAAGTTGTGTGGCTGTTGTATGGGAATTCTTTATGAGCTTCGGAGCTCACAGTTGTCTTCTGATCAGCAGAAGTATCATCACAGAACAAACACACAAATCCAAAAATCCCTTTGATGCCACAGCTGTTGCAGAACTAAAACTCTAAACATCCTGTCACCAATAAACACATGGCATATAAAATATCTGATACTAAAGGGACCCTACAGCTGCATGTTTAATACCGATGTGGGCATGATCTGCAAGGAGATTGTATTTTCACCCTGCTTCTGTATGGGGTTTTCTTCCACAAGAAGTTATATAAGTTAGGGTATTTGGCTGCTGAGGATATTGACCATAAATTGTGCGTGTATATTAGACTGCAAGCTCCACTGGGGCAGGGACTGATATTTTGGTGGTATATAAAGGATAAGAAAAGCCTTGTAGCAATCTACAGAAATTTACTATATAGATGCAATGAAAGTAAAGTCAATTTTGCAATAATAAACCGGCACTACGTTGACATAATGCTTAGTAATATTTAAATTCACTACAAAATATTTTTGTGAATGGAGATGACTAAATCAAATAGATCAATTTACATATCAAGGAAGATTTTTAGCCGCCGGCGAAGGCCCGGCTCATTTCTAGTTGTACATTACAAATCACAAGAGAAGTTTTGCGCAGCTATTACTAAAGAAAGCTTTGCTAATGCCCAATCACCCACCATAGGGAGACTCACAGACAGGGGGTATAAATACTTAATGTATTAAAACACAATAACATGCTTAGTTAAGAAAGAAAGAAGGAAAGCCACAGAAAAAAACCCAACAAATAATACAGACTAAAGAACAAAGCATTCCATAAATCCTGTTCTGCAGGTGACTAATACACAATGGGGTACATTTATCAATGAGTGAAGTTAGAGATCCCCACAGTCCTCTAGCGTGAAATTCCGCCAGTCTCCATTAATTTCTATGGGATTTTTCAAGGCGTATTTATCAAAGGATGAACTTTCACCCTTTGATAAATACTCTTTAAAAAATCCTATAGAAATGAACGGAGAGTGGCGGAATTTTACTCAAGAGGACTGTGCGTCCTCCAACTTCACTTTTTGATAAGTATACCCCAATGATGTCTTCCAGCACACAGGAGATGTATGCTTTGCTTCACTCGCTTTGTAGCTTACAGCCAGAGACTGGACCAAACAATGAACCAAAATTAAAGTTGTGGCAGATGTAGGGACACCAGGTCATGTGACGTCAAGCATACATCTAGAAAATCCAGCTAGAAGGGCTGCATTTGATTGCACTGAGCTTCATAAAGGGCCGAGATTAGGCCTGAAATGTTGTATGTTCCAATAAAGGCTTTTTAATCGAAATTTCCACGCGAGTGGTGCTGTGTCATATACTGGATTACTATTATCAAAGTGGAAAGTGGACCACGAGACACGGGCACCTATAAGCATTAAAGGAATATGTTGGTGAGTGCTGACTGAACTATAACTTGATTGCACTGAGTGTATATCCAATCGGTTTGAATTAGAGCAGCCCGTCAACATGTGTTTATTAAAACTGTTGATTTTTTTATTTTTGTTTTTAATTAATCTGATAACCTTAGGCACAAAGGGGATTCTGGGTGCTCTCAGGATGGCCTGAAATGAAAATGCCTTTCACCAACAACAAATTTTTGCCAGTGGAGACATGGACTTTTGCCTTCTTAAGTCACACTGCCTTAAAGGGTTGTTCACCTTTAAATCTTTTCAATTGGTCTTCACTGTTTATTTCTTATAGTTTTTGCATTTTTTGCCTTCTTCTTCTTCTGACTCTTTCCAGCTTTCAGATGAGGGTCACTGACCCCATCTGAAAACAAATGCTCTGTAAGGCTACAGGTTTATTGTTACTTTTTATTACTCATCTTTCTATTCAGGGCCTCTCATATTCATATTCCAGTCTCTTTTTAAAATCAATGCATGGTTTCTAGGGTAATTTGGACCCTAGCAACTAGATTGCAAACTGGAGAACTGCTGAATAAAAGCTAAATAACTCAAAAACCACAAATAATAAAAAAAAATTTTAATTCAATTGCAAATTGACTCAGAATATCACTCTCTACAGCATACTAAAAGTTAATTTAAAGGTAAACAACCCAAGGCTAATGGCACATGTGGCTGATGATCCATTTTTCTCCAGCTGCATTTTGAACCCAGGCGCAGAGAAACTAATCTCATCAGCTACTGTGATTGAAACTGCTGCGGCCTGGAGTGGATTTCAAGGCTAAAACACATGCATTTGCGCTTTCACATCCAAATACTTTGCTTGCATCCTGTACGTAACTGAAGAAAAGCCAGTTTGCCATTAGCCGAAAGGCAATATTGTTTGCCATAATCGCTGTACATTTTACATTCAAGAGGAACAGCCATTAAAAATTCTGTTTGTGCCTTGAGAAGCATAGAAAAAGATTCCCTACAGAGTAAATACAGTACAGGTATGGGACATATTATCCAGAATGCTCGGGATCTGGGGTTTTCTGGATAATGGATCTTTCCATAATTTGGATCTTCATAACTTGAGTCTACTAGAACATCATGTAAACATTAAATAACCCCAATAGGCTGGTTTTTCCTCCAATAAGGATTAATTATATCTTAGTTTGGATCAAGTACAGGGCACTGCTTTATTATTACAGAGAAAAAGAAAATAATTTTTTAAAAAATAAAATGGGTTATTTGGATAAAATGGGAGACTACAGGAGACGGCCTTTCCGTAATTTGGAGCTTTTTGGATAACGGGTTTCCGGATAACGATCCCCTACCTGTAATGGAAATTTTTCAGTGCTTTATAAAGAATATACATTATTTGACATGAGTCCCTACAAACCTTGTAAATAGTGCCCTGGAATTCAACCCAGGACATGGCTCTGTAAAGCTTCATTGCTAATCTGCCAACCTATACCATGAGCAGTGCTATACTCATACTTTACAATGAATATGTGTGAGTAGGGACAATCAGTTCCATCAACAGCGCAATCCCCATACTTAACATTGACGTTTGTGTGAGTAGTCCCACAACAGTGTTATTCTCACACTTTATAACGAATTGGGTGCAAGTGGTGCTACACCTTCCTGCTGGTTCGCCACTACCATTATATTATATAATCTAAACAGATCCAGCATACACACTATATGATTACAGAAGGTTGGATGTAAATACTAAGCCTTTCTAAAATGAATTATCTGTGTAGAACAGGAAATGTATTATGGAAGTATGGCCCTTATGCGCCGGCTGGAGACTAATAATCAGAATCCTGTTTGCTACCTGCCCAAAATAAACTCCAAGCTAACCACATTACATGCAGCAGGCAGCAAGGGATTAGCAGTGCAACACAATACACTTTAGTAAGTAAAAAAAAACACCATTGAATGACAAAAGACTCTATTATAATGGCAGTTTGATACACTGAAGGGTACACGGGGAAGGTTACGTTTCAGGAAGTATATTTTTCTGCCAGCCCCATCTTACTCACTAGTTTATGTGCATGTTCAATCATTACCATGGGAGTTAACTCATTAACTTTTTATTCCACCTTAGCAAAAACTATTTGCTTCTAGGTAAGTCAGCGAATGTGCGGGACTATCATTATGCATGGCTATTGCCTTTTTTTTTTTTTTTAAAGTCTGAAAATCTCAGGTTACAATTAGGCATGAAGTTATTTCCTTCGTTACAAGAAAGGGTTAGTGTGCACACTGCAGGTCGGTGTATTGCAGTTTCCCCGGCAGCAAAATGGTGATTAATCAGTTTGGAGCTGAATAAATGTACCGCTTAACGTACTCTTGAATCGTCATTTGTAATTTCAGGCCCAGATATGATTATCCGTATCGCCAGCGTTTAAGGCAACAGCTATAGAATTGTGGTTGAATGCTGTCTGGTGTTCATTGCTTATGCATCCCCTTCTCCCAATGCCAAAGGCCTAAACCTGTTCAGCGTTACGGTATATAATCAACATTTTATGTTTTTATTTTCCTATTAAAACATGAATGTTAAATACAAAGCCTGAAACGGATATTGATAGGCAAACTGAGGAGTCACAAAGAGCTTCTTCATAAGCGACCATTCCCAAACACTGCCATTCTCCCCACCCACACAAGCAGAACAGCGATCCAGTCCAGTAGTGAGCACCTTTACATTACTGCTTGGGGTTAGGAAGGATCATGGCAGACAGTACCCCTAAAATACCCCTGCTCTCCCTCCATGTAAGAGGTAGGAGATTTTCAACAAGTCTTAATTCAGTCAGGGCCACAATCCTTCTTTTGCCACGGGATTAAACGACACAAAGCTGCCCGAAAGGCTCTATTGAAAGGCTCAGTGCAGACAGCGGAATGTCCGACTGCGTCCCGCCAGCTGCTCCGTTCCTACAACTCCCAGCAACCTCGGCCGTGTCCTGGGTGTTGGAAGGTTTAGTTCACCGACGGCTGAACGGATGCAGGTTGGACATCCCCAAACATACTGATATATACTGATGAAAATGATTCACACAAACCTATGTCTGTGCATTAATACTTAGAGCATGGCCCACAGAATATACATGTGCCTTTGTCTGTATGGGCAATGTTTTGTCTTTATACTGTATCATGCAAAGGGAAAAAAATAACATCTGCTATACAGTATACTACAGCCTTATTATAAACTAGAATGCCAGTGATACAGGCCATTCCTTCACCTACCCACGTCCCTTCCATATTGTGGCACAATAAACAGTACACGGGCATACACTTGATTATGTATATATATGTTGGGTTTTCTGGACTCACAGACAGGTGTGTGTAGGTGTGTGTGTGTGTATGTATATATATATATATATATATATATATATATATATATATATATATATATATATATATATATAGATATAGATATAGATATATAAAAATAATGTGTGTGTACAGATAGGCAAATCCATGTATTTATATATACATATAAAGACAGAGAAGAAGAGAGATGCCAGTGTATTCCCAGGCACTAGAGCTATGACTGTATGAGTGTGAGTATTTATAGGAGACTATATGTAGGCGCACACACTGTAAATATAGAGAGCAGCCATGAGATATTAATAGAAACACATACATACATGGCTATGGTGCAGCTCAGACTGTCCTCCCAGTATAACACGGCCCTTCAGCTATTGAAGAACTACAACTCCCAGCCTACTGCCAATAGCAGTCCGTGGACACCGCAGGTTGAACCCCCCTACATTAAACTGACGGTCTCGGCTAATGGCTAATAAAACTCGAACTTACTGCCGTATGTGTGTCCTTTCTTGTGGCCAGGTCTCTCCCCTTATTAGCGAAGAACAATATAACTCCCGGTCTTTTCCTGCCGCTCCCGAGAGGCCGCTCAGCCCAGAGCTGCTAGTAACTCCGGCTACTGTCACAGGCCGCCGCTCACTCCCATCACTCCCCCCTCCTCTATGTCCGCTGGCCTAGTCCTCCCATCTCTGCTGAATTCGCCCCGCCCCGTACACGACAAGCCGCGCCCCCATTCCAGCGCCCTCCAATCAACAGCATCACGAAAATCCTCCAATCACGGCAAGGGGGCGAGGCCGAATCAGCTTTGTGATCTCAGCGTGTTGTTACTCTCCAGATTGCCGGAGAAGGAGCTTCGACCTTGTGCTTTAGTGGCACTGGCAGTTGTGGCAGTGAGAAACCCTCAGGACCAGGTCTGGACTGAGAATTAAATTAGGCCTGGCATTTCAGGTACACAGAGGCCCAATCAGCCCACACAGAGGCCCAAACTGCCCCCACCAGCCCACTAAATACTGACTTTCTATGGCACCTTATAGCAGCCCCTCTGGCATTTGCCAGAGCCCACCGATTGCCAGTCCTGGCCTGCTCAGGACTGACATCCAATGCGCTTATAGATTACATTTTATAGATGAACATATAAGTCCACAGCCAAACGGGCGGCGACGAGACTATATTTTACATTTTGTCCAGTTGTTTGGCCTACAAATTTGCTCTGTGAGAAATGTAAAAAATAAATGTGCTCGCAGTAATGGTTAAGGCTATTTTCCTTTACTAGTGTCCAGTGAAACACAAACACGGTTAAGATCCCGGCTTGCTTAGGTTTCCCATGGAATGTCCTTATCACAAAGCCTAGTGGGAGCACATTGGGGGAAATATTTGGAATTACTGATATAAGCAACTGGGGGAAATGAGACTGATGGAGGGTACAGCTAAACAACTAAAGCTGGCCATGGCCATAAGATAAAAGCTGCTTGCAGACCGAGTGGTGTCCCTCCGACGGGCTTCCCAGAACCATATGTGGCCTAAAGTCGGGCAGATGCGGATCGGGCAGGGTTAAAAATCCCGTCCGACTGTCCATGTTGGCTGCATTATGATCGATCGGATTATGAAATGGAAATCATAAGAAACATAGACATTTTAAATAAAAGGACAAACTCACAGCTTTCCATAATGTGTCCGGGTGCTCATGCCCCAAACCCTCAGTAAAGGGGAGGTACACACAGAAACATTGAATGATGGGCAGGCACCACTCCTGAACACCAAAAATCAATTAATTAGTAGAATCCAGGAGTCCAAAATTTTTTAGTGAAATAATACAAAAGTCTTTATTTACATCATGCATAAAAAAATAAAAGCCTGACATGTTTTGTGTCCCCAAAGGACACTTAATCATAGGCCCACGATCGGATTAGTCCGATATCGCCCACCTCAAAATGGGCATATTGGGGAGAGATCGACTCGTTTGATAATTAGATTAATTGCCCGGCGACAAATATATTCTTCTTCGGGGCGACTAATGTCCCCGAACTAGTACCTCCTGTGTCTTTCCGCTGGCTAAAATGAAAATCGCCGGCTGCCTTGGTCTTATAAAAATATGGTATGTGTGTCAGCCATGCTGAAATGGTGGTGGAAGATCCTTCCATGGACTGGAGTGCTGTTTACAATTGTACTGTATTGAAAAGACAACAGGGGTTTGTGGAAAAAAATCGGATTCTGACATAAATGGTCATGGTTGGGTGGAATGGGGACGTAGCCTCATTTGCTCCTCATTTCCTTATAATTACTGTATAGCAAGACACCCCAACCTTTTTTTTACCTATGAGCAGGCCCAGAACTAGGGGTAGAAAAAAGAGGCATGTGCTTAGGGCACAAAAGTGGAGAGGCACCAGGCTCGTCCTATTTCTGTCACCGTATCGAGCTCAGACCGTTGTGTCCTCCACCTCTGGCAGCTCCTCTTGTAACACGTGCTTGTGCTCAGAATCTTGTGCCCGCTTTGTGGGGAGGGGGTCAATGTAGGGCGCCCAGCTGGCTTGGCCCGACACTGCCTGTGAGCCATATTCAAATGTAAAAAAAAGTTTTAGAGTAACATAAACCAGCATAAAGTTCCTGGGGGGTGATAATTATGAGCTGTAAGCTGTAGAGCTTATGTGGACTGACAGTCTGCTCTGTTTGGCAGAACACCTGGTTTTTATGCAACCAAAAGTTGCCTCCAAGCCTGGAATTAAACATTAAGGAACTGGTTTGAGGCCACTGGGAGCAACAGCCAAGGGATTTGTGAGCAACCACTGGTTGGGGCTGTATAGACTTACCACCTTAAAGGTAATTTTGCAATAGTTATGGCCAACGCCAATTCTTAGGCTGCTGCCACCTGAGGCAGCAGCCCAGATGCCGCCCCGCGCTTAAAAATCAGCGTTGGAGCCGGTCAAAAGGGGGCAGCATCGCTAGTGCTTTGAGCGCAATTGCACTCTTTGCACTAGCAGAGCCGAATTTCCGGGTTTTAAAGTTACAAGAGGCGGCTTTTTGCCACCCCTTGTAACTGGCCGCTCTCGCCTTGGCTAATGGCAGTAGCGGTTATGGCTCAGATATTTTGCTGTCCAACACACACATTTTCCCATAAGCAACTCTGCAATCCAAGATTTGGTATAGAATTAGTTATGTGTGTGGCAATAACAATTGTCTGTTGCTGGAGGAATTCCCACTACTCATAACTGGATCATACCAACTCACTTCTGGGTCTCACCATACCGTAGAAGAACCCTTGTCTTCCAAAGGACAATGCACCCCCAGTGTGGCATTATTATAGTATAAAGCACCAGTATATTCCTGAGTACTGTATGATATGTTGTGGAGAACACAAACAGTATGATAGACAGAAACAAAAGCTTTACAAATGATGGGACAAGCGTGCAGTCGGACATGAGGTCAGATGGCCCTGCCTGTTTTTTTACTTTCATTATAATGATTAAAGGTGAGTAGTGCTGAGTGAATCTGTCCCATTTCTCTTCACCAAAACATTCACAAAATGGCTGGAAAATTTGAGAAATGTATGTTTTTTCCAAATTCATACAAATCAATGGCCATTTTTTTTCTCACGTTTTTTTTCTTACTCCAAGGGGCAGATTTACTATGGTTCGAATTTTTGAATTGGTTTTTTTCTCAAAACTCACAATTTTTCATTTTAAACCACCAATTTGAATTCAAATTAGAATGTGAGATTTATCACAACTCGACCCTAGAAACAGTTTTACTGCACCACCTAAAACCTGCCGAGTTCATGTAGAAGTCAATGGCAGAGGTCCGTTGAACCATTTGAAGATGTTAAAAGCCATCCTGACATTTGAGTTTTTTAGGAAGAAAACTAGATTAGAATTCAATTCTTATACGATCGAATGTTAGACGTGCACGTTTTTTCATAAAAAACTTCCCATTCAAGTTGTGAGTACATTCGAATGTATTAGAGAAGGAATACCCATACTTTTCTAATACGAGTTCTACTTTTTGTGATATTGCCCCATGATGATCTACATCTATAAAAGCATTGTTAGCATTCTGTTCCGTGGAAAATATATTGATTTATGAGAAAAGGTATATTGCTTTATTTAACAAACAACTATTTCTTATATAACCATAACATAATAAATATCTGAATGAAAAGCAAGAAACAGGAGGGTGATTAAGACAAGCTGTTTGTTGACAGTGTCTTGAGATCTACTGATTTTGAGCTAAAGGTCTACTGGTAGATCCCGATATACCTTTTATACACCCATGTATTAGAGGAAAAAAAATTCACATAACTTGGAGATTTGACCATTGATAAATAACCCCCCAAATGTATAAAATAAATGAGTGTTTTTTTGCATTTTTTTTCTTTTTCCAAATGGGTGAGTTTTTGCTGTGGTTTTGCTGATGGTGCGGAATTTTGCTGTGAATCCATGCCTGGCGACAAAATGTCTTCACTAAAGGTGAGCGCTGATCATTTGTTATAATTAAATGATTACCTTTGTACAGGTATGGTACCTGTTTTCCAGAATTTCTCAGGACCTGGGGTTTTTCTGATAATGAATCTTTCCATAATTTGGATCTCGAAGCTACTAGACAATCATGTCAACGTTAAACGTTAGTTTTGCTTCCAATAAGGATTAATTATATCTTAGTTGAGATCAAAAATTTGGATTATCTGAATGAAATGGAGTCTATGGTGTAAAATCATATGCGAGATGGCCTTTCTGTGGAGCTTTCTAGATAACATGTTTCAAAAAAACAGATCCCATTTCCGTATAGGGCTCATAATTTGTGGACTGTAGATATCAGTTTTTAGGATATATAGGCTGGACAAAAATAATAAAAATACCACATTCAAATTGACTCTAATTCTGATATAACTAAATCACAGGTATAAAGGCAGCTATCCAGGTGAGTCATGCAAGGCTGATTGACCAACAGGAGTATGTATCATCTAAAAGAAGCCTAATCATTACTTTCAGTGGCAACAACTACATAAGGCAAACTATTGGTACCTGAATTGTAGGTGCAATCTCCCAAAATTATATTATTCATTACTAATTATAAAGGCACTTGGTTTTAAGTTGAAACAGGGATTGACCTAATAGGACAGGAAATCCACACAAAGACCATGGCTCAACGGACCTCTGCCATTGACTTCTACATAAATTCGTCAGGTTTAAGGTGGCGAGACATCGAATTAGAACTGTTTCCAGGGTCGAGGTGCGATAAATTTCAAATTCGAATTTACCATTTGAACCTTAGTAAATCTGCCCCTTAAAGTTACCAGGACAGTTTTTTTTCAGTTTTCAGTGGGGAACACTAGCTCAGCTTGTATCATGGCAGAAACAGCACTGGTTTCCATTCCATTGATGTAATACTGTTTTCTGTTCACCCCCCACGGACTACCCAGTGTGATAACGCACCCTGGTGGTCTAGTGGTGCGGCGGGGATGCCCGCCACGCCACTCCTCTTCCAATGTGCGAAGTTTAAAAGTATTTAAAGTGGCAGAATGTATTTTTCACTGCCCGTTATAGGTTTCCTTATTGTGAGTTCCTGGTGCCTCTGTGCTGGTTAAGCTTCTGTGATCTGATATCTGCTTTGACCCCTGCCTGCTACTGACAATCCTGACTTCTAAAATCCTGACCCTGCCTGGTAACCGACTCTTCTGTATCTGAATCCCTTCTGATTGATCTCCTGGTTGATACCTTTCCCTTCTGACTCCGCTTGTACTCTGCCTGCCCCGACCCGGCCTGATTGACTACGCTTTCTTCCTACGCCTTGTACTGTGACCTTCTGCCCAATAGACTTGTGCATTACCGGCCTTCCCCATTTGCTCGTCCAGAACCTTTTGCTTGGCACCTCTCTTAATAAGACCTGGCGACATCCGATTAGCCAAGGGCTCCTCCCAAGGTGAAAGGTGGCTGTTAAAGGCGGAAGCAAGAGCCGAGAACAGGGTGCTTAGCACTGGTTCTGGATTTAGGGTGCCGACCGTGACACCCAGATGATGACCTTTTAGGTGGTAACAACAATCAGTTTTAGTGTATTTGGTCATTTAAGTGTGCCTACTATACATTCCAAGGCTGGTTCAGCATCTCCTAGATGTTTTGGGCTGGATTTAGTTGTCCTTCTTGCTAATTTCCTAATAAAATCTTAAGAGAATATAAAATAGTTTCTGCTTCTCATTAGGATATATTTTGTCTTTAGGATAAGTAGTGCCAGTGACCTTGAACTGACTCATGGGTCTTTTAAGAACAGACACAGTATGGCACAATAGACTCACATGTTGATTTAGATATTTCCCTTTACGTGAGGACATTATATCTACTGCTGTATCAGAGAGCAGCAGCCACTTCTTGCAATGATAAATCAAAGTTAAATGGGAGCCATTTCTGCAATGGATCAAACCCATATCAATCAGCTAAATATTTAAACTGACCTCGATGATAGCTGAGCTGAACTGCTGGCAAATATCAAAGAGTGCTTAAATAGTACTATACTTTTTTTGGATTCCTTTATTACATTTTAGGGATGTATAGCAGGCAAATCTTTCATGAAGAAAATCCCATGGGGTGAGGAGGTTGGAAGCAAAAAAGACAAACAAAACACCAGTCCAAGAATAACTACTGCCAGGAAGATCTTTTTTATGGAAAACTTTCAAAACCACAAAGTTGGCCACGCATGTTCTTGAGTTCCTGATCTGCCCATGGGCCAATGCATAGATGGCCAAACTGGGGATCACTGCAGCACTGTAGACCCATGGAACTCAAGGATAACCATTTATTCATTTTGATTGTGATCTCTGGACAATCAGACTTTTATTTTTGCATAAACAGAATTAGTATCAGAGCAGGATCATTCAAAGTGCTCTTGCTGATCCTTTGTCTCCCAGTTTGATTGAAAACAATTGTATTGGATAAGATGGGTGGTTGTAGTGTGGCACGCTCCATAAAGAGTTTTTATACGTGTCACCTGATTGGTTGCTGTAAATTGTCCTCATTTGTCATTTATTGCAATGATACTTTGCCAGGATATCATTCCCAGAGTACATATGGACCAGTAAAACATTTTCAAATTGGAGGTACTCTATTTCCCTAGATGCTGACATAAATAGCAATAAGTCATGGAAATAGCATTCAGGAAAACTAGTCTCTTGTTATGATTATTCTGTAGCTATGAACACTTGTGGAAAGTGAGAGTTTAGTAGAACTTATTACACAGAATAATATAAAATAGAAGGTTGAACAAATGTTGTATACAAACACAGAAAAGGCGCAGAGAACCATAGGATAGAAACGCAGTACATAAGATGTGTGTAGGGCTAAAATGAGCATTCTTAATGAAAACAGTAGTATAGGTACTGGTATGGGATCTGGTATCTGGAAACCCATTATCCAGAAAACTCAGAGTTATGGTAGCCTATAGACTCCATTTTAGTCAAATAATTCACATTTTTCAAATGACTTCCTGTTTCTCAGTAATCAGTATCAAGACCTTGTACCTGATCCCAACTAAGACAAAATGTATCCTTATTGGACACAAACCAAATCTATTGGTTTTAATTAATGTTAAAATGTTTTTTAAGAACACTTAAGGAATGGGGATCTAAATTAAGGAAAGATCCCTCATCTGGAGAAGCTCTGGTCCCAAGCACTCTGGATAAATCTGAAGGTTAGGTAACAGCTCAAGATTTGTGGTTAGGGGAAATGGACATTATGTGAAAGAGTAAGTATCTGTGCAAACAAAAATGTAGGGTCTGACAAGGGATGAATTCATGTAGTGAAATTGGTGGAGAACTTAAAGGAATAGTAACATCAAAAAATGTATGTGTTTTAAAGTAATAAGCAGTATTGCCCTATACTGGTACAACTGCTGTGTTTGCTTCAGAAACACCACTATTGTTTATATAAATAAGCTGCTGTGTAGCAATGGAGGCAGCCATTCAAAGGAGGAAAGGCTCAAGTTGCACAGCAGATAACAGATAAGCTCTGTAGAACATAATGGTGTTATCTGTTATCCACTATTTAACCCGTGCCATATAGCATTTTTTTCAATTTCTGCCATTGCTCCACATTAGCTTGTTTATATGAACTTTAAAGGGATACTGTCATGGGAAATTTTTTTTTTTAAATGAATCCGTTAATAGTGCTGCTCCAGCAGAATTCTGCACTGAAATCCATTTCTCAAAAGAGCAAACAGATTTTTTTATATTCTGACATGGGGCTAGACATATTGTCAATTTCCCAGCTGCCCCAAGTCATGTGACTTGTGCTCTGATAAACTTCAATCACTCTTTACTGCTGTACTGCAAGTTGGAGTGATATCACCCCCTGTCCTTTCCCACCCAGCAGCCAAACAAAAGAACAATGGGAAGGTAACCAGATAACAGCTCCCTAACACAAGATAACAGCTGCCTGGTAGATCTAAGAACAACACTCAATAGTAAAAACCCATGTCCCACTGAGACACATTCAGTTACATTGAGAAGGAAAAACAGCAGCCTGCCAGAAAGCATTTCTCTCCTAAAGTGCAGGCACAAGTCACATGACCAGGGGCAGCTGGGAAATTAACAAAATGTCTAGCCCCATGTCAGATTTCAAAATTGAATATAAAAAAATCTGTTTGCTCTTTTGAGAAATGGATTTCAGTGCAGAATTCTGCTGGAGCAGCACTATTAACGGATTCATTTTGAAAAATTTTGTTTTTTCCCATGACAGTATCCCTTTAAAACACTTTCATTTTTTAGTGTTACTGTTCCTTCAAGAGAAAAAACAATGACCTCAATTACATAATAATTATAGGATATGTTGGAGAGAGAATGGCTCAGTTTGTGAGGAAGATGGTGGAAAGTATGAAGAGAACAGGTACAAAAACGGAGAGATGCTTATTAGCTTGATACTTGGACACTGAGAAAAAGGTTCAAAGGAAAGTGAAGAGATGAAATGGATGATATGAAAAAGGAGATATGAAGACTTTCCATTTCTTATTCATGTTGGAGAAGAAACTACTAACAGTAAAGAGATCACAGCAGATGTATTGCACTTAATTGAATAGTACAAGAAGTAGTTACATGAACAGGCACAACAAATTCATAATTAGGCACGCTAGTCTGGTACATTGATAACCTTGGGATTTGGTCATTTTAGTCTTCATTGTTGCCAGGACTTTCATGTTTGCCTCTCTGGCGACATAATCAGTTGGATGCTGTTCCCACATATTAGGAAATTACTTAGAAAACTTTCTAGGACTTTACACTGTTGAATAGTGTTTGGAATGCCCTTGCGGTATATTATTATAGAGATCATATATTCTACAGTAGGTGAGTTGTGGGTAGAATGTTCTGGGGCAGGTAATGCTATTATGAATAATTCAGGTTTTGAGGTATGAGCTACTTGTGCTGCATGAAATAGTTTTTTCATGAATCTGAAAGTTTCATTGTTAGAGGATTTGATTCTGTTTTATTGATCTTAAGTAGTTGAAATAGATTTTAACAAAATCTTTCATTTCACTAACAAGGTTTCAGCCAAATCTGTGCTCAGTATTCTGCCCGACACAATTTTTGTCCCATTTTCTTTCATTCGCTCTCTACTGCCCAGCACATTCATAGAATTGCTTTCAAAGAGCATGAAAGCGAGATCAGAAGACTTCGCTTTTCAAACATTCCTAGGATGCATTGCATTCATGACTACCACCTTGCCTTTCAGCATTAGCACCTTTTTTCCCCAAGCTTTTCCAGCTACCACCCAGCTAATATAATACAATCATTTTCAATCAAACTGACATTACCTCCTCAGAAACATTTCAGATAATCCCACTTTAATATTAAATCATAGCAGATAAAAGAGAAATGAAAATCACTCTGGATATGCATGGTTTGGCCATCCAAAGCTTTGCACCATTAATATAAAAACATGCTCAAACTTCAGTGAATAATTATTTTACCCAAAATGTATTTATATATTTTTTTTTATAAGTTTTGAAATACAAATGATTTACTGGTTGTGTTTTCTCAACCTCACTTTTGTTCTCAATGAAGGCTATTCAACTATGCTGTTTGCCAGAAGTGCATTGCAAATTGCTGGCTAATGCTGGAAATCAGCCAGTGAGGACAGAGGAAATCTGTCGGCGACGCTCAGCATGATTGTGTTGTCTGCAGCCTGAAATAAACGTTAGGTTTAGGAACTCACAAACAAATTATTCACTATATAGACACCTGTAAAAAAACTGTTATAAAACTACTAGTGAAACACATCTACTACACCTTAAAATCAAATTACAACGAATGTCCCTGTGACCAACTAGTTATCCATAAATGCTGGTTTAATAGCACAGATAGAGCCAACTGATTCTAGTGATGGATGAATAAATTCGGCAGGTGCGAATTCGCGGAGAATTTCTGCGGTTTCCCGCCGGCGAATAAATTTGCAAAACCGCCGGTGAAAATTAGCCAAAAAATGTTGGACACATATCGGAAAAGTCGCTTACATCAGAACCGTCCCGTGCCTACATTATTCAGGACGCCCATTGACTTTAACGGCGGTGTCAAAATTCTTGTTTCGCAAATTTTTCGCCATTTCTAGAATTTCGTAGGAAATTCAATAATTTTTCAGCGAAATGGGACAAATTCGCCCATCACTGTTCAGAACCAAATATCCAAACTTAGACAACCTATTTCAATCTCTTTAGATCTCATCAGTTCAAGATATTGCAACATGGTTTCTATGGGTCTAAGGGAGGATCTGTCAATGTTAGAGATGAAAATGTCAAAAACGTTTATGCTATTTATCAAAAACTCCTGCCTTTTTTTGACAAAGCAAATTGAATCCACTGTTAACTGAATGGACAGATCATCATTTCAATGGATATCTTTCTATCACTCCTCAAGCGTTGTCATACTTGAGAAAGAATCAAGAAAACAATTATGAATACTGGACAGATCTCACAGTGAGCGACTTAGCATGAAAAACCAATGCTAAAAGAAACATTATGCTTTTTCAAATGCAAGTAAAGTCATAAATGTCTAACTGGCAAAGACTACAAACACATTTTACATACAATAAGGAAAAAAGAAAAACCCAAACAAAAATAAGGTGGGCAAAGACACTAGATCATTTATTTCTGTAGTCACGTGACAGGTTGAATTTTCAAATCTCAGAGCTCTCCAATTTGCCTTGCATAAAATGAACCCATGTGGGAGAAGTGCTGCTGAACATCAAAATAATAAAAAGGGTGATAAAATGTTTAAAAAAAGTGTTATTGATTTTGGTGATCTGATACAAATTACTCCATGCTTTATCACAATATTCAATGCACAAAAATGGAGAGCTCAACCCAATCCCAAAATTAACACTTGTTGTAAGTGCAGGCTGCTTATCCGGAAGACCCTTCCCTTGCATAGGGGTCAGTAGAGCAATTGCAAAAATCCGGATGCACACCTGTTTGTTGATTTTGTGTCAAAAGTGATGTTTTAAACCCATAAATATATCACAAAAAGGCAACGTTTCGGACCCCTCCGGGCCCTTTATCAAGCCTCTTTACCAAGGGGAAAAAAATAAAAGAAAAAAGACTATTGTAGTAAGAGCATTCCAATACAACACACAACATTGCTACGCACAATGCAACACAAGTGTAGATAGGATCCCACGTGTACGTAAACATAGACCAATATTAGTTTTATTTAGGTCCTTTATTATGCATTTATAACCCCCCTACACTAAAAAATTCTTTGTAGTACAAGAATCTTCTGCTATTACAATAAATATTTGGGGCCGAATCACTTTTTATTTAAAACTAGCACATTTTTGTATAGTTATTTAATGCACGATTTTTTTGTCATTTATGAAGTGTAAAAATCATAAAATCTATGAATACAAATGTAGGGTAAGTAAAAGCCGTCAAAGTCATGTTGAAGTCAATGGAAGTCTCCTTCCTGTTCTTGCAAAGATCAGCCTTTCGTTTGTGGTTTTAGAGGTTTTCGGTGATGAATTGACATATGAATTTTTAATTCGTTAATAAAAAAATCAGTTTGCTGATTTTTCGGTGGCTATTTTCGATCATACTTCTTGTATTCAGATCTTTTAATAAATTACAAGGCATTCACGATTTTAAAGAAATAGAGTTTAATTGTAGTTTTAAAAACCTCTAAAACCCCTAAAATCAGAATGTTGAAAATTCAGCCCCTATGTCTTTTGAAGAATTAAAAATACTGTTCTGGATACTATGGAGAGATAGTGAGGGTTGTATGTCTATGTTAAATTATTTTATTTATTAGCTTACAGGACAACTCCATCATCTATTTTTCCAATTTCTATCAACTATTTTATGGATTGTGACTATAGAATATTTTAACCCACTCACAATTATGGTCATTTTATCCTTTTTAATTAGCTAATGAATTATCTAGGTTATACACATTAATTTATTGCACTGCACTTTATTTGATAATCAATTGTGAGCTCTGAAATATTAATTGAATTATCCTAATTTTTGTATAAAATTATCTAATGAATGAATATACACTTAATTAGCTAATTCTTGGATGTGAAGTATTACTAATTAATAGATGAACTTAGCTTCATAGAAATTGATTATTCTTATCAATTTTTTCACTTTAAGTTATTTAGGATAATTTAGTAGAATAATAACTGCACTAGCACATTATTTCAATTGCACGGCACTTTATTTTTTTATATAGGTATGGTTTAACATTTTCTCTTAAACAGAGTAATTATATAACAGTAACTATTGGCGGGGTTTCTTTTTCTATATAAATTCCTTGAAATTATTAACCATGGTCTACTAGCTAGTGTCTAATGATTCTGTGGGTTACAAGTCAATGGTTGGGATTTGACTACTTTGTCTGCACTCCTTTATGTTCTTTGACAAGTAAAAATCAGTACCCTCCCTAATTAATCATACCTTTGTTTAATGTTATTGAAAACACAATATTGAGGAAAAAACATGTTGTTGCTTTTTTCTCATATACTAGTGAGACATTGTTATTTTTCCGTAACTTTCCAGTTACGCTTTATGAATAAATGTAGAGGCCATTGTATGTGCCACAGAAAAACACCAAAGACCATTTATGGATTCAAAGCTTTTGAAGAGCTAAAATTATAATCTGGTGTTCAGCTCAGGCCAATGATACTCCTTTCAGAGTCTTTGTTTTGTGGATTAGCCCAGAACTATATATATATATATATATATATATATATATATATATATATATATATATATATATATATATATATATATATATATATATTATTTTTTTTTAGAAGTGGTTCCTTTCGTTTTTTTGATTACTCTGATCTGTACTATGTTGTAGGGATTCTATAATGCCCTTAATTGCATACCTTTCTTAGGGGCACATTTATCAAGGGTCGAATTTCAAGGGTTAATAAACCCTCAAATTCGACCCTTCGAATTCGAAGCATTTAGTGCAAATCCTTTGATAAAATCCTTCAAATCGAACGATTCCACCGATTTTAAGCGATCGATCGAAGGATTTTTCTTCGATCAAAAAATTTTTAGAAAAGTTCTGGGGAAGGTCCCCATAGGCTAACATTACACCTCGGTAGGTTTAAAGTGGCGAAGTATGTAGTCTAAGTATTTTTTAAAGAGACAGTACTTCGACTATCGAATGATTGAATAGTCGAACGATTTTTACTTTGAATCGTTCGAATCAATCGAATTCTATCGAATTTTACCCATTCGATGGTCGAAGTACCCAAAAAATACTTCGAAATTCTAATTTTTTATCATTCGAATTCTTCGCTCGAGCTTAGTAAATGTGCTCCTTAGTGTTCCACCATCTTTTATTATTTTGAACCCCCATCAAATGCCCGATGAGCAGCTCCTTGAGATTTCAAATTGCTTGGCTACTTTAATGCACAATTATCACAAGATAATATTATATGGCAGCAAGGAGGTGAAAGTGACAGAAAGATATAGGTGACTGTGTCTCCAGCAGAATAATTGGTACCACTCACTTCAACTGCCCCATAGAATATAATAATTATTTTGTTACATGACCAAATTCCGACAGCAGAAATCTACCATACAGGTAGGGGATCCGCTATCTGGAAACCCATTATCCAGAAAGGTCTGAATTATGGAAAGGCCATCTCCAATAGACCCTATTTTATTCAAATAACCCAAATTTTTTAAAAATGATTTCCTTTTTCTCTGTAATAATAAAACAGTTCCTTGTACTTGATCCAAACTAAAATATAACGAATCCTTGTTGGAGGCAAAACAATCACATTGGGTTTATTTAAATGTTTGCATGATTTTATAGTAAACCTATGGTATGAAGATTTAAATTATGGAAAGATCCGTTATCCAGAAAACCTGAGCATTCTGGATAACAGGTCTATATATACAGTATACATATTTATTATTTAAATGTTTATTTCTACTCCTTCTTATTTTGTAAACTATCATGCTGTTTGGAATTTATGCTTTTTGTATTGTTGAATCATGCAAGAATTAAATTGATAGAACATTGAAATCACTAACTGTTCTCCCTGATTTATAAACAAATACCCCACCAAACCATTGCCTCTATTATTACTACTTAGTGATGTTTGTCCCATATCCCCTGTATCTTTACTCACAGATTGAACACATTGGTTTGAGATAACTTCAAAAAGAACGAGTGAACCACAACAGACAAAAGAGACAAGCCTCTCTCTTTTCTGGGAAACGATTCTAATGGTTTTCGGCTCAGAGAATTCCAGATTAAGTCTGTGAAAAGCTGAAGATCAGACCAGTGATAAACCTATGAAGTATAAAGACTCTTTTCTCTGTGTTGTGATGAATCTTGCGATGTGGCTGCCTGTGGTTTTGTCTGATATAGGTACAGGCAGAATAAAAACCCCTCTTTATTCCCCTGTACCATAACATGTGGGGAGGGGATATCTTCAGACCCAACACTCCTATATTGCCAGCAACAAAATAGATAATATTAAATGTAGGTTCTTCAGCTACCTCTGATGGTTTAGTATGTCACTGAAAACCCACTTGTTGATCTGGTGAGATCCTTATGATCTAAGCACTAATTACCTCCATCCTGATTTTAGACCGAAATTCTTAAAATTTACAATATTGCTTTGCCATTGTTTTGGCTAGAATCCTGATGTTTTGGTAGTGAAATTTGCAATGGGTGTTGAAATGTTATAATTATTATTGGAACAGAGTGAAAGCTCCAGAGTTGGCAGTTGAAGAAACATTTTTATTAAAGGGATACTGTCATGGGAAAAAATTTTTTTTTCAAAATGAATCAGTTAATAGTGCTGCTCCAGCAGAATTCTTCACTGAAATCCATTTCTCAAAAGAGCAAACAGATTTTTTTATATTCAATTTTGAAATCTGACATGGGGCTAGACATTTTGTCAATTTCCCAGCTGCCCCAGGTCATGTGACTTGTGCCTTCACTTTAGGAGAGAAATGCTTTCTGGCAGGCTGCTGTTTTTCCTTCTCAATGTAACTGAATGTGTCTCAGTGAGACATGAGTTTTTACTATTGAGTGTTGTTCTTAGATCTACCAGGCAGCTGTTATCTTGTCATAGGGAGCTGTTATCTCGTTACCTTCCCATTGTTCTTTTGTTTGGCTGCTGGGGGGGGGGAAAGGGAGGGGGTGCTATCACTCCAACTTGCAGTACAGCAGTAAAGAGTGATTGAAGTTTATCAGAGCACAAGTCACATGACTTGAGGCAGCTGGGAAATTGACAATATGTCTAGCCCCATGTCAGATTTCAAAATTGAATATAAAAAAATCTGTTTGCTCTTTTGAGAAATGAATTTCAGTGCCGAATTCTGCTGGAGCAGCACTATTAACTGATTCATTTTGAAAATTTTTTTTTCCCCATGACAGTATCCCATTAAGGTTGGGTGTCTCAAATGATATTTATTTAACATTCAGCAGCCTTCTAATCCTTATGATGTAACCATTGTACCTGTTTATGTTACTTGAGAGGCAGTACTCCGGGAAAGGGTTTCTAAGTCCTTTATAAAGTGACATTAGTATCTCTCCTTCCTTCTAATGAGTCTCCCCATACACCTTTCTCACAGCTTCGCTACATTGCTTGTCTACTTTAAAGTCATTTAAAATAATTATTCTGAGGTCCCTTTTCCGCCTCTGTTATTTTCAGTAAAGTATAATTAACAGTATATTGAGTGTTTGAATTCTGTGCACTTATTGCACAGTTTTTCACTTCTTGGCATCTGTTTCAGATCACCATTCCTGTAATTTTCCTTAATCCATATTCATTTGGCAGACCTGATGAAATATCTTTATGTTATGTGCAGAAAGACAATGTTTCCAGACCACTTGCGATATCGGAAATGAACAAAGAACATCCTAATACCTATCTCAAAAGGGCATGGGTAGTAGTACCTTTAAGAAAAAAAATGTAAACATTAAAACAGCTGGGGATTCCCCACTAAATTCCAATAAACTACATTCTTCTAGCTAGATAATTATTTGGAGGAGTTAATATATGCAGAATTATATCCATCCATCTCTATTGTCTTGTTCTGCCACTGTACTCCAATACAGGCATAGGATCTGTTATCCAAAAATTTGTTATCCAGAAAGTTCTGAATTATGGGAAGGCCATCTCCCATAAATTCCATTTTAATCAAATAATAATTTTTTTTCACATCATTTCCTTTTCTTCTGTAATAATAGAACAGTACCTTGCACTTGATACCAACTAAGATATAAATTAATCATTACTGCAGGCGAAACAATCCTATTGGTTTAATTAATGTTTAAATTCTTTTTTAGAGGACTTAAAGTATGGAGATTCAAACTACACAAATATCCATTATCCAGAAAATTCAAGGTCCTAAGCATTCTAGATAACAGGTCCCATACCTGTAGCACCACAAGTGGTTATCTGGTCCTGAGCCCAGTTTCCAGCTGTCAAGTCAAGTAGTGAGTTGATTATCTGACCTGACATGTATTTTTTGGCAGTAGTATATTAAAATTTTAAAATTATGATGATGTACCAATATCTATAGGAGGCTGGTTGCCAAAAAAGGATCAGGTAGATAATTTCATTTGGCCTACTGGCATCCATCTGGAGAATTTTAATGCTAGTTTATCCTTGAGGTTGTGCTATATTAGTGTTCCCATGTTTTTTTCCCTTGTTAGAGCCCCAACCTTCCTTCCTTGTCATAATTCTTGCTTTTGTATTGCACTTGTTTCATTTATTTCAAACACAGATCTAAGGAGTTATGTTTTTTATCCCCTGGGGCGTAAGTGCTAGAGTGGTAAGGGGTGCAAGAGTGCCTAAATAAAGTGCAGTTTAGGAGACTGGAGTGAGACTGCCTACATATCTTACCCCCCACCAATACATGATTAACACGTTCAGCTCTGTGTTTTAGAGAACAGTGTCAGGTCTGGTTTGTGCCAGTAACATAATTCGGAATGTTGCGTACAAAGTGCAACAAATTGCTCGATTGCAACTTTTTTCTGCAGTTTGCATACTGCATTGTAAATGACCTCTCCAAACTGTCTGAAATGAAAATATATCATGTTGTATAGTTAATTTGTCTTCTTATTATTATTTACGTAATATTAAATTGTTTGTAAAGCAGATGGACCACATTTAATAATAGCGGGCAGCATACAACATTGACACAAGGCACCATTTTATTTGCTGCTTAAAGGAAAACTATACCCCCAAAATGAATACTTAAGCAACAGATAGTTTATATCAAATTGAATGACATATTAAAGAATCTTACCAAACTGGAATATATATTTACATAAATATTGCCCTTTTACATTTCTTGCCTTGAACCACCATTTCATGACTCTATCTGTGCTGCCTCAGAGATCACCTGACCAGAAATACTACAACTCTAACTGTAACAGGAAGAAGTGAGGAAGCAAAAGGCAGAACTCTGTCTGTTAATTGGCTCATGTGACCTTACATGTGGTTTGTATGTGTGCACAGTGAATCATACGATCTCAGGGGGCGGCCCTTATTTTTTAAAATGGCAATTTTCTATTTATGATTACCCAATGGCACATACTACTAAAAAAGTATATTATTATGATAATGGTTCATTTACATGAAGCAGGGTTTTACACATGAGTATCTTTTAATAGAGACCTACATTGTTTGGGGGGTATAGTTTTCCTTTAAGGGGATTTTCTATAATGAATATTGCTGTATCCAAAAGCTTTCTGGATAAAGGGTTACCATTATATTCCATGTACATTATTAGCCACAGAAGTAAA
Organism: Xenopus laevis; assembly: GCF_017654675.1. Classification (NCBI taxonomy): domain Eukaryota; kingdom Metazoa; phylum Chordata; class Amphibia; order Anura; family Pipidae; genus Xenopus; species Xenopus laevis. The sequence continues at coordinate 104,566,410 of NC_054378.1, read as the reverse complement.
ATCTTCTCAGCTAGAAGCTTTAGAGAAGGAAGACTGTAAAAGCAAATTATAGGATCACATCAAATTGACATATGCATCCCCTTTCTTCTATAAACTTATTTCTGCCCATTATGCAGGCTAAAACAGAAAAACAATAGACTATATCTTGGGAACTCGGTATTCTGAAGTCTCAGCATAGCCGTAATCCCATCCTTGTTTGGCATATTGAAGATTAGTAAATCCTGATCTTTGTGGAAAGTGAAAATGAAAGATGCAAACACCTGCTTTTCTGTTCCCAGAAGATTGTGGCACAGCAACAGAACAATAAAAATCTAATTTTATTGAAAACGTATTAAAAAGTTAGTGATGACATGAAGGTCAAACTCAATGGACTAATACTTCCCAAACTGCAATAAATCAGTTGTTCTTTGACAGCGTGTCTCTTATAGGGAAAATAAAAGAAAATTGTATAGATGGCCTTTTCTATCATAATAAATACAGAATCAGGTTTTGGGCACATAGATGACCAGTTGATGGTAGAAGAAACACCATTGTGTTGCTCTTATTAAAGCTGCAAAGCTGATTTCAACTTAAATAGTCATCTAGAACAGTGAGTTCTTTATTGTAGCAATATTATAGTTATACAAAACTATACCCTACCATTAAATACTTTTGATCCCCTCCCTGGTTAACAAATGCTGCATCTATATATTCAGTGAGGCAAGGCTAGCTCAATAGCACTCTTTGTTGGGGGTTTACCAATAAGTATTCATACTGTGGGGTAATTATATTACCCTCCATTTACTGTTCATTATCCTGCAGTGGGGCTGATTAAGGTTTACATCAGGCCCTATGTGGTTCTTAAGGTATGGGTCTCCATGGCAGGTGTCCATTGTCTTTTGCCCACATCGTCCAACCAACGTTTTAATTCTCCTTCTTCTTCAGGACTGTGCCATGGCAGGAAAAGAAAACTGGGCTGGAGGTTTGTCTTTGAAACTCCTGTACTATTACAGAAAGCCGTGCTATTTAGTTGATAATGAAAGCTAGGCAAGCTTTGGGCAGGTTTCCATTGAAAGGTATCAAACCTAACAAGTGGTACAGGAACTGAATGTATTACTGACAGACCCATCACTTGGTAGCCCACCTACTCTCTGACCCCCCCAATCCCTCTTCTACAGCTGTCTGTCTTCCCTTACTTTCTTATTTTTACCTTATTGCTTTGATTTACATTATGTTAAGATGCAAAAAAAAATGTATTAAGAAGGACAGCTATGGTGGTCTTGGTTGGAATGGGATGTCCAACTTTTAGCTGCCAAACAACTAGAGGCTGCAGGTCTCTTATCCAGCATATATTTTCTCTCTGCATACAATTGTTATTTTTATATGCAAAGTATATGCCCATCTTGAAAAATGATCTTAGTCCATGGCTAAAGCTCTATGCCCTATAGAATGCTGTTTTCAACCTGAAAAATGCGACTGGAAAAAATAGCTGCAGCCAACAAGCAATAGCTTGGCTATAAATGAGAAATAGGGATTATTTTGTATAAAAGAAACACTGTTTAGAGAGGAATTGCATTCTAAACATGGATAATTTCCACTGCTAAGGGAATCTTGAGAACAATCCAAACACTGGCACAGGCGTGGCAGAAGCCGTTTGCTCTGTGAGTTTTCTATTTTAGTCATCTCGCTGGTACATTTGATTAGAGGGATTACAATAAGGAAGGAAATTCCTTGAGATATTGTGCCCTGAAATCTCTCTCAGTTCTTCTGTGGCTTTTGCTCGCCCCTGATTAAAGGGTCTTAGAGACTTCAAACAGTAGGGGGATTATTTGTCACAAAAAACAGAAAGTGTATGTCATGGTATTCCAGTGTAATTAGTGAACTTGCATTTTCTCTGTGGCTTGCTAACCACAATGGCAATGAAAGGGAAATCCACATTTAATAAGTGGACTCTGTCTTTAACTAAATTAAAGGGGCACATTTCAAAATACAAATTGGCCAATTATTAAAAAGTATTCTGTTACTTTTTTATAGCTAGACAGATCAAACAGTGGTGTAACTTAGTAAGTGGCTCTCACAGCCAATTCACAATTTTACCACTGTATTGAAATCTTGCATATACAGGTATGGGACCTGTTATCCAGAATGCTTGGTACCTCGGGTTTTCTGGATAACGTATCTTTCCGTAATTTGGATCTTCATACCTTACAGTATGTCTACTAGAAAATCATGTAAACATTAAATAAAGCCAATAGGCTGGTTTTGCTTCCAATAAGGATTAATTATATCTTAAGGTGAAGACACCTATATAAACCAAAAGAGACACCTATGACTAAGTGCCGGAGGGTACGAAATGCGTAAGGTGGGCCATGTGGGGTCAGTATGTATCAAAAACTTTTTAAAATGTGAATAATAATAAATAATTAATTTTTACTCAAAACAAGCCTTGGGACATATATCTTTTGATATAACATTTTTGTAAATCTTAAGGTGGCCATAAACTTTCAGGTTTATCTGCAATATCGGACGAACGAACGGACGTCCCCATCTCCCGACCTCCAAGCTTTAGTTTGGATCAAGTACAATGTACTGTTTTATTCTAACAGTGAAGAAGGAAATTATTTTTAAAAACTTGGATTCTTTGATTGTAATGGAGTCTGTTGGAGACAGTAATTTGAAGCTTGTTGGATAATGGTGTTTCTGGATCACATACCTGTATATATATACACTCATGGCATAGGTTTACAAAAAAGACAACCAATATTGACACGTTACGATCCTCTAGGTACCGTCGTCAGAATGTGAGGATGATATATATATATATAATATATATATATATATATATCTTCACAAGGGCAGCACCCTGCTGATATCGTGTTCCCTAGGTGCACGGTAAATAATTCAAATACTTCAAGAAGACCAGCAACACCAGGATATTTGTGTATCAAATCAAAGTGTATTCATTTTGTGCATGAATAGCTGACGTGACGTTTCGGTCCACGCAGGGACCTTCCTCATGGCAACCATGCTCATATTCCAAATCCCCATAAATACCCATCAAAACGAAGTGACATCAATACCAATTAGTGACTGCTGTGCACATGCCAAAAAGCATTTAAAATTTGTATTCAAAGTGACCAGAGCTGTTAATATATTGATCATGTTACTTTATACAATTCTATGTGTATCAAACATATTATATGTTATCTTTAAAATAATAAATATATGCGTGACTATTTTGTTCATTAAGATCATGTACATGTTTCTAAAGGAACAGTGTAGCAAAAATTCAATAATACTTTATACGTGATAGCTTAAAACCTATCTATAAAAACATTTTCACATGCCCCAACAGGGGCGCTACGCCAATGATGCGAGTTGAGGCTCTCGCCTCAGGCAGCAGCACCCCACTAGGTACCAGGGGCGGCAAAAATGCTGCTCCTGGTACTTTTAAAGTTGAATTTCTGCGGAAATTCGGCTCTTCTAGCACAGAGAGCGCAGTTAGGCTCTCTGCGTTAGCGTCCTGGCCCTCTCTGCCACCCTCTTGGACAACCTTAGACCCCCTCAGGCACAAAAAGGTAAGCGCATGGGGGAGGGGGTGGGCGGCAACAACTGCTGCTGCCTCAGGCGGCGGAGGGGCCAGGATCGCCCTGATGCCCCAAATATATAAGCGCTCATAAAGATAGATACTTTTTAGACAATCTTTAAAGAATTGTGGGAAAACTCCCATTCTATTCAATTATTTTCTGAACACAGTACTCTAAAGATTAATTGTATCTGAGAACGTCTTGTATTATTTAAAGTGGTATAGTTTACAAAAATACTTCTGAATAAGTTTTAGTCTCCCTTTCTTGCTTTATAGAAGGAAGCAAGACCAGGTGTCAGTGGGCCCTCTTGCTTCTAATCATTTAGTCTATTTCATGGCTATTCCATTCCCTATTTCTTGCTCAATGTTTGACATTCCTTTCCGACCCATTTTAAAATGACATTTTATATAGTAAAAATGATGTTGCCTCTTCCCAGCCCGTGCTTTAGATCCTGTTTGTATTGTACATGTTACACTTTGTTTGTCCTAAATGTACTCTGGTCGCTTACAAAATACCTATCGGCCTCTGCAACGCCTTATGCACTAAACTTACAGCTGGAACATTTGCAGCCAGGGTGCTTTCTCGTGTGACTGGAAAGCGTGCCTCTGGAGTGAGAAACCTCAGCTCTGGAAAATGTGCACGCCTTATTTTTAGCTCCAAATATAAAAAGCACCTCTCCTCTTATTTGGCTGGAAGCATGCTATTTATTTCATCTGCTGGCTTTGAAAACAAGGCGTGGGGGGTAAAGTGGAGTTTGGAGGTCACATGGATCTATAAGCCGCTGCCTGGTGCTGCTGCTGCTGTGCCTATAAAGAACAAAGAGTGAGACAAAAATAGGAACCTGTAATGGAATTATCCTGTAACTAAGAGTGACATTACTCTAAACTGCCAGCTATGGAATCTTAAGCTATGATTGCCAAGAGTGAGCAGGTACTAATCCTTCCCTTGTTACATTTTTATATGCCTTACACAGTGGACCATTCTGCTGAGCACACTACATTCAGAAACTGAATTTTTGTTGCACTTTGTACCTACCCCCTTGCTTGCACTCACAGTATAAGGTGCAAAAGCATTGCACCCGTTTCTGCATCTGCACCTGCTGGCTCTGCATACAGAAACAGAAATAATGTACAGGGCTCCCTTGCAGAAGCTGCATTCTCCACCTGGCACCAGAATTTTTATTCAGCTAAATGCGCTTTCATGGATTGTCGTAAATGAGCCCTGTAATGGTGCGTTTTATTCTAAGCATAATGGAAGATAAAAGCAATACAATGGCGTCATTACTGCTTAAAATGGATACCTAACAGTGCTTCTTGGCTGGCCTTCTGGGTGCAAACTGTAAAACTGCACAAGGCATTTCTGTACAGTGGGAGCTGATTGCCCCCAAGTATGTAGAGAAGATGAATAGCACCAGTTGTATTGCTGTATATAGAGCCTGCAAGGACAATGGGGACGATGTGCTGTGTTTTGTGCATGTAGGAAGCCTGAGGTTTTGCACAGGGTGCCACTTAGACTGGAATCGGCCCTATACAGACTTGCTACTGATATATAAAGGAACTTGTAATGAAATGGCTGAGGAGCCAGCAATGAGTCACAGAGAGCCCGGACAAAAGTTTGCATGACTGCACTATTATTAGGCAATGTCAACATGCAGAATGTGTAAAGATCCAATTTCAGCACACAAGATAGATCCTTTGGTTTCAGGCATTAACCCACCAAGATCATGTCGACAGTCCTTCCAAATAAGAGAAGAGAGTGAAGAGCATACACTGACTGTGCAAAGTTTAGATTTTTCTTTTTTAGCCACAATCAAGTGTGTGGAACAGAATGAGAGAGAGAGAGGGTTTTCATTCACTACAGGGGATGGATTTGGAATCCCCTTTGACCCATTTCCCTATGAGCAGAGCGATTAGCAGGTTTTGAAAAGATTCTGGTTCCTATGGCAACCACACAAAAGCATTTTTCATGGTGCTGGAATTTGAAGAATCATTGGCTAGTGGCTTGTGAATGTGTTTACTAAAGATGTCACCTATCAGGGGATTTCTCTCTTTCATGTATTTTTCCGTCAGTCTCCTTCCCTGGCTAGGAAGGGAAGATGTGCAAAGAAACAACCCCCAAACTTGATGGATTGTGGTAGTGTCACGGTGAAAAATGGAGGAAAAACATTGCTGTTGGATGGCACACAGAAATGAAATATGATTGGCAGGGAGATGTTGTTTAGATTTTGAATGGCTCCTTTCTCTCTCCCATGATTTGCAGCCCTCCCTGCATTAGCCCCTCTAGTTTACATCATATTTTCTTCTGCTGTCAGTGTTTCCACTCGGAAAGATCATGGAATGAAATTGAACAAACGCCATTGATTTATTTCGGATGAAATAATAGTCCCTGCAGTTACAGGCAATAATGCGAGAACGCTTGCATAGTCTGATCATTTCTTTTGAAAAATATCAGCTGGTTCATCACTTTAGCAGAATTATAGCAATCGATGATGTGTGAAGAGCTTTCCGTATGACATGAAATAACAGTTAAATAAACATTTCATTGTCTTCAGTGGTATGTCAGAGTTACAAAGACAACATTTTTTTGTCCAGGCCTCAAAGACCTTTGCAGGTGCGATATTAGATTTGGTGTTTGCAGATGAGAGCCCTGATCATATTTTAGGAACATTATTGTCCTGAACTGGCAGATGAAATGGAACAATATCCATAGTACATTTATATTGTTTAGAATTGTTGGGCCACCATGATGATCAGGCCTGGACTGGCAATCTGTGGATTCTGGCAAATGCCAGAGGAGCTGTTGTAAGATGTTATAGACAGTCACTATTTAATGGGCGCCTCTAGGGACTGTTTGGGCCTTTGTTTACTTGAAATACCATTGGAAATACAACAATATGGAACTAAACTTGGACTAAAGACCATGTTGGTTTAAGAGATTATCCCACATAAATGGACAACTAACTCAAATAATTATAAAGTTATTTGTCCCGTTGTTAAATTGACTATGTGTGGAGTCAAAAAGGGGGGTTGTATATGTGTGGAGTCAGCTGTGTAGTTATTGCTTGTGCTGCCTTATTAGGCCATTATACGCCACTTGTGGGAAATATATCACTCAAAGATGTTCAAATATGAACTCAGAATGTCTCCAGTTCTAGCTAACCCCTGAAAGAAACAAGAAATAATATAAAATGATGTGAAAGTAATTAAAGGAAATGTGTAATGCACTGACTGTGTGTAAATACTATTAAAATCCAATGTTTATGTTTAATAAGTTTAGCATCTGTTTGCATTTATTTTAGGTTTATTACAGATGTGTTCCTCCATGACACATAGAAGTACCAGAACAATCCAAATGCCAGGCAGACTGCAGACACTTTTCAGCAGAAGAATTTACTACACCCTGGAAGTGCTAAATGCCAACAGTAATCCCCTTCTATTCCTGACTTGTACTTACTGGTACTTAAAAAGGGGAAGGAAACCTAGTCGGCGCAAACCCCCCACCCCCCCTCCCGTGCGTTGCCCACCCTCCCTCCTCCCCCCTGGCCTACCCGTCCCGCTGGGCAAATGCCCCTAACTTGTTACTTACCCTTCTGCGCAGGTCCAGTCCAGGGAGTTCACAGATGACATCTTCTTCCACGCAATCTTCTTCCTGCTTTGAACGGCGTTTTGGCGCATGTGCAGTAGGATCATTTCGCCGGTACGGATCTACTGCGCATGCGCCAAAAGTCACGCGCATGCGCAGTAGATCGTACCGGCGAAATGATCCTACTGCGCATGCGCCGTTCAAAGCAGGAAGAAGATTGCGTGGAAGAAGATGTCGTCTGTGAACTCCCTGGACTGGACCTGCGCAGAAGGGTAAGTAACAAGTTAGGGGCATTTGCCCAGCGGGACGGGTAGGCCAGGGGGGAGGAGGGAGGGTGGGCAACAAACGGGAGGGGGGGTGGGGGGTTTGCGACGACTAGGTTTCCTTCCCCTTTAAAGGAAATCAATACTTAAGCAACAGATAGTTTATATCAAATTAAGTGGCATATTAAATAATCTTACCAAACTACAAAAAAATAAATATTACCCTTTTACATCTCTTGTCTTGAACCACCATTTCATGATGGTCTGTGTGCTGTCTCAGAGATCACCTGATACTGCAGCTCTAACTGTAACAGAAAAAGTGTGGAAGAAAAAGACAGAACTTTGTGGCTTCTGTGACCTAACATGTATGGTTTGTTTGTGTGCACTGTGAATTGTAGGATCCCAAGGGGCGGCCCTTATTTCTTGAAATGGCCATGTTCTATTTAGGATTACTCAATGGCACATACAATACTACTAAAAAAGTATATTAATTATAAAAAATGGTTTATTGAAATGAAGCAGGGTTTTACACATGAACAATATATTTTTATTGAGATTGTTCGGGGGTATTGTTATCCTTTAATGTGTTATGTCAGTTGTTCTTCTGAAGGCAGGCCAACTTTGTACTAGCTTTGGAATTGGTCAGGTTTAGTGCAGGAAGGGGGTGTTAAAGCAACCAAGTCAAAAGTAGCCCTTTTCTTTGTGTTCCCTGATGTGACATTTAGGTTATCGGAGACCATAGCCATGGCACAGATTAAGCACAAAATGGAGTCTGACACCACCTTTTTAAGAGTTCAATGCAGCTTGGCTGGCTTTTATTAGGAACAAAATCAACCGATTCAGCATACTTGCTTCACATAGGATCAGCAGTCCCCAGCACCCTCATTGGTGTACACATTAACACAAATTTCCAGCACTCACAGCCTTGGATGTACACAAGTCCCAGAATTCTCTGTTAGACTCTTGTGAGGGGTGTTTCTCTTCCTCACTTCACTCCTTTGGAGCTCTCTCCAACACTGGTCAGCGGGAAACCACAGACTCTTTCCTAGCTACACATACACCCACATCTCTTTCCTGCACATGGAGGTGTCCACAGGCCACTCACCCTTCTCTAGCAGAAGGAGGTCTTAAGGGGGAGCACTAAAGTGTAGCCCTACACCTCTTTTTATCTGCAGCTCATCTGCAGCCTAATTACCTAGCTACCTCTAACTGAGCAGCTGAAAACACTCAATAGAGCAAGGAATTGAAGGCCCACACCCTGCTCTCCTCCATTCACTCCATGGACCCATTCATCCGGCTTTTCCTGAGCTGGTACACAAATACAGCCACTCTTGCTGCAACACTACATATTTCCCTGGAGTTCTCTTCTTCTTCTTCTTCTTCTTCTTCTTCTTCTTCTTCTTCTTCTTCTTCTTCTTCTTCTTCTTCTCTATTATTTACTTCCCTTGACTTCAATGTAAACATGGGAAGAACAAGTCTGAACATTCTTCCAGCTGAACATGCCCACTCTTGAACTTCCATGCAGTTATTGAATTCATTGGTCGGTGGTCACTGGTGTTTATCCACAGGCAAATAAATATATGTTTGATATTACCCTTAAATTATTAACCACCCTTTGCCCATCACCCTCATCCATGCCCCTTTATACCCACCAACCTTTTTCATCCTTCTGTTTTCTCTTTATTGTCCTTCACTTCAATGTAAGCATACTAGCAACGTAGGCAGCTTAATTTTGAATCCCCTTTTCAGCTCAATCCCATAGTCACTATTCTTTAGTATAGCATTCTGATCAAAATGAACCGACTAAAACTTTACTTATATGAAAATGTTATAACAAACAATCAACACAAACTGGCAAAGAACACAAACACCCGGAGACAACCATTGGCATTTCTCCATCAGTATATAAGTGTACACAGATGCTATCTACCTTATTAAATATACTTGTAAAGTGTTGTGAATCAAACACATTATCTGTATCCCTTTCTCATTATGTGTTTGACCAGAATGACAAAGCATAATCAATGTAATGAGATGGAAATGAATGCCACTAACTGAACCTTGGATCATGGCTGCCTTCACCACCTGAGTCATGCTAGTTGTATTAAAATATAACAGCGCTGCTGCATTTTGTTTTACATAGGTAAAAAAGTGAGATTTTACTGTTGGATATAAGTTCCAGAAAATTGTTTTTATCCAGTATTTAAGTGAGCTGGTTCATTATGAAGAAACCTGTTATCCAAAATGCTCCAAATTACAGAAAGTGCATCTTCCTTAGACTCCATTTTATACAAATAATCCAAATTTTTAAAATTATTTGCTTTTTCTCTGTAATAATAAAACAGTACCTTGTACTTGATCTAAACTAAGATATGATTAATCCTTATTGGAAGCAGAACCAGCCTATTGGGTTTAAGTAATGTTTGCATGATTTTCTAGCAGAGTTTAGGTATGAAGATCCAAATTATAGAATGATCCAGCAAGCCCAAGGTCCCAAGCATTCTGGATAACAGGTCCCATACCTGTATTGTGCATGCATTTTTATACCTTGGATGATATCGGCCATTGTAATAATTTTTGTCTAACAAGGTCAGCCAATATGTTTAGTCCATAAACAGCGGTATGGGGAAGAATGACACATGCTCTTAAACAGATGGAACTGTAAAGAATGCTAGTGATGCCAAAACACAGGAAACTATATAGTAGCTGGGAATTGGCCTAAAGTGGCAAAACACACCTAAGAAAGTGGTCCACATGGTGGGGTTCAATCTCTCTGCTATTAAACCCTGCAGCCAATTAACAAGCCTGTAAAATGCTGGTGGGTGGAAGGGAGCCAGAGGACCCACAGAGAAACTACGCAGACACATAAAGAACATATACGTTTGAAGTGAACTAGAGTTGCAAGGCAGTAGTGCAAGTCGTGCTTTCACCTGGCTTCAAAGAAAGCTTAGTGCATAGCGAAATGATGCTCATGGGAATCTGAATAGTTGGTATTTATTTATACAAGTGTTCAGATGCTCCACCAGACTGAATCTGAGTCCAAGGTTTTTTCGTGATTCAGCAGAAGTGATGATAAGACAATATTTTGAAATTTCACAGACAAGCAATGAGTTAAAAAGCAGTGAAATAATGAAAAGAGAAATGGAGATTAGTTTCTGTGTCTCCAACTTCTTCGGCATAACTCATTTGCTTCTATTTAATATAACAGGATTGCTGTGGGATTATAGCAATCCCTGTCAGCGCTCAAGAAGCCTGAAGTTGGAGTCTGTAGCCTGGGCTGAAACGACCGTGGCAATCTGCGATTGTCATGGACTTACTCGGAGTCGGACATACTTACACGGTATTTGTGGGCTAAAGCACTGGGCAGGGAAACTAAATCTCCTGCTAAATGTTAGGTTTGAACACATGGAACTCACACTGGTCTTGTGCCAACATCCTTCCCCTTCCATTTAATACTCCATCATCATAAGAATAAGAATAGAAAATGTTGATGCAAAAATCACTTGCACCATTGTTTATCAACACTACAGTTATACTCAGAGGGCTGTTTACTACCCCACAAGCAGATTGGGCAATAGACCTCAAGGCACCCCATAAATTAATGGTACTGAAGCTGTGGTTGCCTATAGCAAATGCCTTTTTTATGAGGCTGCTCCCACACCCATACTTTTCAATGAACATATACAGATGAGAAGGAATTCTTTGTGCCTCCTGTAAACGAAGCACTCATAATTTATAACACATGAACTAAAACTTAATTAAACTCGATATAGCTTCATAAACTAAACTTGCTATAATCAAGAACCAAACTAAATATATGAAACTGTGCCAGACTTGGAAAAAGCCTGTTACTTTGTTATCACAAGATCTTCCTTTTGAACTTGTATTACCAGAGAAATACGCTTTAGGAGATTTAACTTTTGCTTTAGATGAATGAATTCTGAGTTTACTTATATAACTGACCAACCCTGAATTGACTATTTTAAGGGAAAACATATATACAAGTATAGGATCTGTCATCCAGAAGCCTTTGAATGACAGGGAAGCCACTCCTCTAATGAAATAATTTAACATTTTAAAACATTTTCACTTTTTCCTCTGTAATAACAAAACGGTATCTTGTATTTGATCCCAACTAAGATATTATTAATCCTTATAGGTGGCGAATCAAGCGTTCTCTTCATGCCTGGGTTTGTTTTTTCATAAGACCTGTGAGTGCAAGCCTTTTTCGGTCCTACATATATATATATATATATATATATACAGTACAAGTGTTTGTTGAAACAAGGGTGATCTCTAATAGAACAAAAGAAGATCAAGCAGCATGATTATCTTACAAGGCAGATTAACTCGTGTTAATATTGTTTATGTTTAGCACTGTCCTCCTCAGATAACCTTGTAGATAGGATTCCATGGCTTTAGTAGTACCCTCGACCTGCCAGGCTAATGCTGGTTTGCACTGTGTTTCTGTTCAGACATGTTTGCCTTTGGTTATCCCAAGCCTGATTACTGGTTTCCTTTGGAAAGGAATCCTTTGCTTGCAGGGACATGAATACTAAAGAAAACCTTTCTCAGGACACTTGTGCACCCTCCTAACTCCCTAGCCTGCAGCTTCTACATTCTTTGAATGTGGGGAAAGGATGAGCTTACTCATTCCCCACAAGGACCCATTCCACCATCACCAAAAGATTCCAATTTGTCTGCCTTTCATCTTTATAGAGATCTGGTTTCAGCATGGACTTACCTGTCCAAGGCTCCACTCAAACGAGGAGGAGAACAAAAGAAGGAATGAAAAGCGCCTTGGACTGATAAGCATATTAAAGTGCCCTTGCCTGTATCATGTAACCCCTAGGGGACTTTGTAGATCAGAAGAAAGCAAATTGGTTACTGCAGTGAAAAATAAGAGTAGTGATTCGGGGAGATTTAGTCGCCTGGCGACTAATCGTCTCTTCTTCGGGGCGACAATCTCCCCGAACTGCCTTCCGCGTGCTAAAATGAAAAAATATTTTTTCACCTCACGAGGAAACTTTGGGGCAACTTTGGAAAATGAAGTGCTGCAAGTGCCATGCCGCAGGCGATTTTTCATTCTAGCAGGCGGAAGACAGAGGGAAGCAGTTTGGGGAGATTAGTCACCCCAAAGAAGAGGCGATTAGTCGCCGGGCGACTAAATCTCCCCGAATCTCCCAGTATGACCTTACCTTAAACCCTACATTTGGAAAGCCTTGCATCACACACACACACACACATATATATATTATATATATATATATATATATATATATATATATATATATATATATTATATATATATATATATATATATATATATATGTATATTGTAATATATCTAGTAGTAGATTTCCAGCCTACTGCAGAACTGTGTATATTATATAATGTGTAGCAGTGATCCGAATGCAATTTGAAACTGATGAGTTTTTGAGGAATTAAACACATCCATTTACCCTTGTGCGCCAAAGGATGGCCGTCTTCATGCTCAGAGCTTTGTGCTTCTAAGTGTGCCGTCCCCAGAGAATGATTCACTTCATAGTGGTTTATACATCATAGGTACAAAACAAATTGCTTTAGGGTTTGTTTCACCTCTTTCAGCATTTCTGCCCAGCCCTGCATGACTCATAGTAGCAACTAAGGAAAAATGTAAAACAATTGTTTATCATCCTTCCAAGGTCTGGTTTAAGGGATATGTCACGCATGGCATTTTCTTTGCTGCATAAAAAATGCTGTCAGAGAAAATTCCAGTTATCATGGCAAACCAAGTAATATCCATATACAGTGACATGAGTTACATCTGCCTGTCTGTCACTGCACTCACTGGGTGGATTTTGGACGGAAAACCCGCAAATGCGCATTTGCAGCCCAAAAGCTTCCCTGTGTGTGCATGTCATTGATAACAGAGGGATTGGGCTTGATGTTGTTGTTTAGCCAGTGGAGAAAACACTGCACCTGACATAGCCCTAAGGGAATTGCAGAGAGCGAATTTGCCCTAGCCCAAGCCTCATTAAGGCGGCATATTGCCATTAAAGGGGTAGTTCACCTTTAGATTAAATGTTATATGATGTAGACCTTGATATCCTGAGATAATTTGCAATTGATCCTCATTTTTATTGTTTTTCAGTTATTTAGCTTTTTGTTCATTAGATCTACATTTGGTATATTAGCAACTATGTTGCTGCTAGGGTCTTATTTACCTACAGTGCCTACAGAGAAAGATAAGCAATGAAAAGTAACAATAAGGGTGCTGGCACATGTGAAGATTCGGGGGAGATTAGTCGCTACCATCTCCCCTACTTCGGGCAACTAATCGCCCCAAATACTGTATTTTTGCCGGCGGGATGGCATACATTTCCGAAGTTGCCTCACGAGGAAACTTTGGGCGACTTCGGAAATCCAAAGCAATTTGTATGCCATCACGCCGGTGATTCATATTGTTGCCGGCAGGAAGGCATTTCAGGGAGATTAAATGCCTGAAGAAGAGATTTGTCGCTGGGCAACTAATTACCCCCGAATCTTCACGTGTGCTACCACCCTTACAATAAAACTTTAGCCTCTTTACTGGGGTCAGAGACCCACATTTAAGAGGTAGAAAGAGGTAGAAGAGAAAGGTAAATAATTCAAAAACGATAAAAAATTATTGATGAAATTAACTACAAAGTTGCTAGGAATAGGATGGATATTCTATAACAAAATAAAAGTTAACTTAAATGTGACCCACCCCTTTAATATCCAATTAGAATTTAGATAGGGCAGAAATAGAATTTGCACCTGGTTCCCTCCAACAGAGGGGACCCTTTGGGTGGAAGATATATAAAAGTGCACAACCTATTTATTTAGGCCTATAGCACATGGAACGTTTTTTTTATTATTCTGGTGTATTCCGACTGGGGATAAATGTCCAGTAGCTTTCTGTGCCACCTGTCATTCAGATGATTGGAAACCCCCTGTCACTGCTAGTGACAAATATCAGACTTTAAAATGCACATTTGCATGTTTTCATTCAAATGAATGACAGGCAGCACAGAAGGGAATAAAGGATTTCTCGGCGGGTGATGTGCGTGTGCCATAAGCCTTAAAGGTTTTAGACATTTCCAGTATATAAAAGACGCAGCAGGTTGGACATACCTGATAAATGTAATTTTTCCCCCAACTTTTCTACCCTTCTTACTACAGCTCTGGGCCAATGATCAGTACTTCCATTCCTGCCCAAATCATATCTGAGTTGAAACAAACACATAATTATATAGACTAGTATAAGATGAGTTTCACAATGATGCTTTGTGTTTTTAGCCTCTCTATTAATGACACTGTAGAGCCCAAGATGATGCCAGAGTGGGTAGATCTTTGCTCATTACAGAAGAATTAAACACAATGACAGAGTGGGCAGAATTATAGCAGACGAGGTTCAAAGTGAAAAATATGAAGTCATATAATTAAAAGCAAATACCTCCCAGGAATAGTTTAGCCATCACTTTAAGGCCGTGGCAAACTAGATGATTTCATTGCCGCGTTCTTTTAGGGAAGGAATTGGAAAGCCAAAAGTATGAATTCTTGAGTGGTCCCCAATTTCCTCCTCTTCATATCCGTATAATAGAAATATGAAGTGATGAGATGTGAAGATAAGTCTACTAAGGCATTACGGCTAAACAAGCTGTGCTGGGTGTTTTAACCTCAAAATGGTCCTTCAGTCTGTGGAACAGTGGAAATTTCACTGAGCTGAGTATTTTTGATCTCAGCGCTGAGCACCATCTTTTTATTATTATATGTTTCCCTATGGTATGGGATCTGTTCCTATATTGTTGATTAAAGGGAGTGAGACTCTGAACTCTGAAACAGTGAAGCCTGGTTTGATTTCTGTGTCAGTTTCTTATGATCTCAGGCAAGACACTTTCCAGGCTTTAGACATCAACATTTAGAATGTTATCCCCACACGGCCAGGCTCAGCGTAGCCAATTTATTCTTTATACTTTAGGGCTCATTTACAACATATTAACATGGGTGCTAACTTGCACAAATGCAGTGTCTAGTCGCAACCAATCATGTTGCTTTTCTGAAGGTGGCCTACCAAGCCCCCTCCTGATGAATTTGGCAGCTTAATGGTACGTCACGCTGTCGGACTGGCCCACCGGGATACCAGGAAAACTCCCGGTGGGCCCAGGTGTCAGTGGGCCCTCATGCTGCTAGACATTTTGCCTATTTCATGGACATTCCCTATTTATATGAGAAAAAAGAGCCCAAATAGATGGAATAATAGATTATAGTATGTAAAGAAAAGAGACTAGGAGAATAGAGGTTCAGTGAGGAGAGGACGAATAATAGTACTGAGAGTGGGACCCTAGTCTAAGGTTTTTTGGTGGGCCCCTAATCTAAGGCTTTTGGGTGGGCCCCCCGGTGTCCCAGTCTGACATTGGGTCTGTGTATATTTATGCAGTATATATATTATTGCTTCTAGTTCTGGTTTGAGTTAAATATCCTTCCAGAACACAGTGAGAGCAACGTTAGGACCTCAACAGTGTTCACTGTATATTAGGAAAGTGTTTAAAAAAAATAGAGCAACTAGGCTGCAGCTCACCCTTGTCTTGCCTCTATTGGAACCCAAGCAAAGGGACATGTTGACCATAGATATGTTATATCCAGTACAATTTAAAGTGACTCAAAGATCATGAAATCTTCATGGAATAGCATCAAGAATGCTCAACAGTTTGTAGCAGCTAAAAGCAAAAGGAACTTATAAGTAGAGAGTAGTAGAAAAGGAAAGACCTGTTGACTTTAAACATGGGATTACAGGAAGCCAAGGCCGGGGGTTTCAGAACTCAACACAGGAGTTTCAGAACTAGGGAGAGGTCCAGGTAGAGTGAGAGAGACTTTAAATTCAAGATCAATAATGGGTCAAGAATAGAACATGCATTAAGTGCTGCTGCATCAATAGACCACAATAATACCCTGCATTGGGACTCATTTGGTCTTCATCCAACTGTTTATTCATTTAGACTCAATAACGGTGCCAAAACCATTAATATCAAATCATGCTATATTGCGCTGGCCATAACATATATGGATGACCAAATATGTTATCGTAATTTATTTTAAAGGCTCCTCTGGCTACATCTGAGTTAAAGTACTTCCAAAGAGAAAACTCTAATGCTCATTATATGTTTGCCACCTAAATATATAATTGGATTCGCAGAAGGTTGCAGTACCTCTCTACTGTACTCCATACAAAGAATCCAATTTTCACCCAGAGAAACACAGCCTCTACCATTTGGCAGTAAGTGAATAACAGATTCTTGGTTTTTATGCACTTGTCACTTTTAATGACTTTCATTTCCTTTTAGTTAGAACCTGATTATAAAAAAAATCTAATGCTGAACATTCTGTTAAAAGCCATAGTAAATGTGCTCTGCTAAATACTAAAAGGGAGAAAAATTCAATCGGTAAGTGTTTTAATTGATAGTTATCAGTCTTTGGGTCTGAGTGGATGTGGATGGGGCACTCTCAACCTGTCCTATAGCTCTTTTGCATTCAAAAGATGTAGCTGTGGGTCAAGGACCCACCACCCTCATCAGGGGCCCACCACACTCTGCCACACTACACCCCCAAGCCACTCTGTGAGGCAACCAAATACTAGCCATCAGCTATCCGACCTGCAGTGGGACCCAACAGGACTAGTCAGGCAGACTGGAGAAAACAGGAGAAAACACGGTAGGCCTCATAACCCCAGATCTGCTGCTTGACTTGCGGGGTCAAGTGGGCCATTTTGACCCTGGATTGGATTAGCCCATCTATGACCGCTTTTAAAGTTTATGAAGGCAGTAAAATTCCTATGTACACTGCACTTATTGATTTGGCTTTACAGCAGTGCCCAGGATCTCCTTTTCTTTAATTCCAGCCCTAATAGTCTAATATAAGTCCTCATTTATCAGGTGAGAGAGTTAAAAGTTCACAGACACAGAATGTGCTAAAACCATAAAACGAGGTACTAATCTGCCATTTGATTGTTTTTTCCAGTGCACAAAGCAGTGGGGGATATAAAACCATAGATTGGTTAAATCTGTACCATATGCTTTCAAGCAGAAATAGAAAGCTTAGGCCTTGCGGAACCGTTCACTTCTATTGTTACCATACAGAGAACTCTTTTTGCAATTATGAGATTATTCGTAGATTCCCAGTCCCACCGTGTAATAAGAGAACTAAACTGAGACCTGTGGGTAGCAGGGTGGGAGTGCAGGGTCTTAGGGCCCTTGCAATAGATGTGCTTCAACAGAAGCTGGAAATGAAAGAATAACACTTTTGCATTAAATAAATAAAAAAGGGGAATCTGTCTGCAGCGGCTGGGAGTGAGCTTTGCTGCTATTTTTGGAAGGTTTTTGCAAACCTGCAGGGAGAACCTTTCACTCCTCATCACACTCAGTATACTCATCTTTATGTATTAGCCATGGGGTAATGAGCAGCAGAAACAGGCTGCAGCTTAACCCATTTGCTACTGGGAACCTTTCCAGCCCTTATGCTCATGGTGCAATTGCTCTTAAAGCACAGACAAGTAAACCAAGAACTACAACTTCTAGAACCCTACCATGAGGAGCTTAAAATTGCAATATAGGTACAGGCAATCTAAAATCAGAAGCCTTTCCATTGGCTCATTATTCTTCTTCATGTCACCTATATTGTTTTAATTAATTAGCTTTATGACTTGGCACATGATTAGTGCTCATTATGGGGTTTATTAGGGTTTGAGATGCAATTAAGGTATTCTGCTGCCTAAGTGATAGAAATATGGCCACTCCACAATTCTGTCTTATATGCAGGAAGCTGCCCCTATAAGGCAGTAATTCTTCTTTATTAAAGGTATCTCATTTAATATCCATACAATCTCTGTAGAGAAACAATTCTGTGCGAATATTTATTACAGCAGAGCCATAAAAGGGCAGTAAACCCTTGTGTACAACATGAACCCAGTAGTGCTTGTGATGAAAATCCAGTTTTAATAGAGCATATCTACAGATATTATTTTTTTTGCATTAGAGTTTTGTGTCCTTTCCACTACTGAGGTCCTTTCTTATAGAATGGGTGGGAGGAGATGGAACATATATGAGTTTAACATACTGTACCTAATCATGAAACTGTTTCTTCTAAATAAGGCCGGTGGCACATGGGGAGATTATTTGCCAATTGATAAATCTTAGCTGCTGTGGGCTACTAATCTCTTCCCACAGGCAAGAATTTAAATTGCCGTGGGATGGCATTAGCGTCACTTTGTTTTTCAAAGTCGCCCGAAGTGAGTAAACTTTGGGCGACTTCGGAAAATGAATCATCGCGAATTCTATCCCACCGGCGATTCATATTCTTGCCTGTGGGAAGGCATTTCAGGGAGATTAGTCACCCACAGCAGCGAAGATTTATCTTTTGGTGACTAATCTCCCCGTGTGCTACCTGCCTAAAGTGACAGTTTCAATAACTACTGAACAAGGTAGGTTATAACCCAATACTTGGATAGGGGAACAGTAAGAATAAAGTCGTGCATGGGTCCAAATCAACTGCATAATACTCTCCAGTTGCTGGAGACCCTATTAATGTATCCACAGGGTTGAGTCAGAACAATTTACTATGCTGGGCAAGGTAGATATAAAGGAACACTAGTAACTTTCACTGTAACCAAATGAACATGAAATAGTACCTCCTGCTATAGGACTGAAATGAGAAAAATAGGTATAATTAAGGTCAGACTGTGTCTGCTAGAAAGCCCCCAAAGAATATATTAGCATAGCAAACTATTGTGCACACAACTTTCCTTTAACCAAAGTATTTGGTTTAGGTAAATGGAATTTATGGAATGTTATCACCTCCAGACTTTTTAACATGAGTGCCGAATGCCACAAATGCTTTTGCAGACATCCATGGATCAAGCAATGCTTCTTTCCAGGTATGTAAGCAGTGCTCAGAGTACTTTTCTAAAAAAAATGGGTCAAACAAAAAGGTAAATGTGATAATAAATTTTGTGGGCTTAAAGTAGACTTGGTGGATTGCAGAACTAGGTTGGCTTTGGGCATCCTCTGTGGCATAATAGGGAAAAGATTAACATACCACTATCTCAACGGCCATTCTGAATCCATGATAAAAACCCTCCCAGAATCCCTGTGTACTGTACCTGTAACTAGAACTAGACCTGAAATGTTCAGTATCTGTGACAAAAGCCTTTTCTACCAGCAACCAAAGTCTAAATCCAGTACCTATAGCAAAAGCCCACTATATATCCACCTGGAAAACTGTCTATTATTCATGGCAAAATCCCTCTACCCTGAGAATAGCCCAGTGTCCATGGCAAAATCCATCCCTACCTTTATCTCAGAGAGTTTGATTATGACCCATTTGCTCAGTTCAATGAAGTATGTGCATTTTGTTTGCCCACGTTTTACCTCCATATTAAATATATGTTCACATCTAATTCCTCCAGAAAGTCTGAGGCCTTCAATAAATCAGAGCCTTTATAACATACTTCATTTTACCCCAAACAAGGGGCAGATTTACTAAAGGGTGATGTGGCTAACGCTAGCGACTTTTTGCCAGAGCTGCCACCCGCAGGGACATCGGCAATTCGATAACAGGTGCAGGCGCCTATTCGCTAGTGAACAGGACCGTCGCTGGCGTTCATTCACACTCTATCATCGGGGACTTTTCGCTCTGGCAAACAATTGTTACTCTGCAAATTCGCTAAAGTGCAGATTTTTCTGAACGTTACCTCTTTTGCCAGATTTGACTTTGCCACCTCACACCAGGCAAAGTGCTAAAATGTATCTAGATCTTCCTCAGTCTTCTGTCACTTACATCATATCCTGTGCGCTGAAAATGCTTTAAAGTTCAAAAACGCTGGTGACTTTTCCGTTTTTTAAGCAGAATTGCCTGCAAAAGTCCTAGCAAACTTTTTTTGGGTAACCGGTTTTCTCCCGATAATTTCCTAACATATGGAACATTTATTTTACAGTGGGCTCATGTGTAGGGCATTATATACTGTAAATTCTCTTGTCTTTACTAAGGTTCCCTGGACATTTGTAATAAAAAGTGGTAGCTTTAAGCATTTGCACCAACATTTATAATAAATATGTCCATACAACTTTAAATTACCCCACGTATGCAAATTGACCTAAGCGCAAGATCACTAGCAAATTTTCGCTAGGCACAAATGAACGCTAGCGCATCTTCGCTATGAAATGCTCGCACTGCCAAAGTAATGCTAGTGAAAAATAGCCAGCTTTCAGTGCCCAGGGCGCAACTTTGCATATTAGTTTATTAGCGTAGTGGTAGCGAATTTGTGCCTGGCGAAGTGGTGCGATTTAGTGAATCTGCCCCCAATGTGCCTATTTCGGTTTCCGTAATCTAAGGAAATTGTACAGATAGCCTTCTACCCTTTCCAAACCATTACACAAATATGAGCAGTTTGAGTCATAATACACACTATTTGTGCTGAATGATAAAACATTATTAAACATTACAAGAGACTGCACTTCACTGATATAAACATTTATGACCAGTTTTCAGGGCACACTATTTTTAAATTCTAGTAATGATAAATGGGGCAGAAAACCTCTACTAGTGTGTGACTAGCTAAATTATGTTCTGTAAAAATAACAAATAATCTGGTGCTGTGTGTGTGTTCAGTCTTGTTCTCCTGTGTTGATATTTTCTAAGGATGCCTTGTATCAATTATTTTTGAAGATTGAATTAACCTCATGAAGATTCCTTCATGAGGTTAATTAATGCCAGAGAAGACTAACCGTAACAGGCTATGTGTGGTTAAAAATGTTTCACTTCCTTGTTTGTGTGATGAAAAGGGCCATGATTTTAAGGATTCTGATTCGGTTTAGCCAGCTTTGCATTTGATCTCATTTGAGTGGCCAAATTGGTCTTAGATTTGCATTTTGGTGACCTCTTCAAATGGCCCGTGTATGGTCTCTAAAGAGACCCACTCTCAAACTCAAATTCAGAAATGTTTAAAATCATGTTTTAATTTAACAGTTTTAATAACTTTGCCCTCACATGTAGATCAGACTGATGATGCGTAAAGTCAATTGATTTGCCCACTGAGACCCAGGTGATTTGGCTGCTCATGCATTGCTATAAGTAGTTTGTACTGCAGCATTCACCCAGGGCGAATTCCAGTAGATAAGTCTGCATTGCTTGGAGTATGCTTTCCTTTTTCAAAAGCCAATATCCCATGTTAATGTTAATGCATTGATTATATGAGCTTTGACCTTTTCCTGCTTGACCTTGTAAGTTGCCTGCGCTATACTACTTTCCATACTTGACCTCTGTGCCTTGCCTTGACCTTGGTCTTACCCTGACCATGTTATATTTGACTTCGCAAGATTCCTCCTGATCCTTCCTCCTGTTCACTTTGACAGCCAATTTGTTTTCCCTAAATGAAGTGCCTGACGCTGCCTGAGCTCCTTTCACAGAGGGAAAGGTCCAACCAAAAACTAAAAGGAACAAATGTAAAAAGAAGTCAAACAGACCTCAATAGTGATGGGCGGATAAATTCGACAGACACAAATTAGCGGGGAATTTCTGTGTTTCACCGCAAGCAAAATAATTCGCAAAACTGCGGCAACAATTTGCCGCGTCAAAAAGAAAAAAATTGCCGCGCATCAAAATTGCCATGTGCTTATTAATTGTCGAGTGTCAAAATTATTTGGACGCCA
Organism: Xenopus laevis; assembly: GCF_017654675.1. Lineage (NCBI taxonomy): Eukaryota > Metazoa > Chordata > Amphibia > Anura > Pipidae > Xenopus > Xenopus laevis. The sequence goes on along the minus strand of NC_054378.1, from coordinate 104,544,294 downwards.
ATTGACTTTAATGCATTTTGGAAAAATAGTCTTGCGTATAAAAATTGTCGCTTGCGACAAAATTGACGCACATCAGAATTATTTTAACGCCCATTGACTTCAACGCGTTTTGCAAATTTTTGTGCCAAAGGCACAGGTTCGTCCATTACTAGACCTCAAGCCACTCTACAATACTGCCAGTAAAAATGGTTAAAGTGCTACATCTTGTACTGTATTGTATTTTGAAGAGGATTTATGCTGTATGGACACCATAGACAATAAGAAATATGGATTTAATGGTGGAAAGTTGGAAATATGCAATGTATCATTTCAGTAAAATGAAGGAGGGGTTAGAGCTAAAGTGGAAAGTGTTCTCCAGAGGTACAGTTTTGTTCATTTAGCATACCTCATAATCACTTTTTGTGTTTATGTACAGTCTGATATCTTTCTATGCTCCATTCGCTCCTCATCAGTATCTTTACAAAAATCCATTAAAATCCTTTGTTTTCATCTGGTTGTCTTCATAGTTCAGGCTCAACACATCAGATAGAAATGTAGACACATTGCAGCACAAAAAGTACAAGATCTGTCTGTGTATTGGGCTCTCCAGAAAGCTGGCCACACCAATATTTAGCCAAAAATCAGACATCTGGACAAGTTTGAATATCTTGGTAGGCAGTATGATCCAATCTGTGGCCTGGTGGCTAAATAATCCAGCCTGTGTGTGCAGTAATAGAAAGATCACATTCAGTTCACATGAGCATTTTCAATGGGGTATATTTATCAGAGTCAAGTTAGAGATCTCCATAATCCTCTATCGTGACATTCCACCACTCCCCATTTATTTCTATGGGATTTTGAAAGGCCTCTTTCTCAAAGGATGAACATTCACTTTCACCCATTGATAAATACTCTTTTTAAAAATCCCATAGAAATGAATGGAGAGTGGCAGAATTTCCCTATAGTGGATTGTGGAGATCTCTAACTTCACTCTTTGATAAATATGCCCCAATGTGTTTCATAGGCCATATTACCCATGAGGTTTTTTTTATGGAGACATAAGGGATCAAGTGCAAAGTTCAATTTTGGGCATCAATGCAGTGTTCCCCCCCAGAATTCAGTTTTTATTGCGCCACAAGTTGTCAATGTGCTGAAAAATCTTCAGTGTCAATTACCTGCATCTATCTCCAATTATCTGCATCAAAAGGACTTCTGTGCCCCATTCATTAGGCACAAGTGCACTGCGTTTATTCATGAGGGAGCTCTGGAAGGAGGTGATCCATCCAAACAGACTAGTGGGGTGTCCTGCTTTGTGCCAAACTGCACAAATGCATGGAACAGCTTAAGGGGCAAATTCACTAAGATCCGAAGTTGCGCCAGCGACAGCTTCACTGCACTTCGCCGGACTTCGGCAGGCGCTACGAAAATTCACTAAAATGCGAAGCTGCACTCAGGGAGATGAACGGTAGCGAAGTTGCGCAACCGTTACTTCGTCAGGCAAAGCGAAGTTATGCTAGCGATGCCTAATTTGCATACGGCGCGAAGTTAAAATATAATGGACGTATATGCTGCAGCAACTACATTACTTACATTACACAAGCCCAGGAAACCTTTAAAAAATAAAATAAAGGTGTTCTATTGTCCTACACATGTGCCCACTGTATCGTTGAGTTGCCATATTTTAGGAAATGTAGGGGGGAAGGAGGGTACCCCCAAAAAATATTTACGCTATTTTTCATACTATCACCCTTAAAAAAGACGCCAGTGTTTTTTTTTGAGAAAAAATCTAAACTATTTTTGGACAAACTCCTATCTATTGTATTGAACTTCGCCTGGTCTGACCTGGCGAAGTAAAGTCTGGTGCAAGAGGTAACGTTCAGTAAAATGCGCAAGTTAGTGAATTAGCATAGTTACGTCCCTTCGCCATATCGCAACTTCGTCTGGCGTAAGGGTGCGAAGTAGCACTAGAGTAGGTCCACTTCACTAGCACCCGTTAGTAAATTGGCAAATTAACTAAATTACGTCACGGTGGCGAATTTGCACTAGCGTTAGCCGCTTGGAATGGTACCAGCATGTGCAAAGACTGCAGCAAAAGTTGTGGTTGTGCTAGTAAATAAGCCCTTTAATTATTATATGCATCTGTAAATATGGTTCTAACAACTTTCCTACTGACTGCAAGCACATCAGACTTGCAAAATACGGGACAATATTTATCTGATGACAGTTCTGAAAACGAATATTATAGACCACGACTGAAATCTGTTAAATGGGCCGTCGGATTCTAATGAAGTCCAGTGATATGTTTATTTCAAACCTGTTATGATAATTCCATCTGCTTCCTATCGAGTGTATGGGTGTTTTTTCAGAAATAAACAGCTCTGTTCCTTCAATTCTAGTAGTCATAAACCAATTAAAATATGCTATGCCAGGTTGTTGACTCCAGGACAATTTCTGGATATGAGCACAAGTAAATTGAAATGTTTAATAAGAGTGAATGAAATAGACATATAATTTAAAAATATTGTGACTATATAGCTGTATGTAATAAATTATGTTTTAAAATGCATATAAAGTCTGAAAGAAATGCAGACTTCCGCCTTGACCATCCCCTACTTGCTGGGATTTTCCCGGTGAAGACCTAACCTTCTAATTCTAGGGCATATGGGCATATGCAGAATCCCAAGGCATATGTATGTGCACATGTAAAATCCCTGGGCATATGTATGAGCAATGTGCATTTTGAAGCCTATGCTATTCGTCTTTAAAAAGAAAAGAAATGGGGGAAGGAAAAGGAATAATCACATTAGACCTCTGCTCTAAATTCAAAAATTAAGATTTATGCCTGGCTTTCACAGACAAACCTGAGGCTAGGTTAGCAGCCAGTTCTGGACTGAAGTATTTTGCCAGTGTTATGCTACCGCTCCACTCAGGCCTTAGGCAAAGCCATGTTTCTTTCACACATGGAGGCCTATTTATTATTAAAGGAGAATTCAACCATAAACTTAAAAAAACCCTACATAGACCACCCTCCCTCCTCCCCCAGCCTAAGTGTTACCCCGGACAAATGCCCCTAATGTTTTACTTACCCCTCAGATTCAGGCATCGGAGTTCACGGGGCGTTTATAACCTGTTTTTCCAAGTGGATAATATCAATATAAAAATAAAGACTTCAGTGTTATAAGTTGTGGACAAGCTTTTTATATACCCTAACAAGTTTGATACCACAGTAATACAGTTTAGTTCACACAGCCCGTTCATTTGGATCGGTTATAAAATACTGACTTATTGCTTTCCCCAGGTGAAGGTTTATTTTATTAGCTGTTTTATTTTGTTGTGTGTCCAAATGCCCAGCTCAACTCCTTTTTAGAGCTTTAAATTGATTTTCCTTTTCTTTTCTCCGATTTAAATTAATTTGAGATGAAAAGGCACTGAGCGGCTCCAAAGGTCTCCAGAAAAAAAAAAATGACAGAAAAGTCAAATGTGATTGAAGGGAATCATCAGCTTGTGACCCGACCATAGCATTTCAAAAGGGCAAAGTGGGAACAAAAGTTTTAGTTCTGTGTATGCTATAGAGCATTGTTTCTTCTAGGTGCTCTGATAGAAGGCTCGTGTGCAGCTGGGGCAGTACCCCAATAGCATGGCAAGGGTAGGGTTTCTAAGATAAGTGGAGGTGAAGACAAGTCACCCCCTGACATTAGTACTAATGCCTCTGTAGTGCTCAAAAGGAGGTGATGGTACCAACTAAAATCAATATATGTTTATAAAAAAATTACATTCCCAAAGTCTTGGGGGCCCTAAAATAATGTTGCCTTAGTATCCAAATTTTCACTAGGGCTAGATTTTGGGAAGAGCACAAAGGGCATTTGGCCTTGGCCCCCAGCATCAAAATTAGCACTCGGAGAGTGAGGATAAGTATATAAAGGCCCTATCATCTCAATGACACCAATATTGGCTGCAATCTATAAAGATGAGGTAGAGGAAATAAGATCATTCTAATGCTACCCACATAGGAATGTTCCACTTCAGTAGGAGTGCACCTTACATTGTCTACTCCAAGAGTGGGACAGTTGGGGGGTATGGTAACAATCATGAGGTTTGCTGCAGGTCTAGTAACCTATAGCAACCAAATTAACTCTTTGCATTAAAACAGTAGACCAATAAATGCTGCCTGGTGAATGGTTGTCATGAATTAGGGAAACTTTAACAAATTTGCAACTGTTATATATTGGAACTGGGCAGCATCCCACCCTCGTGTAACATTTATATCAGAGCTCTCCAGCAATGTCCAAAATAGGCCAGTCACAAGTAGTCCATATCCCCTGGCTGCTGCACACATTATTTTGCTGTGTAAAAGTAGCTTCTTTGAGCATGTAAAGGATTGCAAAAGCGTATAGTGTGTTAACAGATACAGAGTCGTGGCCCATATGTTCAGTCCTGTGCCAAATATCTTCTACTGACATCTGCTCCTGTAACAGGCACAACAAAGGGGGAGATAGCAGGAGATTGGCGCAGGGACCTATCATCTCTAGGGCATTTAGGAATGGCAATTTGGCCAGCACTACCTCTAGGGAAAAAGAATAATTCCACTGCCAATATTAATTACATCTCTCCCGCACTGTTCTGCACTTCCTTCCCCAACTACATATGTAGGGTACACGTGTTAGAGTGCCATAACTAGATGCTACAGGGCATCTCATTAAAACATTTTTGGGGACCAACAAAATTTTGGGAAAGACACAACCACACAGCCTGCCTGTGACATGAATGTCCTTTCCTAGTGTATCCCTTAATCCCATGAGCGGTCATTACCAATGAAAGCAGCACAGGTTTCTCTTCCTGCTTTTTTGTAGTCTCAGTCTGGCACCAAATTAGCCCTGAATCGAGCAGAGAGGGCATTTGTCCTGAGCTATCATGGACCTTGGCATCAGTACAGCTCCTACCCTTACAACTGGAACACCCCTTGATTTTACCTGGATGTTCCAAAGTTTGTGAGGGAACACCAACTGAAGGGAGTCAAACTCGACTTGTGTAAATCAAAGGCAATCCAAAAGTTAATCAGAGCCAAGGATGTGTTGGAGTCTATTCTAGTGCTCACTGAGGACACTGCAAAGACTGTCTGGGAGAACGTCTCTTCAGACAGACTGACAAACAAGCACAAGTTGGAGCAATTTGCTGTTTCGCGAAAATTGCAGAAGCACCGGTCTCATTCCGAAGATCTGAATCGGCTGAAAATGGAACCCATGAACTCCGATGCCTGAATCTGCACCGAGGGATAAGTAAAATCTTTGGGGCATTTGCCTGGGGTAGCACTTAGGCTAGGTGGAGGAGGGAGGGGGTGTACGTAGGGTAGGGGGGGGGTAGGATTTTTTTTTAAACTTTTGGGTTTGCTTCTCCTTTAAGGAGGTTAGACACCCAGTCACTCTAGCCTTTATACATTACATTTTTGGCTAACTAACTATATTGAAACCATTTTTTATTTTGCACAGCCTGTCTATTTACCCAGTTTTTATTTTTCTACAATTCCTTTAAGGTAAGATGAAAAGGTCCATTGTCTTCGGGGCCCCAGCAATAGAAGGCTGTCAGGTGGTAGCTGAGAGTAATATTTCAAATACAACTTCAGATGGGTTTTTTGCCTTCCTCTGGATCAACTGGCAGATAGGTAGTTAATAAACAAAAAAAAAAAAAAGGTTGAACTCGATGGACATGTGTCTTTTTTCAACCTTACTTACTATGTATGTAACTGGAGGGCTACACTTTGGTCATTCCTGACTCATGTAAAACCTCACTCCAGTCAGGGACTCATCATCTCTTACGCTTCTCTCACCAGGCCCACACCCTGGCCCAGAAACATATGCATAGGTCCTCAAGAGGCTGGTCCCATAGGGATCCCATGCTGCATCTTGTTTATCAAGTACTACTGCAGCAGTTGTGGGGAAAAAGGATTTCTTTCTAACCAACAGAAAAAGCTTCTATTGATTGATGTGAAATATTTTCTGAAGATAAATATGGAGTATTAACTGTTCCAGTACATAACACAACATTTGTTGCAGTGCTCCTACATTTACAGAAGACATATGAACCAGTAAGGAACTCAAGAGAGTAATGTGAACATTTAACCAGAAAATAATGAGAAAAAATGCAAACAAGAGGAGGCTGCAATGATTAGCCACTCTAAGGAAATAGGCTCTTGGGCTACTTGGCTATAAGCATTATTATTTTTAATACATTACAAAAATGTATAAAGCGCCAACATATTCCAAACCTTCTGTTGCTCCTACTTCTCTTAAGACCTGGCCAGCTACTGTATTTTCAATGTTCTTTACTCACAATTACAACGTAGCTAGAAATACTTTTGCTATTTGCTTTAGGGGTGCACAGACTGGTGAACAGATAACCATTCTTGGTGGTCTTGTGCAGTAGTGAATACATTCTGGACAGAAATTTCCAGTTACTATCTGAGGGTTTTCAAGTCAATATCAACCTAGACTTGGAAACAGCTTTTTTTTTTTTCATCTGGGGAGTGAAGAACCACAAAGGTGCCACTTCATTTTATGACCTGGAAACAAAAATATTAAATTAGCCTGTTTGTGGTTTTTTGTGCCATTTCAAAACAAGCTGAAGAATTTTGTAGGCAGTGATTTCCTCCAAATTCCAAAAATGACTGCATTTCCCACAGCCAAGTGCAAATCTTTGTCAATAATGTACATTTGAGAGCAGTTTGCTTCCACTATGTACTGGGTGGTTCAAGTGCAGAACAGGGGTGTTCAAGTGCATAGTCCTTATAAGCATATCTTTATGATATAAAATATGTGGGCACAGCACATTCCCTCTCTCTTGCTGCTAAGATGATACAACATGTGCTAGGTCCACCAACAAAGGAGCAAGAGGCGTATGGGTGCAACAAACAAGTTAAGTGCACAGAGCTTTAAAGTGATATGCCGACCTAAAATTGATGATATCAGGCTTTAATCCATTGCTGGCCCTAGGGCCAAATGATTGGATTACTATGGATGGTTTATAAACTGTTGGAGCAAGTTTCTGGCCTACTACCTGTTATAGGTTTCTCACCAGTGTTGCCAGTCAGTCTTTTTGAGTGCCACTCATTCATTGATGTTGGAAATGGAATATGTTTTGAGTAAGGACCCCTAGTTTTTTCACCTGCCAGAGCTGTATTTTCTGAAACATACAGACCCTACTCCATTAGTAGTTACCCATTGTTAGTGGGAGCATTTATTATCTCTATATGTTATTATGGTATCCTTTTACATGTTTTTCATAGTTATCTAGCAGTGAACTGGAGACTTGTTCTCTAAGGAGGCCTGGGAAGCTGGAAAGACCCTTTGCTCCCAATTTAAGAGAAGTCACATAACACACAGACCTGTGGCTGGAATCCGGTTATGTGCCTTGGGCTGTCTCACAGAGAGCGGCCACACTCTAGTAATCATATGAGTGTTTAATTTATAAATGTTTAATCTTGTATGTAAGCTGCCAAGGATTTGCTGCTAAAACCAGAGCCCTTTCCCATTCAAATGAGGTGTTTAAGCATTGATTATGCATAGATTGTGCGGCCAGAGTATTTCATAGTTAATGCTTCTTGCAGTCGAGTGAAACCAACTCGGAAAAGGTTAGACACAAACAGCTTTGATTCCCACTGCCCCAGAAACGCAGGCCAATGCATATTTACAAACAGAAAGAAATGTGCCAGTCCCACAGACAACACATGTATGGGCACAAATAGGGAGTGTGGCACATAACTTAGCACACATGCGCTTGTAAAAGGAATGTCTGCTAAATGATCACAGTGCTGCTTATTCCTCTCTGTAAAGGCTTCTTAATGTTATTTTCTCTAAGTGGATTTACTCTCCCTCCTTCCCGCTCCTGTAACCTTACAGAGAAAAACAGCTTTTAATCCCCTGGCCAATGAAGGTGGGATCAGGGGTTGAGAACTTTCACTTGAGTAACTCTATCGCCTCTGAGAGATACTGACAGGACAGGTGCAGGCCTGGACTCCAGGGGGTTTCATTAATCTTTTATCTTCTCCCCTGGATTCCCACCTGGCCCCGACAGGCAAATTGATCTTGTTGCCCTGATGCTTTTCTCACCACCCCCAAACTGCAGTCACAAGGAATAAGAGTCTCCAGATCCACTAGGGATTTTGTAAACTGCAAGCATAAACAACAGTAAACAGTAGTTAAAGAAATATGTAATAAATCTGTGAGCAACTGTAATACCAATCAATGTACCCCATTAATAATAGTGACTGTTACTGTGGTGCTCCTCGAGACACAGGCAAGCTGTGTGGTCACTTCCACACATATACAGCAGTTTATATCCAGAGATAAAGGCGTTTAGAATGTAAAATGACCATTTAATAAATGATTTTAAGGAGCAAATTAATTTATGGACTAATACAAAAAACAAAAACAGAAAAATTAATTTTTAGTAGGAAGGCTGCATTACTTCTTTGACTTTTATACCTGGTTATTAAACAACCTTCACCCAAAATAATCCCATATGCTACCAAAAAAATTCTGTTTGCTTTTTTGATGATCCTCATCTCTGCCATTAATAAAAATGCCCCATTATCTCTCCCCCTTGCACAATTACATGTGCACTGAGTGGGACAGTGTCACCAATAGGTGGGAGCAAATGAAAAAGACTAGTTTTCCGGTTAAAAATAGAGAGTTTTGGGTTCAATTTCAAAATGCATTGTGTTCCCATTATCCGGTCTAGTGTTCCTTACACAGACACATATACTATAAGGCTGGGGCCAGACATTGCGGCTTTTGGCTTGTAGAGAATCTGCTCCTCTGCTGCTCCTCTTTTGATTGATGTGCTTTCACCCGATAACATTGACTCCACTCATAGTGCAGACATTTCCATTTTGCTCCAAAAACCACGACGTCGGCCTGCAACCAAACCGAGGGAATGTATTTGGGTGGCAGCAGAGCAGCAGTGGAGTAGATTTGCTGTATGTGGCCCTAGCCTTAGATCAGGGGTCCCCAGCCTTTTTTACCCATGAGCCACACTCAAGTATAAAATAATATTGGAGAGCAACACAAGCATGCAAAAAGTTCCTGGGGCTTTTGGAAATAGCACAGAAAAATTAACCATGGCCTTCACCAGTCAGGCCTGAAATCTCAATTACCCAAATCAGAAGTGGCTACAGAGATAGTTCTGGATGTTCTTAGCTTCCAATGGCCAGACACAGGGCCCACATGCTTTACTTGACACTAGTGATAAGCTGCAGGTTGGGTTGCTATAATATATTTCTTTGGACTCAGATGCATTGTCCATAGATCACCATTACAAGAAGGCCATGGAAATCTACTTGATGGAGAGCAAAAGGTATCATAACCTGAAATCATCTGAATAGTCGCTACGAACTGAATCAGGCTTTGTGCCTGTTATTACATTACACCCAGACATCAATGAAAGCCTCAAGTCATTTGGCTAATTTGGTTGCTGAGTTAGGTTTGCTACAGCTCACAGATTCCTTTGTTCTCTCCAGCACAGCTCTCAGTATCAGAGGGCAGCAGTCGTCTGTAGGAATCTCAGTGCCACTACCTGCCTGCTTTGCATCTCACTCGTAACAAGCTAATTAGCAGAGATTCAGTAAAAGAGTAGCATAGTCACATAAGAAACCATCAGACATTAATAGCCACGCACACTGAAACAGTATATAAACCAAATGAAACAAGATAAATACTTTACATGCCTTGATAGATGTTATTATTATTATTATTATTAACATTTATTTATATAGCGCCAGCATATTACGCAGCACTGTATAGTAAATGTGTTTATACAACTAAATCACATTATTTACATACATAAAACATGGAGTTACATACATCACAACCAATACTGGTACACGAGGTGAGAAAGGCCCTGTACAAAAGAGCTTACAATCTAAAGGGAAGGGAATAAGACACAAGGTGTGGGAGTAGGCAGGATCAGAATTAAGTGGGTGAGAGTTGTAGTACTGTATGTGGTGTTGCGTTTGGTAGTTAAGCAGAGTGAGGGTAGGCTTCTCTAAAGAAGTGCGTTTTAAGAGATCTTTTGAAAGCAGAAAGGTTGGGAGAAAGTCGGACAGACCGTGGGAGAGAATTCCAGTACAAGAGGTGAGAAAGGCCCTGTACAAAAGAGCTTACAATCTAAAGGGAAGGGAATAATACACAAGGTGTGGGAGTTGGCAGAAACAGAATTAAGTGCGTGAGAGTTGTAGTACTGTATGTCGTGTTGCGTTTGGTAGTTAAGCAGAGTGAGGGTAGGCTTCTCTAAAGAAGTGCGTTTTAAGAGATCTTTTGAAAGCAGAAAGGTTGGGAGAAAGTCGGACAGACCATGGGAGAGCGTTCCAGAGGAGTGGTGCAGCCCTTGCAAAGTCTTGAATGCGAGCATGTGAGGAGGTAATGAGAAAAGAGTTGAGTAGCAGGTCAGTAGAGGAGCGTAGTAAGCAGTTGGGTGAGTATATAGAGATGAGTTCAGAGATGTAGGGCGGGGCAGAGTTTTGAAGTGCTTTGAATGCCAGACTCATTAATTTGAATTGTATTCTGAAAGGTAGAGGAAGCCAGTGTAGGGATTGGCAGAATGGCGAGGCAGAGGAGGAGCGGTTGCTGAGGTTTATGAGACTCGCGGCAGTGTTCATTATGGACTGGAGAGGTGACAGTCTCTGGAGGGGAAGGCCAATTAAAAGAGAGTTACAGTAGTCTAGACGTGATATGATTAGAGAGTGAATAAGAATTTTGGCAGTATCTTGGGTGATAAATGATCGTATTTTGCATATGTTCCTTAGGTGGAAGTGACATGATTTAAGTGACTGGATATGAGGAGTGAAGGACAGGACAGAATCTAGGATAACCCCAAGGCACCGGGCCTGGGGAGATGGGGTGATAGTGGAATTGTTAGCTATGATGGATACTTCCAGGATGTAAATGATGTTAGTTGGAGGAAAGAGAATAATTTCTGTTTTAGAGATGTTAATTTAAGGTAGCGTTGTGACATCCAAGTGGAGATAGCGGACAGGCTGGAGGAGACCCGAGTTAGGAGTTCTGGGTTGAGATCTGGAGAGGAGAGATAGATCTGAGTATCGTCAGCATAGAGGTGGCAGTGGAAACCATACGAGTTGATTAGATTGTCGAGGGAGGAAGTATAGAGGGAGAATAATAGGGGGCCCATGACAGAGCCTTGAGGAACCCCAACAGAAAGAGGAAGGGGAGAAGGTGCTACTCCATTATAGGAGTTGACATTACTGTGGTAACCCAAATTAGTAAGAAGAATGACTCCAACCCTTTAACTGGTGAACAGCAGTAGTAAAGTCTATTAAAGCTGACTATTCACATGGGACGAAGCACAGATGCAGTTAATCTTGGCTGGTTTCATGGTTTTACCGGCACCAGTATTATCTGGGAACTTTATTTTGCTTCAAAAGTTCAAAGTGAAGTTACATTCTGTGTTCATAAGTAGGTTTTGGTTTCATCTTTCAAAGTCCCTTCATTTTCTACATTTTCTCTTTGTGATATAACTGTGTGTATATATAAAGAACATTTTGCTTTGTTTCTCTAGTTTGTATTGAGGTGTAACTGGCACTGCTTTCACTTCAGTCATGAATAAGTCTTCTATAGTCTCAAGCTTTCTGGCCACAATCTTTATTTTTGTAAGGCTACCTCCTTTCTCAGTTGATATGGCCACAAACCCCTATGTTGTTTGGCTGCTTGGACATAACCTGCCAATATCTTCTCTCATAGGCTTGTCTAATATAATAACTCCTAATATAATAACTGGAGCCAGCAGAGACCATGGGGCTATAACCAGCCAAAAGGTTGGAAACCTAAACTCCGCAGCTGCTCATAACTTGTATGGAGTGATATCTCATTTGCATTTTTTGAATCTATACTTAAAAATAGACAATGACATAGACATATTTTATATATATGCTGTATTTATGATCACTAGAAGTGCAATTTCATTGAAATCAATGGAGAATGCATATATAACAAAATCACCCAGTCAATGATATAAATATTAACCGGGGAGCTTCTGTTATAGGCAGAAAACTATATACAGGTATGGGACCTGTTATCCAGAATGCTTGGGACCTGGTGTATTCTGGATGACAGGTCTTTCCATAATTTGGATCTTAATACCTTAAGTCTACAAGAAAATCATATAAATATAAAATTAACCCAATAGGCTGATTCTGCTTCCATTAAGGATTAGTTTGGATCAAGTACAAGGTACTGTTTTATTATTACAGACAAAAAGGAAATCATTTTTACAAATTTAGAAATGGAGTCTATGGGGCAAATTCACTAAGGTGCGAAGCGCCGAACGCTAGCGTTAATTCGCTAGCGTTTGGCATTTTCGCTACTGCGCAAATTCACTAACGAACGCTGGCGTAGTTTCGCTAGTGTTACTTCGCAACCTTACGCCAGGCGAATCTTCGCTAGCGACGAAACTACGCAAATTCACTAACTTGCGCAGTGTAGCGAACGCTACCTTTTACGCTAGACTTCCTTCGCCACCTCAGACCTGGCGAAGCGCAATAGAGTAGATAGGGATTTTTTCAAAAAAAGTCAAAAATTTTTCTAAGTCCCAAAAAACGCTGGCGTGTTTTCTACATGATGGCTGATAGGCTGAAAAAGATCGAAAATTTTTTGGGGCTCCCCTTCCTCCCCCCTACTTTTCCTGACTCATGGCAACTTACCTAGACAGTGGGCACATGTGTAGGGCAAAATAAAAATTTTATTTGCAGATTTGAAGGTTTTCTAGGCATTTGTAGTGCAGATACGTGTTCCTCCATTGAAATTTGAATTTCGCGCCGTATGCAAATTAGCCTTCGCTAGCGCAACTTCGCTTTATATAGCGAAACAACGCTAGTGCAACTCCGCAACCTTACGCTACCCCTGTGCGCAACTTCGGATTTTTAGTGAATTTGCGAATCGCTGGCGAAACTACGCCTGGCGAAGTGCGGCGAAGTGCGGCGAAGTTGCGCCTGGCGCAACTTCGCATCTTAGTGAATTTGCCCCTATGGGAGACAGCCTTTCCATAATTCGGAGCTTTCTGGATAATGGGTTTTCAGATAATGGATCCCATGTACCTGTACACCGTAATACTGTTTTAAAGGACAGTTAACACACTGACGATACCAGTAGGTATTATTGCTGTGTGTTTGTTAGCTGCTCTTGCCTGCAGATATCTATTATATGATGGTAAATAAACCCTCAGTTGTACATCATGATCACTTGTGTCATCAAGCCATACCACATTAATGTACAGGCATTTCTAAATTTTAGACAGGGCATTTTTATTTACTTGTGCTACTTTGCAAACGAAATGGTATAAAACCTGTTATCTGTAAACCCATTATCCAGAAAGCTCCATGTTATCATCATCTCCCAAAAACTCCATGTTAAACAGATAATTCTAACTTTTATAAATGATTTCCTTTTTCTCTCTGTTAATAAAACTGTACCCTGTACCCACGCCTAACTAATATATAATTAATCCTTAGTACAGGCAAAACATTGTTTTTGAGTTTACATAATGTTTAAATGATTTTTTAGTAGACTAAAGGTCGCCATACACGGGCCGATAAAAGCTGCCAGTTTATTGGCCCGTGTGTAGGGCCCTCTTATTGGCTTCCCCGATCTATATCTGGCCGAAAGTTGCCCAGATGTCGATCAGGCAGGACTAAAAATCCCATTGGATCACCAACTCATTGGTTTGTTGATGCGGTCCAGCGGAAACCCACGGTCCTGAACAGTCTGGTTAACAGGTCCCAAATCTATACAGGAAACATAGTATTATTTGTTACAAAGTTGCATGTTGTGTGTCACAAATGGGAAAGCCCATGATTAAGTGCCCTGGTGGGTACGAAACGCGTAGGGCGGATGGAGATGCAAGTATACATTTTTAACTTTGTAAAATAAAGATATAGTTTTTAACTTAAAACGTTTGTGGTCCTGTGGATCCATTTGAGTGCTGGGCAGCCCTGTTCTTTCTTTGATTTTTCTGGTGTGCCGCTCCCTAAAGCTTGAGGTCTGGGGCTGGTGCACCCGGACCACATCTACTACTTGGTGAGATATTTACAATATATTCTTGGGCACCTTGTCTCTCTAAACATTACAATCACAAACAGTCCAACAGTGTCACTAACAAGACAAAGATAATATCTGTGACCCTAGTGTAGGAGTATAATGTAAGCATTCCCAGATAAGATTTCTTCTCTGGTGTACATTATAGTATTCCATCATTCAGGATGTTTTTTTAAGCCATAATGTATAGGGCAAACTGCACATATTAGCACATATGGTAAGCAGAATTGTATCATAGACATGCAACACACTGTGAAGATAAATTTCAGAGGACACTTGTTTTTAGACAGATGTTTTTAGGAACATGATGAAAAAACTGAAGCATATTGCTCTGAAGCACATTGGGGCTTGCTAGTGCACTATAGGGATCATTTATGAATGGTGTAACAGGGTGCAACGTGTAAAAAACAAGTGTAAGCCACTTTCCAAGCTTTGCACCATGCCTCCAGTATGGAGCACAAGGACCTAGGCTTTTAACATGAATACAGTACTGCATGTGTTCATCAGCACTATATTGATCATACCTCCCAACTGTCCCTTTGTTAGAGGGAGTCCCTCTTTTGAAAGCTCAACCCACAGTCCCTCATTTATACTGGGAAGTCCTGTCTCTGCACTGAACAGCCAGAAGAAGAAACTAAGTTTCTAACTTAATTGGCTTTTGGCAGAGAGCCCAGAGCAGCCACAGCAGAAGATAAGATTTCTAACTTAATTTCTAGATAAGCAAATAAGTAATTGTAACAATATAAGATAACAGGTCCCTGGGGAAAAGTTAGACTCACAGCTTAAAGGGAAATTCACCTTCATTAGCAAAACTGTAAATAACTGGAAAAAAAAACCACAGAAATATGTTCAAATGTTCATAACCTGAAAATTTTGCAAAATGAACATGGTAATTAGGGGCTGTGGCCACAAAATGGGCATGGTCAAAAAATTCACCGAGCTACGCTTGACAACTTTTTTGTCCCTCTTTGTATTTCCAAAATGTTGGGAGGTATGTATTAATTAAGGGTCGGCTGAGGGAAGTACCACCCCCTACCTTGCACTGCGATCAGCCAGATTTTCAATCCTTGATTTATGGGTCACGTCTTTGAGCCCCTGAATACTGTAGCACTTGCTTCTGGGGTTTTTATTGGACCTGTGGCTGAAGAAAACAGGACTGAAATCAATATGGTAAGCCCCTTACTGTAAATCATGGACACATCCACCCTAACACTTATACATCTTTGAAGCTTTAAAGGAACAGTTCAGTGTAAAAATAAAAACTGGGTAAATAGATAGGCTGTGCAAAATAAAAAAAATCTATTATACTTCTAATATAGTTAGTTAGCCAAAAATGTAATTTATAAAGCCTGGAGTAGTGACTGGATGTCTAATAAAACAGGCAGAACACTACTTCCTGCTTGTCAGCTCTCCAACTCTGAGTTAGTCAGCGACTTGAAGTGGGACCACATGGTACATATCTGTTCAGTGAGTTTGCAATTGATCCTCAGCATTCAGCTCAGATATGACCCATGGGGCCCCCCTCAAGTCTCTGTAACCAGAGTAACCAGTCAGTGTAAACCAAGAGAGCTGCAAAGCAGGAAGTAGTGTTCTGGCTATTATGTTAGACATTCCGTCACTCCAGCCTTTATACATTACATGTTTGGCTAACTATATTAGAAACATTTTTTATTTTGCACAGCCTATTTACCCAGTTTTTATTTTTATACTGAACAATTCCTTTAAAACCCTAGTGGATTATGAAGTTTAACTGCTCTAGTATTTCATTTGGTGTCCAAGAACATAAAGCCTTTTGGAGTCAGAAGACTTTTAATTTGCTTAGCCTCAGATTGTTGCCTCTTTTATTTTAGCATTTTTTTTAATTAAGAAGCTAACTAGTTTGCTATGGGTTGCTAAAGTTGGGACAACGTGGCTTCTTTTTTCCGTATAATATGCAATGATTGGGTAACTCCCTCACAAGAGTCCTATACGCTAGAAACTTCAGTGATCTGGAGATTAACTGGAATTGAGAATTCATCAGCAGGATGATCATCTGACTATGACAACAAACTTCACTATGGACAGAGACAGACATGATGTCTTGGCTAGACAACGCTGTCACCCACAACACACTTTACACAGTGAACATTCTTAGAAATGTAGAGAATCGCTATAAATAATTCAGACATTCTCAGCAGAGCCATGCTGTTGCAAGGTGTGACGAATATATAGTATACACACAATATATATAGTATACACACAATTATCATCTGAAACTGGATAGGGTATGACAATTAATCAAATAGGTGCCAGGTAAAATTCTCAGACCTTTTCATGTGAAAGCCTTTGGAACATGTGTTCCACCTACCACAAGGCCATCTCTTATAAGGGCAGAGACACATGCTCAGATTCGGGGAGATTTAGTCGCCCGGCGAAAAATCGCCTCTTCTTAGGGGCGACTAATCTCCCCGAACTGCACTTGGATCACTTTGTTTTCCGAAGTCGCCCAAAGTATACCTGTGAGGCAACTTCGGAAAATGAAGCGCACTGATTGCCATCCGGCCAGCGATTTACATTCTAGCCGATGGGAAGCAGTTCGGAGAGATTAGATATCCCGAAGAAGAGGAGATTTATCGCTGAGTGACTCATCTTCCTGAATCTGAACATGAAACAAGACTATTAAAGAAAGACTTTTTTCACTCAATCTCCAGCTCCTTTGTGATAACTCTGGTGCCAGTGTAAGGTATGTAGGCATGGTCTTTATCACTTGCCTAAAGAAAGACTACAAACTCCATGTTCAATTGACTAAATAATAGCTGACAAGCCCTTAATACAGCACTTTATGGAGTCAAACCCCACATTGTCAATATGAAATATGAAATAGGTGTTTACTGAGCAGGTAGACACCACCATATGGATATTAATGCAATGATTAGTAGTACACAGTTTTATTGATGCTTGAATGAAAATTTGAGCTACCAACCCTATGTATGATGGTAGGCAAAAACATCTTCTCTTTTAACA